>NC_090447.1:745508089-745817862 GCF_031143425.1 Pleurodeles waltl | reverse complement strand
CATTCTTTCTTTCTTCTAGGACTGATTTATATCGGCCCCTGGCCTGCTTAATTAAATCCTGATTACGTGGAATGGTTTTGATCGCTAACTTTAGGTCTCTATGGGCAGCCGTACAAGCAGAATTAAACCACCGTTGAGGTTTTGCGCCTTTAGGATGTTGGGCACACAACAATGCCTGGGAAATGGCACAACTTAAAGATTCAAAGGCATTCATAAGATGGAGTGGGGTGGGTTGCAGGGACAAGCAAGTGTTTATGTCAGCCTTATTTTGAGTGATAAGGTTCGTATGAAAAGTGTTAGAGTTTACTCTCTCCCACCTTATACGAGGGCCGGAATTTCTTTTAAACACCTCTTTCCCTTTATGTGCAATCCTAGGTAATGTTACTCTAGTTTTAAAGGATAGTTTTATGCTCAAGGGGTTATGATCACTAGCACAATGAGAATTAATTTTAAAATCCACTATTGAACATGAAAGTGAAGAGTTAATCAGGATAAAATCAATAACGCTACCGTTAATACTTCCAGTATAAGTGGGTGTTTTTCTTGTTTGACTGTTTGCAATATCCCTTGCAAAGACAAGATCAAATTTATAAATAAGAGTGTTCAAGGCATTTCCTAAATTAGAATGAATAAAATGAGTGAGTGACTCTCTGCCTTCTAATGCGGTGCCACATAAATGAGGTAATTCATACTTACATAACTGAACATTAAAATCACCAACCCAAATCGTGTCAAATTCCCTATCCTGAATTCGACAATGAGGTGATTAAACTTCTGTGTGCCGCACTCAACATTGAACAAAAGTTGCATTGTAGCTATCGCCCTGAAGCATCAGGACTAGTTGAACAGATGAATGGTACCTTAAAATCAAGAATAGCAAAAATGTGTGCTGCAACAAACATGAAATGGCCAGATGCTTTACCTCTAGTACTGATGTCTATGAGAAACACCCCAGATAAGAAAACGGGACTGTCCCCCCCATGAAATCCTCATGGGCAGAGCAATGAGATCACCAGCGGTACCTGCAAATGCACTAGTGAATATTACAGATGGTATGGTGTTGGATTACTGCAAAGGTTTGGCTGACGTGATTCGCTCTTTCTCCCACCAGGTGGAAGCTAACGCGTTGCCACCAATTGGCGAACCAGGTCACTCTCTGCAAGCTGGAGATTGGGTGGTTGTCAAGAAGCACGTGAGAAAATCGTGTCTTGAGCCGCGTTGGAAGGGGCCGTATCAAGTAATATTGACGACCACCACTGCTGTGAAGTGTGCCGGGGTTCCCAACTGGATACATGCCAGTCACACAAAAAGGGTAACGTGTCCTGTTGAAGAGGAACTTGAAGTTTCCGGTACAGCAACTTCAGGAAGAAAAATCTCAGAGTCAGAGATCAGTCAAGAAGGAACTGAGATTACCGGAGAGCCCACTGAGAAGAGCCTTGTCCCTCAAACTGTCAATGAGTTCGAGAAAGGTGACAGAGTGCCTATCTCAGTTGAGGCAGCAGGAGAACTAAATCAAGGAGAGGTTCTCCCAGAAGTAGACGAATACGGATTAGAGCCCGAACTCAGCATAGAACCAGAAGACGAAATAGAAGGAGAAATTGTAGATACAAATCAAAACGAGTCAGAGTCTCCTGAACCAGTTACAGGTCCGTCAAGAGGAAACACCATATCACAAGAGGAGGGTGCTGTCCAACGTCCTGAAGGAAAACACCGAACCAAGACACATAGGTGGTCATTCTGACCCTGGCGGTCTTTGACCGCCAGGGCGGAGGACCGCGGGAGCACCGCCGACAGGCCGGCGGTGCTCCAATGGGGATTCCGACCGCGGCGGTAAAGCCGCGGTCGGACCGGCACCACTGGCGGGGTCCCGCCAGTGTACCGCGGCCCCATTGAATCCTCCGCGGCGGCGCAGCTTGCTGCACCGCCGCGGGGATTCTGACCCCCCCCTACCGCCATCCAGATCCCGGTGGTCGGACCGCCGAGATCCGGATGGCGGTAGGGGGGGTCGCGGGGCCCCTGGGGGCCCCTGCAGTGCCCATGCCACTGGCATGGGCATTGCAGGGGCCCCCGTAAGAGGGCCCCTACATGTATTTCACTGTCTGCTGCGCAGACCGTGAAATACGCGACGGGTGCAACTGCACCCGTCGCACAGCTTCCACTCCGCCGGCTCGATTCCGAGCCGGCTTCATCGTGGAAGCCTCTTTCCCGCTGGGCTGGCTGGCGGTCTGAAGGAGACCGCCCGCCAGCCCAGCGGGAAAGTCAGAATTACCGCCGCGGTCTTTCGACCGCGGAACGGTAACCTGACGGCATAGAGGCGATAATTGGCCAGACAAGTCACATCCTAAAATAAGAGAGGTATCAAATGGGACAATAATAGAAGAAAGTGATACTTCACAAGCAGATGATCTGAGTGAAGGAGAACAACAAGGTGAACGAAGGCTAAAAAGAAAAAGAATAGCAAACAGAAGATATACAGGTCCTGAATGGGCATATGCTACAACCTCTGAATGGCAACAAGAATTCTTAGAATTCTGCTTTGATCGAGAAGTACCAGGCCAGTATTACGGTACCTGAAGATATTCAAAGGGAAAACTCGACTAAAATTGAATTTGTGAAAGCTGAAACGAGAAAGAGACTTTAGAAACTATTGGAAAGTGACACTAAACCTGGATTTGACTTTAAAGAAACCTGATTACGACAAGCTGCTAACCTGAATTGACGAAAAGGGTCCTTGGAGTGAGTGAAGACGCTGTAACATACGCAAAAAGAGTTTGCTTCTCAAAGTTGATTGTTGATCTGCTATTCTGATTCTATACAAACATGGCTTACAGTAGCAAAGGAAGTAAGGTGTGTGGTTGGTTAGGTCTTATAATAGGTGTTGTATGTGCAGTAATGATTGTGGGAGTGATTGTGGGAATGCCATGGAGAGAGAAAGAAACTATTAATGCAACTTCAAAACCTGAAACTACTACTACTACTAAACTATCACCGTGGGAGAGATTTGAGCAAGACGCAAGACATATGCATGAGGGAACTAATGCAAAAGGGGAACTTTCTACTAATGTCTTCTATCGCTTATTAAATGAGTATGTGGAAACTATGGATGTGAAAGATTGTTATGTATGTACTAAAATTCCTTTGTCTGTGCAGGAGGGAGTCACTTATCATAGCCTCCCTCTTACTTATGTAATTAGTTGCAGCTTGCTATTAACAAGATTCTATAATCAAGAGCATGTGCAATACTTTTATTCAAATTTGGATGTTGTGTTTTCTTTTGTGCCTGTGATTGAATTCCTAAATAAATTAGCTAAAGAGCATGATATTAAAATAGTAAGAGGATTCTTTGAGCCAACGCTTACATTTGGAACTGCTTATGCACATCGCAACAATTTGACTTGCTTATTGTCTCCTGTAGAGAAAAGCTTTTTAGATCACACAGATGATAGACGCAAAGCACTGAAAGAAAGGTTAGAAAAAGGCCTAGAAAAACGTACGTATGCAAATGATTATGCTTATACTGCAATCAAAACACAAGGCAAATTAGCTATAGATGCATTACACGTAGGTAGGCTCTGTATATATAGACCAAAATCCGATCAAGACAATTTGTTTGTGGGTACGAGTGAATGTAGGCATGTGTTTTTGTTTCAGAGTAAATGGACCTTTATGTTAAATGGACAAGATCCAGCAATCCCTGGAATCTATTGTATTTGTGGACTAAATGCATATTACCGACTTCCTAAGGGATGGTATGGGACATGTTATTTGGGAATAGTATTTCCAAAGATATACCAGATTGATGACTTAAAACAAATACCTAAAACGTCTGAATCACAACATCCTAGACAAAAACGAGAATCAGTGGCGGCTGTCATTGGTGATATATTTGGAGCCATAATCCCATCAGTAGGGGTTATCTTGAATTCTATGAAAATCCAAAAGTTGTCTACTATTGTGGATAACATGCTGACAAATTTTACAGGAGCTATACTCCTGATGGATACTGAACTTGCTGCAGAAAGAGCTATGACTCTTCAAAATCGGCTTGCTTTAGACATTCTTTTAGCAAAGAGTGGAGGTGTTTGCAAAATGCTTAATGAGCTTCATTGTTGCTCATTTATTCCAGATAACAGTAAGAAAATTAGAAACATGTTTACTAACCTTACCAGAGATAGTACAGATTTGAAGGATCTGAAAGAACTTGGTGTTTGGGAGAAATTTGGGAAAGGAATTGCCAGAGTGGGAAGCTGGTTTACCAACATTTGGAATGGGGTACTTGCAAAAATTATGATGGGTCTATTAATTGTTTTAATTTGTCTATTAGGATTATGGGGGGTATGCAAAGTCAATGACAAAGTAAAAAGAAATTGGACTAAAAGAACTAAAAGAAATGAAGAAAGTGAAAGAGAGAAAATGTTCAATGAAATCTGGGAAAGCTCACATAAAGGGCAAGATGTTGAAATGTGTATTATGCGCAAGGTGAAAAATTAAGATAAAAAAGAAAGATTGTGTGATGACGAGCGTCATCAGAGGAGGGACTGAGAGAGCGTAGTGTAAACATTACTTATTTTTAGATGTGATAGCTTATATTTAACAATGCTGCATTAATAATATCATTCATTGAAACGTATTTTAAACGTGGAGAATTTTTCACATGCATAAACCAATGTCGACTGTAAGAAATAATTGCTTGTATTATGACTAACTGAAAACATTAACATGTATGAAGACTGCATTTTATTAGAATCCATACATCTTAAGTTAGCGTGAGTCGAAAACTAGCTCTGTAGCTCTCATATTAAAGAGTATTTTTCTGTTTCTTCAGTGTGCTGACTTGCAAAAGGCCATGACCCAGCAGTTGTTCTTTTCTTCGCTTATTGCCAACAATGCTAATTTTTCTCATCCGCATGCTAGCAGCTTTAGTATAAAATTATGGACTTTGCAACAAACATGGACACTTTCAAGGACATTAAATCGCGGAAAGTAGAACTCTTGACCCGAAGTGTGTGCCAGAAAATGAAGTAACCCCGGATTTGCCACCTACAAAAAACGTCAATTATGAAGACCAATTAGAAGAATGAAAAATATCAATAGAATGACAAATGCATTACTTAATGTATAATTTGATAGGTTACAGATAGTGGGGTGTAGTGACTGTCCAATAGAATTTTGGGGGAATGTATTACGAAAAAGGGATATAAAACCCATGACACAAGAGACAAGGCGCATTAGGTAGGGAATGATATCGATTGCATCCAGAAACTCTGTCACTCTATTTGGTGATTGAGACTTAGACAAAACCATCCTCACCTTTTTTGTCCCTTTACATTTCCCTCCTTATGAGGGAAGTGTCCCTTGCCCTTAGATTAGATAAACTGAGGGCGATCTAACTGATGTCCTGAAGACGAAGACTGATCCTGTATGCTGACCTATTTCAAGGAGGGTAATTATACTGTTGCTAATGGAAATTCATTTGTTTGCCTTTTCTTTCTAGGTACCAACTGCTGTGTATTTTTAATTAGTGACCTTAGTTAGATCTTTTCCAAATTGATGTTCTAAATTGTTTTGCATGATGCCCAACATGCCAATGCTAATTAGTGGCTAGATGAGGCATTCACTTGACTGATGTAGTTGACGTGACTGACGTGGTGCTATGCTGAACTGAACATTATATAAGATTTAGGCGTTTAGATTATTCATCTTCATATTACTATCTTATGATTATGATCTTTGTATTATTGTCATATAGCGTCTATGCTCGTTTGCTTCTTGGTTTTGAGATTAATACATTTGCTATTAGATTGTAATCAATAGGGAATAAAATTCACAAAAACTCCAGTAAGGTGTGGTTATTCATGACTGAACGGTCATGGTTGCGCCGAAGGTTTACTAATGTCAAAAGTGAAATATATTGTGGTGATATATGTTGACAATATTATTGACGTATTGTTTGATGTATTGATTAGTTATCTCGTCTTATGGTGTCTCACCACTGGGTCCAAAGATTCATCGACCTAAAACGAGTCCTGATGTGTATAAAATTAACATAGACGGACGCGTTAACACTAGCAAGGGTCCGGGTGTATTAAGTGGCATTACGCTGATTGCCCTGTTGACCCCCTGGTAAGCCACTGCATTAATGTCTCTCCCCCAATATGAGAATACCTAGTGCCATGACCAATATCAGGGTACTCATGTCAGGAAGCATTGCCGTGTGAAGCCATGGCAGGACATATACAGAGCAAATGTTTAGGGGGAGACCCTCCCAGCTCCCTGATTGCGCTACAAACCTCTCTGGCAGGTCACTCCAAGTGCATTGAGGAACAAAGGTCTTGAACATTTTAATCAGTATCCCAATCCAGGACATAGCCAAACCTATCCAATGCCTTGTAGTAGTTGCCTTTAAGGTGGTATCCCTGCAGGAGGACCAAAGCAGGAGCATGCCTCCTCAAATATTGCAGTACCACATTCCTCTTGATCCTATTACTCAACCTGTTCACATTCCAGGATAGTATATTTACTGGCTTCTTCTGTGGTGTACCAATTGGTCTGGAAAAGAAGGCTAGCTTGAGGTGATTTCCATACTGGTTACCTGGGATCCAAAACCATCCCCCACCTGTACCTCGACTTCCCCCACACAGTGGGACTGCACATAAGCAACATTTGCAAATAAACTTTTGAGAACATAATTTATTTTTCTCACAAGAGCCCAATCCCCCCTCCCCCAGCTACCCTGCAACGCAGGCTTAGAACTGCCCAAAACCCCAATATGCAGAGTGCCTGTTGCCCCAACATTTCTTTAGTCACTGCACTGGTGTGGCTAAAGCCACCTGCAATAAAACAGAAAGGTATTAATGAATCATAGTATCCCAAATAAAGCCATGAGTTGTCATTGCCTCTACTTCTGATCCCACAATGCAGGGCCACCAGAACACACACCCGAGGGGATACAAAGGATAGGGTATGATGCCTCCATAGTCTGCACCTGCCCGGGCACCAGCGGGTGGGCTGTCTCAAGAGTGTGATCTATCCTGGCCTCTGGTGTCACGGGTACCCCAGCAGTTGGGTCTGGTACCCGCTAAGTACCTGAGTGCATTATTCAAGGGCACCCCCCTTGTCCTGACTGCTTATCCGTAAGGTCTGGTTACCGATTAGCCGGCTCGGTCCATTGGCGTCCCCCCAGGCACAGCCATTTCTCTGCCAGCCTGGGGTACACCAACCCTCCCTGGTATCCTTGGGTGTGTTAAAATGCAAAGACTTGCCCTCTGCAACCACTCCAAGCCTAACTGGGAATAACATCAAGTGTTTCAGTTCCTTGGCCCACAATGCCTTCCTGACTTGGTCAAAACCACGTCTTTGCCTCTGCACTTGCAGCGTGAAGTCTGGGGAAAAATGTATTGTGGCGTTTTCAAACTTCAGGTCACCATGTGTGCAGGCATCTTGCAGTATGGCATTGCGATCTCTGTAGTTGGACACTCTTGCAATAATCATCCTGGGGGGAGCACCTGACTTTGGTGGCGGGACCTGTGCCCTTTCAATAGTGAAGAAGTTTGAGAGTCACTTTCGACAGTGTTTGGGTGATAAAGTCTTCCACGAAGTGCTTGACACTGGGCCCCTCCGCTGTCTCAGGGACCCCCACCACTCGTATGTTGTTCCTCCTAGCTCTCCCTTCTTGATCTTCTAGTTTGGCCATGATGAGTGTGTTTTTCCCATTTGAGGTGTTGTATTTGATTTTCAAGTCTCTTGGTTGTATCCAGTAGTAAAGTAATGCTCGTTTCCAGTACTGATGTAGTCATTTTTGTTTTTTAAATCGGAAGGAAGAGGACATTGACTGTGCTCGTGTGTAGCTTTGGCTCAATTATTCCCTCTAGTTCCTTTATCGCTGCCATTATTGCACTCAGGGAGAGCTCCTGGCTTGGCAGCACCTCTGCTGGCAGCAAGGCATTTATGCCCCCTCCATCCCGGGCCAGCCCCCTCAGCAACCACCGCATGTTTGTTAATTTTGTTCAGTTGGGTTGGCTTAGGCTCATGGGTCACCCACCATGTCTGTTCTCCCACTGCCTGGCTGCTGCTAGTTTCCATATATATCAACACTCCAGTGGTTTGTGGACTCACCTCTAGTAGATGTCTGTGGTGCAACAGTCAGCAATCTGTGGGGAGAAGACCCATATGGGAACAGTCCGCCGGTCCTCCAAGTGTGATACGTTCAGAATAGTATTCTCCACAGCATCAGGGTCAAGCAGCAGGACTAGTGCCTGTCCATGCACCTCAGTTCTCTAGTCTGTTCCTGGAGGTAACTACTCCTGCAGTCTCTCAAGTCTCAAGACCTCACCTTTAGTAGAGCTCAGGAGGGGCCCAAGTGCCAAGCTATCAGTCAGCGTCAAAACAAGTTCAAGCCGGGTTGTGAGCAGGACCCATCGGGGTGGCCTCCACAGGGGCTGCTGCCAGACGTGTGCCCTCCCCCATCAGCTTGAGGTCCTCAGTGACGTGAAGGTTAGGTTGCCTCTCCTCCCACTGGGCTCAAATCCTCAACGTCCTCGCCAGGTCGTTCGTGTGGGGGGAGGAAGATGAGTGTGGGAAGGGAATGAGTCCTCATCAGCAACAATGGCCTGATTCGCCCTTGAGCCGCTACTCACAGCTGGGCCCTGAGAAGCCCTCCTGGCCTGCAGAAATGTTGTCCGTTCCCCCCAGTGGTATCCATCCTTGCTGCCCTCTTTTCTGGCCTCTCGACGGCATCAGCTTCTCTAAGTTGATGGGCTCCGTGGCCAGGTCCTTCACTCCCCTGGAAGCATCAGTGTGCGAGTGAGGTCTAAGACCCCGCCCTTCTGCAGGATGCTCCTCAGCTGAAGGAGCTTCTGCCAGCCTCTTTGTTGTCTCCGGAACAACAGCAGGCCTCCCAGTCCTCTCTCGAGCCACATGGTCATCGAAGGGCCTTGCACAGCCCCCCGCACTATTGTACAGTGTGTCCATGACTTCTGGCCCCACAGCACTGTTCTTGGGCCCTGCTCCAGCTGCCTGGGCCCACCTCCAGCATCCGGCCAAATGCCACTCCATTAATTATCAGGGGCCAGCTCAGTCTCTCTGTGTAGTCGGGTGCCGTGGGCTCACCTCGCTCACGCCGGCAGCAGCACACAAGTGCACGGATGACCCTGCTTCACAGTCCGCAGACCCGGCCGCACTCTCGCTCACCCTCAAAGCGCCAAGGGGGGCCCCTTCAGCTCTTCGTCCATCTTCCACACTTGTGGGGAGTAGTTCAACAAGGAGGCATGCACGAAGATGTGGATGGATGGGGGATTACTTTATTTTCGGAGGCCCAACCAACTTTCTCCTATTTTGTTCACTTCGGCAATGTTGAGGCAACATCACTCAACTTTTACTCTCAGATACAAATTAGGGTCAACCCTAATTTCACTGTCTCTCTTTCTTTCTGCAGACAACAAGTCACTGTTTATGAGAGAACCTAAGTATAGCCTGAATCCGATTATTGGAGAATACATAAGACTTGGGGCATTATTATGTCTCTTGATAAACGAGTACGTGATCAATATTCTCTAGTCCTGCAGCTAGTACTAGGAAATTCCTCTTGTGCTTCCCCTGGAGTGGGGTGAGGACTCAGTGAAATATTTAAGAGTATGGGTTGACCATAGAGTACAAGTGATAAGAGAAATTATGGAAAGATGATCACCAAGCTAGAAGAAGAGATAAATAGAAAGATCGGACTGTCATTGTCGAAGGCAAAAGGCATTACAATAATAAGGATTGTGGTGGTGCCCAAGCTATCTTTTTGTAAACATCCTCGTATCTCTCAAGAAGTCGTTCTTCCATATGATGCGGTCGTTGATAGTCAGACTGGCAGGCGGCTCAATAAAATTTGGAAGGCTCTGACCTGCCATATAATCAAGTGGGCTACGCCATCTCAGACTTGGAGTTGTATTATCTTTGCGCACAAGTACATTTTGCTTACTACTGGGTTCATTCTCAATCGTACATGCTACACTTGGCAGTGAAAAAGGATAATGCTGAACGTACACCCTTACAAACATTGACACGTAGGCACATCCCTTCAGCGTTCACAACACTATATGGAGCAGTTATGGCCTGGAATAAACTTACACTAGTGGGAATCTAGATGTCATTTACTCACCTCTACTTTCTCTGTGGCGTAACCCGGCTTTGACACTAACAAAAAAAGAATACAACGAGAAAGTAATACACCAGTTGAAAAAGTTTCACATCACAAACCAGAGGGGACTTATATACAGCAGGTACATTAATTGGAGTGGACAATATAACAAACAACGAGGCCCACACAGCACCAGACATATTTTTATAGTATCACCATAGAGTGTCTAGTAAAGCAGCTACACCAACATTTTCAAAAGAGCATCAAGCCTTTAAGACATTGGTGCTACTGATAACTACCGAGTCACAGAAACGACGAGTGATGCTCCTCTACACATCGGTGCAGGAGGAAGCCCTGACAGTTAAACCCAAGTCCTGAGACAAATGGAACAAGGAGTTCTAGGCCCAGTAACCCAAGAGGTATGGCAATATTACTGTTCACAAAGAGTGATCCCAGCACCTATAAAAGATCAAGAATCCTTCGCTTTTGCTGTATTCAATGAATATATCACACAATTCAGTGTGTGGAAATATGGGGTTAGAGAAAACTCTAAATGCTACAGATATGAAGGATGGGAAGTAGGTTTTCTGCATCTTGCTTCGATGTACAAGCAAAGTCTATGAATATTGGCAAAAAGTGGGCAATAATATATCACTGATGGTAGATCGTTCTATAGAGCTCACGCCTCAGATTGCCTTATTGGGATGGGTTAATGAGATAACGAGCAGAAATAGGAAACTAGTGGCTCTTGTATTTCTGTTTGCCTAGAGACATGGGGGAATATTAAGCAGAGATCGAGCTTCCCTGAACAAATCGTGCTGCAGGATCTCATTGAACTATTAGAAATGTATGTGCGGACACTTCCTATGGCGGCTTGTCCCTGAGACATCTGGTGGACACTCTGCTGATATTTACTATCACACCCCGTGGACACTACTGTACAACACTACCAAAAGGTCCTGAATAGCAAATCTTTGGGAATGGTGTACTTGAATTGCTTTTAAGGGGTGCCAGAATTGAAGTTGTGCCTCGTTATAATACTATCGAATTTAGGCCATGGGGTGGGTGAAGTGAATTAGGAGCATATAAAGAAGTGCCTAATTTTGAGACATAAAGCGGCGTTCTGTATGTAACTACATATAACTAAAAGACATGGATGTCAAATGCCCGTACAGCTGTGATGTAATTGTGTTTACTTATGAACAACTCAATAATTTTTTTTTTTTTTAATAACCCGCCAAAAAAATCCTTTTTCCTCTGGATTTCCAAAGTCAGTTTTTTTTTATTTCTACTCCCTTTCCATTAACCGTCATTCAAATGAGCTCTACATACGCGTGTCAGGCAGCTGTGCCTTTTGAATTTTCATAGCTTTATCGTGCACACCCATTTGTTGACGTTATGAATACAAATTTGTGTCTTATTTCCTTTGGAAGTGTTTTGCCGCTGAATAATTAGTATTTATAAGGTGATGAACTTAATGCTGCGTAATAAAGAGTCAGTGTTTTTCTGTCAATACCTAAAAAGAGACCAAATAGTCTACAGCAGTTGTTTTTTTCACAGTCGAAAGACTAAAGCAACAAGTCACTTGTTACAAACATTAAAATCCATCACTTTTTTGCGTATTCATATACAAAGTCATTGTAAAAAAATATGAATTTTTACCTTTTAAAAACAAACCAGATGGAGAAATACCCATGACTCCTACAACGCGTTTCAGGTCTGAAAACGGCCTACCACTTTTTCCACTGCTAAACCCGCAAAGTGTAACAACACTCATGCTATAAGTAAAATGGTTGTGAAATGTGCTACTGCGAGCACTTTACAGGGGTACGTGGCACTAAAACAAGGGCTTCGTTTTTGTGGCATAAATCGTACTGAGGCGAACATAAGAGACTATAGAAATGGTACTAATGTATTGAGAGGCGAAATGGATGTATCCTTTGTCCTCGCTGCCCCCGGGGCATGAATAAAGAGGCTGTCCTGTCAGCATTTTTATAGTAAAAGAAACAGTGTGTTATGATATTTTGAAAATTAATATAATCTTAATTCTTTTATATGGCAACTATGTATTGGCCAAAAGAGATAACATTTAATAAGAAAAAGAATAACTTTATTGTGTATTTTCCACAAGAGGGCGGTGTGTGCCAACAATACATATTTGTAATTTCTGAAGGAAGAGTTTTGTGAATGAACCATGTGCAGCAGCAGGTCTCCGGTGTGGTTTGACCCAACTGGCCCCCATTAGGAGTGGCCACTTTAATTCCGATCGGGCTGTTAACTGCAGTTTAAAATGGGTTCACTATTGTATCCATGCTCCTATAAAATATTTAAACAACTAGCCTAGTCTATTGCAGTCTCCCTCTTAGAATTGATTACTATCTCTCTGGTGCAGAGGAAAGTCCCCGACACTTTTCAAGTCGCAATTTTGCTTTATCTGTTTAAAAAAAGTGTGGGTCACATCTTAATGAGTTTACAGTCCAAACTTTTCTTACATCCAGTGCTGAAATAATGTAACACCATGTTGATAAATGTTTGCAATTTACTTACAAATTCTAACTACCTAGACTGCTTCCAAGCCGGATTCCACCCATTGGGCAATATTGAATCTTTGCAGCTCTCCATTTGAGATATTATAAGATTAGATCTGATAACGCGTCTGGCTCATTCACTTATTTTCTAGTTTCTTTTTAGGAGTTCTAAAGGGTGAGGAGAGACACAATACATTTCATCAATAAACATTGTAACCCATTTTGTCACACATTGAATCTCAGAGGCGGAAATTAAAGTTCAAAATGGGTTTTTACAAATTCGAAGCCAGAGCTAAATAGATGAGTCTCAATACAAACTATTTAAGTACCACCACCAGTTGCGGCGATACAAAAGATCAGGAATAATATATAATGTTCAGAGTCCAAATTTCAATCTTCCTGCCTAAACAGTTGAACTAAATAAATCAAAATATGCTAATTCAGCTACAGAAAAAACATAAAGATGTTTCTAGGAAAGTAGGGAAATAGGATTAGTCAAAAGTATCAGCATAACAGAAGCTTCAGTGGAAGTTCTGCAGAAGAGAGATGTGCGTAGCTTGAAGGCACTTCAGCCAAAAATGAAGCAAATGGGTCTGTACCTCTCTAAGTTCTCTGAGGGTCCGCTCTAGCCAAAGGGTAAAAGGAATCTGCCTCTCTAACTAAACACCACTTTAATCCTTGCAGAACTTCCAAAAGCTGAAGTCAACACAGTAACTTTCCTCCTTCCACGCACAACTAGAAATTGCAACTCTCATTAGCCTTTCATCTCTCCAATCAGACATCAGGACAACCTTGGATCCTCCTGTGTCCAGGAATCCGGAGGGGAGATCTTCATGACTCATTGTTAACAATCCTCATCCTTGGCAATCCATCTTCCTTTACCCTTTCTAACTAAATCTAACAACAAGCTTTTCATTAACTGGAGACCACTTGTGCAGACGCACCTGCAACAAACAAAGGAACTTCTGGAAGTACTAAATCATAATTTGAAAAATGATATTCGAAACTTCCCTCGTTGTAAAATATGCTCAACGAAAGTCTACATGAAACTCGATAAGTATAAGGAATATAATTGTATGTGAGGCCTTTTGAAACCGAAGCAGGTAACTGTGTACACACATACCAATCAGTTACATTCATTAGGTTAATAAACTCATAAAGCAACTTAAAATATACATTTGCAGGATAATATCCTTTGCATTCATTGTGTTAATATACTTATAAAGCAACTTAAAATGTACATTTGCAGAAT
This sequence comes from Pleurodeles waltl, assembly GCF_031143425.1. Classification (NCBI taxonomy): domain Eukaryota; kingdom Metazoa; phylum Chordata; class Amphibia; order Caudata; family Salamandridae; genus Pleurodeles; species Pleurodeles waltl. The sequence continues at coordinate 745,803,959 of NC_090447.1, read as the reverse complement.
AATATCCCTTGCATTCATTGTGCTAATATACTCATAAAACAACTTAAAATGTACATGTGCAGAAAAATCTCTTCTCGAATCATCCATATTTAAGCCTTTTCATCTAGTCTATAAAGGTTACTATCTCTACGACTTAGGCCCAAGATTTATACTTTTTTGGTGCTGCATTTGCGTCATTTTTTGACACAATAGCGGGGCAAACTTACTAAATACAATTATACTTTATACGTTTGCACCGCTTTTGCGTAAAAAGAATTAGGCAAATGCAGCACAAAAAGAGTATAAATATGGGCCTTAATGTTTTTGAGGAAATACTTGGAGGTAACTTTTTCTCTAGAGGAGGTGTAGGGGAAATGCTCCTATCAACAGCACTACAAATACAATAAGGAAAACCAGCAATATTGCACCTATTCTGTACTTATGTATATTTTTATTTGCTTCCATTATTTTTCTAAAACCAGATCTGTTTTACGGTGAACTGCATAAGCAACAGAGTATTCTCTGTCAATTCCACCTTTGCAACGTGGCAAACAAAAGTTCAAGGGATGAATGACAAATGTATATACAAATCTTTATGAGACCTCCCAAGCCCTACTCTGTGTTCTTCTAAAAGGATAACCATCTTTTCTTCTTCAACTCAGGCCTAGGTATTTTTATTCAAAGCTTATGCAAAGTGTCTAATAATGCACAGTTCAAAATCACTGAAATTCACATCCAAAATGAAATGCCAGTCTAGCCACCAGCACAGGAACTTCAAAGTTCAGTTCAAGGAGGTTTAGTTGGATCTGCAGTGTTATCCAAAAACTCCTAAAACTTTATCTCTCTGTCATTTGCAGCAAAATATGTCCATTCAGGTGAAGAGTACCTCTGATAGGGAGGTCTCATTATCTTTGATCTCCTTAGTGCCACACCCTCATTGTCACTTGTTTAGATCAGAGTTCTCAGTATCCTTTTGGATTGTCTATGGCACACATTATTTAGGCAAACTCAACTTCTCTATTTCTTTGATACACACAATCACCAGTATATACCTCAACCCATTTCACACAGGTACCTTGATGAAATCCAACTGTGCCCTCTCAAAGGGCCCTCCTGATTCTCCTTTGTGACTCAATGTCACCACATTTCTCTTTCCAGCATTGTTCTGTTGACACGCAAAACACCCGTGACACAACACCTCTGCCATCCATATGAACTTGAGATTGAACCATGTTTGCCTAAACAATTTCTCCATGGCATCCCTACCAACTTGAGGTGGACGGTGAAAATGCCTTGCCATTAGGGGTAACAAACTATTTGGCAACACTGGCCTTCCATCCATCTAAACCCAAATGCCATCATCTCCCTTGACCTAATCTGCTTTGACCGAACTCTTCTGTTCCTCCTCTGACACTTCCTCTTAAAGCCTCTTTACCTCTTCACAAGTGTCAGCTGTAGTCAACAAAGGGTTGTAGTTAGTCTCGTCCATTCTCTCATTGGTATACTCTCCATTAAAGGTACAGACATTGTGAGCACAATACTTTGCAAACTCAAGCGCGGTTCGTGGCGGCAGGAGGCGGCACCCATTACATTCAGGGCAGGAGCCCTTTAAACTTTCTGCAGCGCTCCCGCCTCGCGGGAAGCGCGGTTCGTGGCGGCAGGAGGCGGCACCCATTACATTCAGGGCAGGAGCCCTTTAAACTTTCTGCAGCGCTCCCGCCTCGCGGGAAGCGCGGTTCGTGGCGGCAGGAGGTGGCACCCATTACATTCAGGGCAGGTGCCCTTTAAACTTTCTGCAGCGCTCCCGCTTCGCGGGACGCGCGCGGGCGAAGCCCGGGCGAAGGGCAGGCCCGTCCTGCGCCCGTCATCGTCCGAAAGAGGCTGGGCTGGGCCACCCCTCTTTTGTTTACAGTAAGGAGTGACTGCCCAAATCCATTTTAATTACCTGATACATATTTTGGAGTCTCTTTTTGCTTCTAGTGGACTTTTAAAAGCATATTTAGTACCATCTTGTTTGTTGCCACGCTGCTGCATTGTTTTCAGTATTGTGAATATGGGCAGGAAAAAAGGAGCCCTATCTGGGCCTCGGGGGGGGCGGCAGTAGCAGACAGGGCTATGGCGCCACCACATTAGACTCCTTTCTTGCAAGAGCCGTTGGGGTTGTTACAAAAGAAATTGATTTGGCAGAGAGGAGGTTATCCATGGAATTGGAAGATTGGCACCAGGCCCCAACCGAAAATGGCCCTTGTGAGGCCGCGGCTGTGGAGGTGGATTATCTGGGGATAGGGCAAGGTGCTGGTATGGCTGATGCTGAGCCTGTTCAGGCTGAGCCAACAGAGTCAACAGAGGATCTGGGGTCCCATGGCCCCTCTAGAAGAAGTAAAAGACTTCTATTGTCTTCTCCCCCGGCCTGTCCTGTGGAAAATTGTAGCCCTCCCCGAGGAAAAGAAAAATCTTTAAAAAACTGATACCAAAGACTAAAACACCTCTCCTGGAGCTCCCTAAGGGTGGGAGCAGTGATTTTTCACCTTGTCAACACTTGGGGCACGACACAACTAATATACTGACTAAATTTCGGGAGATTATTCATGAGCTTTTGTCTCCTGTGGTGGCGAAACTGTCTGCCATAGAAAAAACAGTATCCCTGATTTGTGCGCAAGGAAGCCAGGGTGTTGGTAGAAGTGGGGCTTTGACGAGGCGTCCCTGTGCCAATAAGGAGTTGTCCTTCCCAGAGGTAGCCGCAGGACTCTTGGGGCCCATGGAAAAATCATCTCACCTTTTGGTGAATCCTGTCAATAATGAGGGTCAGAGTGCCTGTGCTAAAACTGCTTCAACTGCACCAACCCCTTCATTGAGGTCAGAGAGGCCAGTCTATATGTCTAGCTGCAGTAGGAAGCCTGATACGGACTCTGTGGCAGCTGGGGGGGGTGGCCAACTGCTGTCTGGAAATGACAATCTGAACCAGCCAACGGCCAGGCCTTCCCCGGCTTGTTTGGATCTCCCCCCTGCATGTGCCCCCTATGTGGTAGTGCTGACGAATGTGCCTGCTCTTTTCTATGGGGCAACTGAGTCTACAAACCAACTCATAAATAAGGTTGGACATTGGCTGAGCAAAAACTGTGATTTTTCATGTAAGGACCTCAAGGATATCCCGTTTCCCAGAAGAATTGGGTGGGTTGGTCCTAAAAATAAGATGGGGAAGGGCGACTGTATTATTATAAATGACAGATATCCCGCCCTGACTAAAAGGCTTCTCTCTAGCCATCGCTCTCCTGTCCCTAGTGCAGGTTCTATGGGTATGGTTCCCTTGGGCTATTTCTATGATCACATGCGAGCGTGTACTGGGGTCTCTTCTGGATCTGGTAGGAACCCCCCTTGGGTCAATTCAGCCTGCATGCACATAGTAGAAGAACCAACAGCAGCCTATCCCTGGAAGGGGTGGATTGACAATGCGCCAAGGCACTGGCTATACAAGAAGAGGTACCCCCATAGTGTAATCTTATCTCATGGAATATTGCGGGCTATGACGCTAAGCTATCTGATCAAGCATGGGTTGGGTGTGTGGCTAACTATGATGTTATCATGCTTCAGGAAACCTGGTCGGCGGGACTGGCTGTGTGGGATGGGTATGACAGATATGCAATTCCAGCTGTACAGTCTCTTGGTGGTCGCTCGAAATGTGGTCTGGTTACTCTAATTCGCCTCTCTAAGATAGTGGGTGCTTTCCAAATTAACTGTAACCATCAAGGTATATTGCTGGTATGGGTACTCTTCTCCAATCATTTTAATGTATTATTGGTCAACTTTTATAATGCTGTGTGGGATATGGGGTGCCAAATTGGGGCCCTGTTCTCCATTCTTAAGATTATGCAATATAGAATGGAGAAGGTGGGTTTGGAATTTGGTGCCATCATCTCTGGGGACTTTAATGCCAAGTTGGGCCGGTCCAGTACTGTGGTTAATCCCTTCATCCGTGACTGCGAGGTCTATTCAGCGCTGGGTCCGCAGGACTCCAGAGGCAGAGATCTACTAAAGAAACTCGGGGAGATGGGCCTCTTGAATTTCTATGATATGGAAGCAGTAGGCACTCACCAACTTCCAACCTGTGTCGGAAGAGGGTCTGGATCCACCATCGACTATATTTTTGTGTCCCCTCCTATGAGAGACTTGGTGATTGGGGGTAAAGTGTTAGGCAAATGCTTTAGCGATCATAATCCCCTTAGATTGTCCTTTAAACTCCCTGGGGCGTTTCGCTTACTAGGACGAGGCAGGCCTGTAACGGTGGTGACAAAGGACCAGGATAGGTGGCTTGGGTGGAAGCAAGTAGACCACCAAAATGTTGTGGGAAGGGTTGTGGGGGATAACCTACATCTATTTATGGAAATACTCCTGACAGAAGCGCCAAATCCCATGACTGTTATAGATGCGATAACAGTAGTATATGCAGTAGTCAGAGACTGTCTCTTTGTAGTAGGCAACCACCCTAATAAACGTAAATGTGGTTGGTACGACAAAGCCTGCTATGATGCAAGGGCAAATTTAAAGATGGCTACCAAGACCCGCCCTAGAGATTGGGTTCTCGTAAAAGAAGCGAGAATAAGGTATAAAAGGACCCTGAGGGATAGTAAGCTAAAATATAAAGATAAAGCCTGGGAAGAGTTAGAGCGTGCTACAGCTTTGAAAGACACCGGCCTGTTTTGGAAGGTGGTGAATAGAGGTTCCTTTGAAACAGAAACCACGAGGGCCTTGGATGTAATATAGCCCCGGAGGCCTGGGTAACTAATTTCTGTAATATATTTGAGGGTACCCCCCTAAGTAATACACGGGAGAGTGTGTACGATGTGGCTCCTAACCTAGCAATCAGATTCTCACTACAGGAGGTTATTGATGCGATACAGAGTTGTGCGCATAATAAAGCTCCGGGCCCGGACTCGATCCCGATGGATCTGTATAAAGCTAACCCTCAGTTATGGGCACCCATTCTCCTAAATGTTCTCAATGCAGCCGTAACTGTGGGCATCCCTGCCTCTTGGAGATTGGCATGCATAGTCCCAGTGTTTAAAAAGGGTGATCGTAATGATCCTAAGTCTTATCGCCCTATTTCACTGTTGGATTCCTCTGTGAAGATTCTGGGACGGATTATCCCAGGGCGTCTGGAGGCCTGGATGATAGGAAATGATATTTTAAGTCAGGAACAGTATGGCTTCAGGGAAGGCCTCGGTACGCAAGAACAGTGTCTCAATTTACTGATGATAATCAACAAATACACGCAGGCCAGGAAAGGTACCCTTTATCTTGCTTTTATGGACCTCAGCTGTGCTTTTGATAAAGTGAACCGGTCTTTATTATGGGAGAGGCTAATTCAGTTAGGGTTGGACCCTATTATTGTAGAGCTTCTCCGATATCTCCATTCAGGGACAGTAGCAAATGTGAGGGTGGGCCCAAATGGGGAATGCTCGGAGGCTTTCAAGCTTTCAAGGGGTGTGCGCCAGGGGTGTGTCTTGGCCCCTACCTTGTTTCTTCTATATACTAATGGACTGACAGATTTTCTGATGGAACACTGCAGGGATGTCCCGAAGGTGAAGGGTATTGATATCCCTGTGCTGACGTACGCGGATGACGCGGTCCTTATGGCCCGCACGATGAATGGTCTTCGAGAATTAGTTAGAGCTTATGTCGTCTTTATGTCAGCTTTGGGACTGGAGGTCAATTTTAAGAAGTCACACTTTATGGTTTGTGGAAAACCTATGAGTAGGGTAGGAGAGCTAAGGGTGGAGGATCAAGTTATTAGCAGAGTCCACGAGTTCCCATACTTAGGGGTCATTTTTGATGAGAAAGGATCTTGGAAACCCTGTATTGCTAGAAGGATTGTGCTTTTTCATGCAACAGTTGGTGCAACCTTTGACTTTGCGGCTAGGGTAGGTAGCAAACCGATCAAACCCCTGCTTGAAATCTTTAGGCGGAAATGCCTACCTGTCCTGTATGGTTCAGCACTTTGGGGGTTTAGGGATACCCGTGCCCTTATGGTGGAAGAAAATCGTTTCTGTAGAAGGCTTCTGGGTGTTGGTCAAAATATTCCTGGATTTTGCCTCCACCTGGAACTGGACCTTGAGTATGTACAGGACACTACCCAGCTGGCTCCCCTTTTGTTATGGATTTCAGTTTGGAGTAACGAACATGCCTCTCTTAATAGGGATATCCTAAGGGATTGTTTGGCCTGCGACAATGTAAAACATATTCCCTGGCTGTCGCACATAAGGAAGATGGCACATGACCTGGGGCGGCCTGAATTGTTTGATTATCCCGAGGACCTGACTAGCTCCGATAAGAAATGGGTTAAGGATAACTTTCAGAGAATCCAGGAGACCAAGAGGGAGAGGGAGGCTCTAAGGAAAAAATCGATCAGGGAATTTACTATGCTAAAGATGTGGGTGGGTCCTGAGCGATATCTTTTAGAAATCAAGGATGTGAGGGAAAGATCTCTCATAACTCGATTTCGCTTGGGGATCATTAGAAGTAATTTGCGCTCCCCCCTAGGTCAGTATGGGGAGAAATGTATTAAACCCTGCACTTGTAATGGGGTGTCCCATCAGACTTTGATCCATTTTACACTGTTCTGTGTCTTTTATGCACCATTTAGAACCCGATTCCTATTACTTAGGCCCAAGGGTTTTGTGCAACACCGTCCTGCTTTCATGTGGCTGCAAATGGCCTCAGATGTACTGGTATGGAAGGGCCTGGGATCATTTCTGAAGGGAGCTACTACTTGGCGCAAAAAGGTAGAATGTTTAGAATGATCTCATTTATTTTTCTTCAGTTTTTATGAATGAGGTTTTTATCTTCTGTTTTTTATTTTATTTTTTTATATATATATATATATATATATTTATAAGTACATGTTTTTATGATGGGTGCTTTTATTATACATGGTTTTTATTGGTATTCTTATAATGTTTTGTTGATTATGTGTTGTAATGGATGATTTTTTTTTTATACCAAATAAAGCTTCTTCTTCTCATCCGCGTAATTATTTCCTAAAGTTACATGATCCAGCCCAGTACGATGTGCAACTTGTTCAGGTAACTGTAATGCATCCAGGAGGTTTCTCACTTGTTCGCCATTCCTGATTGGTGAGCCTGAAGACCTCATAAACTCCCTCTTGGACCATAGTTGTTCAAAGTCATGAACGACACCACTATTGGTAAAGATTGTCACTTTGAACTGATCTGAAACACAGCATGCCTTAGTCAGAGCAGCCAATTCAGCCACTTGAACGGAGAATACTCCTTGAACCCAGAAAGCTTAAACAATTCCTGAAATAGTGCAGACAGCATAAGCTGCTCACAGACTCCCTCCTGACCTACTCAGTGAACTGCTCTGCCACCTCGTAGCTCCACTGGCAAGTGAAACCCTTCTGTCCACTGAACCCTGACCTCTGTCAGGAGTTCGAGGCCCTCCTCCACCCGCAGGCTTCTGCCTGCGGCTCATCCCTGGTGCCTAGTGGGAGAGCTCTGCTCTTTTGCTAGGCTGCCCTCTGTCTCTTTTTCTCTTTTTCCCTCTTTTGCCTCTTTTTACTCTGTGCTGTTCCTTTGTGTTCTGTTTCCTTTTGTATTCCTTTTGTGTCTTTCGCTTTCTGTGCTTACTCTCTCTCCCTTGCTTTCTCCCCTCACTCCGCTCCCCTCACTCTGCTCTCACTCTCTTCAGTCTCGCTATCCCCCTACTGCTGCCTCTGCGGCCCTACCCCGCCTCCTCTCGATCGTGCTCCATCCCCGGCATTGCTGCCCCCGCGGCCCGCCCCTTTTTTCGCACCGTTTTCTGATCTCACTCCCGCCTCCCAGCTGTCCTCTCCTCCCCCCCCTCCCTACTTAATGGCGGCCGCTGCATGGTAGGATGAGCAGCCTCACTGACCTAGTCAGTGAGCTGCTCTGCCACCTCGTAGCTCCACCGGCAAGTGAAGCCCTTCTGTCCTCTGAACCCTGACCTCTGTCAGGAGTTCGAGGCCCTCCTCCAACCACAGGTTTCTGCCTGCACCTCATCCCTGGTGCCTAGTGGGATAGCTCTGCTCTTTTGCTAGGCTGCCCTCTGCCTCTTTTTCTCTTTTTTCCTCTTTTGCCTCTTTTTACTCTGTGCTGTTCCTTTGTGTTCTGTTTCCTTTTGTGTTCCTTTTGAGTCTTTCGCTTTCCGTGCTTGCTCTCTCTCCCTCACTCTGCTCCCCTCACTCTGCTCCCCTCACTCGGCTCCCCTCACTCTGCTCTCTCTCTCTTCACTCTCGCTCTCCCCCGCCGGCACTGCCCCTGGGGCCCGCCCTCCTCAACTCTCTCGCGCTCCATCCCCGCCGCTGCTGCCCCCGCAGCCCACTCCCTTTTTTTCACCATTTTCCGATCCCGCGCCTGCCTCCCAGCTGTCCTCTCCCCCCCCACTTAATGGCAGCCGCTGTGCCACTAGCATGCCGAAGGCACGCCTAAGGCAAGCCTGTCTGCGCCCATCCGCGACCGGAAAGCGACCAGCGCCAGGACCCCTGGTCCTGCCACCCGCCACCTCTACACAGCAGCTGAACTCATGGCACTCAACCCAGGACGCAACAACAACTGTAAACAAGCAGCTCCAGGCAACACACACGGTCCCTTCAGCTGCTTTCGCTGCCATCAACCCACCCGCAACAACTGTCCGAGCCCGAAACCCCTGAAGTGCATCCTCCTCGATGTCCGCTCCCTCCATAAACACGCCACCAAAATCTTGGACCTCCTCAACAGCACCACCCCGGATGTCGCATTCCTCACCGATACCTGGACAAACAACACCTCTGGCCCAGACATCGCCATTGATACAAGATTGCCTGGAGGGGCCGCCCCAGCTGCCCTGCAGAGGGGGGAGTCACCTTCGTCGCTTCCTCCAAAGAAGCCACAAACCTGATGGCACACCTCCACTTCAAGTTACACACCAGCCCGACATCCACCATTAGGGGAACCATCACCTACCACCCCCCAGATCTAACACACGTTTTGCCGACTCCATCACAGATTTCATCTCCGCACAAGCCATCGCAGCCACAAACTACACCCTGCTGGGAGACATCAACTTTCACCTTGAGAATCTACAAGACCCTAACACCGCATCCCTCCTAGACAACCTCTACAACACCGGACTCCAACAGATCGTGACAGAACCAACACACTCTGCAGGACACACCCTCGACCCCATCTTCACTACAGGAACCTCTGCTACCTTCAGCCACACCACAGAACTCCCATTGACAGATCACCAATGCATCCACTTCGGTTTCAACACACTCACCATCCGCAGACCACAACTCCAGCCATCGCACGGAAACTTGACAAGAATAACCGACGATCAGCTCATCGCCGCACCCCCCATCACACACAACGAGGACCCAAACACCGCAGCACGCACCTTCCATAACTGGATCACCGATTGCACCAACACCATAGCCCCCCTCAAAAATAACAACAAAACCCATGCTAAGAGAGCAGGCTGGTTCACCCCTGAACTCCGGGAATTGAGACGCACCTGTCGCCGCCTCGAGAAAATCTGCAGAAACACCAAATCTCCAGAAGCCCACAGCAACTTCAGAGCCGCCACCACCGCACACCACCAACTCATCAGAAGAACCAGGAAGAAGGCTATCCAAGATAGGATCTCCTCACAAGCACACAACAGCAAGGAACTCTTCAGCGTCATCAAGGCGTTCGCCCAATCCAACAGTGAAACAGCGGACATCCCACCCTTACAGGACCTATGTGACAGACTCAACACCTACTTCCACCACAAAATCAATACCATCTATGACAGTTTCAACCAGGACAACCCACGCGCACAACCCCCCCTTCCAAGCCCTGACACCAACAAACCTACAATCTCCACCTGGACACCCCTCTCCACCGAAGATACATTGAAAACCATGAAGTCCATACACTCTGGGGCCCCCACGGACCCTTGCCCCCATCATGTCTTCAACAGAGCTGCAGACACCATCGCCACCAAGCTCCGCCTCACCATCAACTGCTCACTGGCTGCCGCCACCTTCCCCGATGACTGGAAACACACTGAGATCAACCCCCTCCTCGAGAAACCCTCGGCTGACACAATCAACCTCAAAAACTTCAGGCCCATCTCCCTACTCCCATTCCCTACTGAAGTCATTGAAAAAGCAGTCTAAAACCAACTAACCACGTTTTTAGAAAGCCACAACATCTTGGACATCTCCCAATACGGATTCAGGTCAAACCACAGCACCGAAACAGCCCTCCTGTCCGCAACAGACGACATCCGCTCCCTGCTGAAAAAAGGGAGAGATGGTGGTACTCATCCTACATGACCTCTCGGCAGCTTTCGACACAGTCTCCCATCACACCCTGATAAGAAGACTCCACGAAGCCGGCATCAGAGACAAGGTCCTCGACTGGATCCAATCCTTCCTTCCGGCAGAACGCAACGAGTGAGACTCTCCCCTTTCCTCGCAAATTCCACACCCACCACCTACGGAGTTCCCAAGGATACTCCCTCAGCCCACACTGTTCAATGTCTACATAGCCCCACTGGCAACCATCACCAGAAGCCACAGAATAAACATCATCTTCTACGCCGACGACACCCAAATCATTCTCTCCCTCTCCAACGAACCAGACAAGGCCAGACACAACTTCCACAAGAGACAGCTGCCTTCAACTCAACACAAACAAGACCGAAGTACTCATCCTGGGCCCTCAACCCAACGCATGGAGCGACTCCCTCGGAAACCCACCCCCGCCAGCCAAGCCCGAAACTGCGTAATCATCAGGGACCCCGACCTCAGCATTAACCATTAGTTCAACTCAGTCACCTCCACCTGCTTCCACACCCTCCACCTCTTACGCAAGACATTCAAATGGATCCCCTTAGAACATAGAGATACCATCACACACGCCTTCATCACCAGCAGACTGGACTACGGCAACACCCTCTATGCCGAAATCAACAAAAAACTCACCCGTAAATTGCAAAACATCCAAAGCGCCGCTGCCAGGTTGATCCTCGACCTACCCCGACACAGCCACATCTCGCAACACCTACGTACTCTGCACTGGCTCCCCATAGAAAAAAGAATCACTTTCAAGATCCTCACCTACGCACACAAAGTCCTCCACAACACCGGACCAGCCTACCTTAACCAGCGACTCAACTTCCACGTACCCTATAGGACCCTATGCTCAGCCCAGCTCTCTCTCGCAGAAGTACCCCGCATCAGGAAAACCAGAACAGGAGAACGTTCATTCTCCTCCCTCGCAGCTTTCCGTGCTTACTCTCTCTCCCTCGCTTCCACATCAGATAAACCACCTCCCTCCCCAGCTTCACGAAGGAACTGAAGACAACATTATATTTTATCAGCTGCTTTTCCACGCAGGAATTGTTATTGGATCTTTGCATGACATTCTCATCTTGTGCTCTGCTCAAGGCTGTATATGATAATCTACCAAGTTTTGCATACTGAAGAATACAAAGTCCACCTTACACAGAAAAAACACATTATCACGTCAGGCCAGTTCTCAGAATAACAACACATTTTATTATAAAAACATCACACAGGCAAAAATAAGATTAGAGGGGACATTCCAGTGATCAACTACACTATACTGTGTGTCACAGCTCTGCTGAACGTGGCCTCCTAGCTCCAGCCACTTGGCAGGACTGTCAGCAGATCACAGGCAAACCCCTGCTTATTATTCAGGTATGGGGCAGGGGCTTCCTTTCAGAGACAAAGTACAGGCAAAGAAGGGCTATCACTGCTATGCTCTCAAGCAGATCCTAGAAATGTAGTCAGGGATTTTAGGTTCACTAGTGTGACAGAATGCTGGGACTTTTTATCTGTTTCACGCTTATGGTCACAATAATAATCATATTGTGTTTAATATTCCTAATAATCACAGCTCAAGCCTTTTTTACTTAGAATGCAGTTCCTTCAATAAAATATATTGAAAACTCTCCTTCTTTTCTCTGTTTGTCTTTGAGTGTCTGAGACTTATGCAACTGAGAGAAAAGGGTATGATTTGTTCTACCACGACTTCCCTGAGGAGTCAGAGTGTCGTGCATCAGGCTGCCATCAATTAGCCTAAGATCCGTAACACTCTGTTGTAGCATTGTCATAAGGACTCGTACTCCGAGACTGCTGGATTTGGAGCAGCAGCACCTCTGCATTGTAGGTGACTGAGTCACTCCTACACCCGTTGGCAGCTGTTGGCCCAACCCTCCTGGCTCACTAACAGCACCAAAACCCAACTGGTAAAGGTGATTTCTGGCAGCCTTGCATGGAACTCTGAAAAACCCTCAGGGAAAATCGTGGTGAAATAAGCCTTACCCTTTTCTCTCCATATATGTCTCTTACACACACAGTGGCAAGAAAAGAGTTGCAGGACAGTTTTCAAATCATTTATTGAAAAGACTGCAATCTATGATAAAATGCATGAGCTGCAATGATTAAGATAAGGAATAATAAAATCAGGATTGTGAAAATTAGAGATGTAAATATAAATAACCCCAACATATTGGCATGCCATGAGTATACAATTCCTACCTAAAAGCCTACTCTCTAGCGCCTACGTGAGAGCATGGTGATGTAGGCCAAATTTGTCCATACAGTGTGCATGAGAAACACACTCCTCTCCTGTTACCTTGGTACAAGGTCAGGCCGCCAGTCCCCAGATCAAGATCCATGGAGTCACCAAGGCTGAGGCCAAACAAACGGCATTCAGTATGGATGGAAATTCTGGCTGGACCCCCCTCTAATGCCCTTTGTCCTACAAGATGTTTTTATAGGGGAAATGCCTATGTCGATGCACAGAAGCATCCATCGGGTGTGTACGGAAGCGCTGGACTGTTTACGCAGTCGTGGGGCCGGCAATAAAAAATATTATTTTGTGTGCCTTGCATTCCATTCTTGTGATTCCCAGGAAAAGAACATGATGTAAAGTATGTCATTCATAGCACAGATAATGACGCTTTCGCAGAATAGCAGCTGATAATGAAATTAAAACAATGCTACTAAAAGAAGCAATATAAAAATGAATAAAAATTGAATATACAGCATAATTAATAGATAAAAGGGCACAGGCCGCAAGCCTAAGCTAAGTGATCACTGTGCCAAGCGACTAGCTAAAATGGACCCATGACAGCATCTGACACTGTGGAACTTGCATCACTGGAGCTTGGGGCACATTAAAATGATGACCTCTCTGTCTCGGTGATTCTGCATTTGTGTGGGATTAGTATACTGAGATGACCCAAACCCTGAATTTTGGGGCTGATTAGCTGTAATAAGACAACATTCCCTCTTTCAATGGCCCAACTTGTTGCAGATGAGACAAGAGGTTGCCTTTTTCAAACTGTTGATATCCATTCCTGTACCGGGAACAATAGGGACTCCTCGACCCTCTACCTTGCCTTAGGTTCGGTCCTTGGTGATGTACACCTTGCATAGAACCAACATTCCCTACAAGTGGCTGAATCTGGCTACTTCTCTCAACTGCTTTCATCCGAGCAACCATTAATTTCTCCTTGAACTTCTGTTTAATCTCAAACTCATTGTATCTGAAAATCTCATCACCTGATTTATTCTGCCAACAAATTAAATGCTGCTGAATCTTCATGCTAATCTCAGGTCTCGATTCTGTCACAAACTGTTGGACCTGGCCCTTTTACAGGGTCATTCCCCACCCTTTGTGCCTTTTACCTCCTTATTTTTCTGACCTTTGTTGGCTGACATTATGACTCTGAGCACTTTTTCACTGCTAACCAGTGCTTAAGTGCATATGCTCTCCCTTGTAAAATTGGTATGATTGGCTTATACCTAATTGGCATATTTAATTTACCTATAAGCCCCTTGTAAAGTGGTATCCCTATACGTAGGGCCTGTAAACTAAATGCTACTAGTGGGCCTGCAGCGCTGCTTGTGCCACCCACTGAAGTAGCCTTTCAAACCTATCTCAGGCCTGCTAGCGCAGGGCCTGTGTGTGCAGTTTCCTGCCACAGGGACCTGGCATCTAAATTTACTTGCCAGGCCCAGAACTCCCCTTTCACTACATGTAAGTCACCCCTAAGGCAGGCCCTAGCTAGCCCCATGGGCAGGGTGTAGAAGGCATGACGTGCCAGGTTGCGTGGCCTTTCCTGGTAGTGACAAACAGCCTAACTTGGTGTCTCACTGCTGCGGGTGCTGCCTTCTCATAGGATTGCATTAGAAATGCCCTGCCTTATGTTTAAGGGGTATTGTCTGATTTATGAGGGGTAGCGTAGGCGTGTTTGGTATGGTTGTGATGGTGATAATAAATGCTGCTTACTGGTGTAGGTGTATTTTTTATTACTATTACAGAAATGCCACTTTTAGAAAGTACCCATTTATCTGTGCTTATGACTCTGGTGTTTTTGCAGCTTGACTCCAATCCATGTCTGGGCAGACTGACAGTTGGGGCTTTGTGCATACTTTTCAGACAGCCTGAACACAGGGAGGGTGAAGGTGTCACAGAGGTGCATTTACATAATGTATATTCTTCCTGGGCTGAGAGACTGGAGAGGCGGGGCACACCTGCATTTGTAGAGGCTGTGCCCTGGCCTCGCACAATAGGGTCGTTTACCCCCCACTGATGTTTGGAGCCTGTGCTGGAGGAGAGAAGGGGCACGCCCAGAACCAGTTGTAACTGGTTGGAACCCCCTCTCCTCATCATTGACAAAGACACTGCAAACGTAGTATAAGTACAGGGAAATTTTCCCCACAATTTTGACATTCAGGGGACATTCTTGAACTTTGAAGAAGCTTACCTGAAACTGGACACTGGACGCTGCTGAAAGGACTCATGAGTATCCACATTGGACTGCTGCTGCTGTGCTGACCTGTGACCTGCCTGGTCACTAGGAGGAACTGCCACCATCTGCAACCCTTGTGCTGGCCTGTAGCTGGGTCCGCCAGCCCTGTGCTCCTTTTTACTTCTGTCCCCAGGCGCAGGGTCCCGTGGCCCCTGACCTCTGCAACTAACCCCTTCACGAAGGAGTGCTGCTGCGGGGAAAGAAAGCGCCTGGAAGAGCGCTTCCTGGTGGCCCTTGCACCTCCTGCGCACAATCGCTGTGAAATAAGTTCCCCGCCACGACCCGGGCTCATAGGACTAGCCTAGCGCTGTGAAAAGCGCTCTCTGGTTGCCAATTTCACCGCCACTGCCCGGGAGACTGCCTTTCTGCAGCGCAAGTGTCACGCTGCCCTTGGGACCCCAGGGGCACTTTTAATTCATGGAAAGGAGCGCTCCTATTCTGCCCCCCCTGGGGGAAGTGCACTTGGAGGAGCGCCCCCGGGGCACACGTTAGCACCTGTTTGTGTGCTGCCTCCTTCGCAGACGAGGGAAGGCAGCAGAGCGGCTCGCGCACTGTGTCTGGTGCGGCTGCGTTTGTAAGCAGAGGGGGAAGCCTCATCGGAGAGGCCCCCCACTCCACTCCCCCAAGAACTTGGAAGGTGCTGAAAGGCACCCGCTCAAGGACTGGGGAAGAAAAACCTCATCGGAGGTCCCCCAGCCACGAGCCTCACTTCCTATTTGCCTGACCTGGGCTTGATGAAACGGAGAAGGGAGGCCTCACCGGAAGCCCCTTCCTGTAGCCCCCATTGCTTTTTTGGGCTGCCTTGCTCACCCTCTTGGTGATAGGGCCAGTGGAGGCCCAGGGGGCCCCACAGTTATCGTGGGCCCCAGGAGGGGCCCATTAGGAAATCAAGAGAGGGTGCTGACCCTCTCCCTTAGGAGCCATGTGTGGCCCCTGTTGAGTGCATAGGAGTGCCGGGGGCCCCCACCACGCTCTTCCAGGCACTAGGAGTGCCTTGCTCTCCACAATAAGGTACTTTTGGGGACACTGGGAGGGTGGTATGCTCCAGGGTTATCTTCATAAAGATATATATTTTCTTTATGTTGTGTTCTAATGTTCCTTTTAGGGATATGTATGATGTATATTTGATAAGTACATTTATTTACTGTTATTCCTGACTACTGCTTACGTTGCAGAACCCTGAGTACTTATGTGTTCCATTGTGACAACTGCTTATTCTTGCGGAGTATTAGTAACTTGTGTAACATTCTGACAACTGCTAAGGTAGCAGGGTATTACTGCCGTGTAATGTTTGGTCTAATTATGTTTTGTGCAATACAGTTTATTTTTACATAGCTCAGTGTTGTGTTTACTTTGTGGTGTACATCTTGCGTCACGTGTTGTGTGTGTTGTGCAAACGCTTTACAAATTGTCTCCGGGTTAGGCCTGACTGCTCGTGCCAAGCTACCAAGGGGGTGAGCAGGGGTTATTTTGGACATGTAACTCCCTTGTCCTGACTAGAGTGGGTGGGTTCTGCCTGGCTTAGGTGCATACCCTAACCAACCAGAAACCCCATTTCTAACACAAACCTTGACACAAAATATCTCATATCTTTGGTTTCAATCGTCTTCATTCCACTCTACTGCTTGAATGCTTGTATCAATCTCTCATAATAAGCATGAATTGATTCTTTTGGTTTCTGGTCTTTTGGTCAATCTTAATCCAATCTTTTTCTTTGGATGGTAGTTTCGACTTCAAGAATGTCATGACCTGTTGATACTTTTAGGGACCTTTCATCACATCACATCACTCCCTGGCTGTTCTGTCTTAGGCCACTGAACAGATACCTTACATTCTGCCCACAAATCAACAATGTATACAAATCAACCCACAACACCGGTGATATTTTCACAAATCTGTCAAATTGTTTATACTATTCCTCCAACTTCTATCTCATTTTAAGGAAATCATTAGTAAATTTATGCAGGGTCACCTCTCCTCCAGGGCACAGGTAGATAACCTCCACCAGGCACTTCTCTCAATGGAAAGTTAGTTGCACACAGGGGCGACTCCTTCACAATCACAAAGGAGCGTCGCCCCACTGACTGATCTAGCAGCTGAAAAATAAAACAATATGAGCCAGTATGTGCAGGGAGGGGCAGGGCTTGTCCATTGGAGGGGGAAGAGGGGAGGGGGAGTGGAGTGCACCTAAGTGCACATGTTAGTTTGGCCGGTTGTCTTAGGCTGGCGTAACTGACATGCGCACTTAGGTTTCTCCAACTCGGCTGTGTTGCACAGCCGGGTTGGAGAAACTGCACAGACTCCCATTCACTGTCTCAGCAGCAGACCAAGCCGCTGAGACCAATCCTGATGCTGCTCGCATGTTAGGTATAGCATGAGAGCAGTGCCAGGATTGCGTGGGGGAGCCTGTGCTAGTGTCCCAGGGAGTGCTGGGACGCCAACACCATAGAGGAAAGAGGAGCAAAGCAACCAGCTGTGGTGGCAGCAAAAAGGTAAGTTTCTATTGTTTTTTAAATTATTATTATTTTATTCTCCCCACCCTCGCCTGCCCTCCCCTCCTCTTGAGATTTGCAGCGGCCACCACTTGTTGCACCCCCATCTCGTACTAAAAAAGGTGGTTTTCCTGGGGGTTTCTTTAAATCTTTCTTTTTTGCCCATCTGGCTTCCTACTTAGCTAATGAATTCCATTTTTGAATGTTTTGATTTAATTCTTTAATTTAGGTTTCATTCCTGGAATTCTCTTGTCAATTATGTATTTTTCATTAGAAAAACCTGATATATTCTCTGAAAAGCTCTGCTCTTATTCAAATCTACCTCATACCTTTGAGATATCTCCAGCAGCTTGTCAGGTGCTTGGCCTGCATGCTTGGTAATGTCCTTACACATGAACACAAGTTAATTCTCATGATAAGCGTCTAGGCGAACCTGTTCAAGATTCCCATTAATCATCTTATCCAATCTAATTTCATCACATCCACCAAACTCTCTCTTGGCAGTGAGTGAATTGCTCCCCGACTCAATTCTGTGCTTACGCTATCTCTTGAAGGAGTAGCCTCATTAAAAGCCTTCACCCATTCATCTATCTTCTTTGCACTGTGAGTCACAATAGGAACCCTAATATGTTCTCATTTCCCTGTGTACTGAGCTAAAATTTAAAGGCGGTTCCCATATAGGTGTTGCAGTAGTTGGCATTTTCTGGTAGCTCCCTATAGAAGTACATCCAGAGAGATTCAAAGTTGAATCTGCACTTGTCACACTTGGACTTGCTTGTAATCTGCTTTGCCCACTAACTGTATTTGAAACAGCTAAATTATAAGTTCTTTTCAGATTTCTACATAGGAACCACAGGACCAATAGTAACTGGAACAGGAAGGGCATCATCAGTGTTCCTAGTAGGATCAACAGGAGCACAAATTCCTTGTCTCATAAGGCATAATAGCCGAAGTGGATCCCACATGACCACGATTCACATTTGCTGGGGCAGAAGCAAACACAATCTTTCCATTACCATCAATACCACCTCCACCCTCTTTCATAGCTTCATGGGGGTGGACGTTCGGACAGCAACACATCCAAAATGCTATCTCCAGAATCACTGCTGCTGACTTCACTCATGTCATCTGTTTCTTTTTGTTTTCCCTCTTTGTTTCTTGTCCTTTTTCTTTTCCTTCTCTCTCTCTCAACTGCTTCATTCATTAGGGCTGGATATAGTCTAACTCCCACTATCATGTGAATTATCCACCTTTTCTATTCAGCATCCCATCTAGCATCTGCATAGATGTGCACAACTCTTCGGGGTCTACCCTGATATCTTTCTTTCTGGTATGGGCAGCATGTTCCCAAGCACTAAGTTTGTGCGCCCTCCTCAAATTCTCAAGGACTCTCAAATTGAATGTGCCATATCGTGAAAAATCTCAATGCACCTTCTTTTTCGGTGATCTTGTGCCAATGACTAAGCCAAACACATGAAGGGAGCCCTATATTAATTACCAGCTTCATGAGGTGCCTCTTCTCCGTCTCGACTAAGTATGTGCACATCTCCTCTAAACAAATCTCGCATAACTTTGAAACATTTCAGTTGTCCCAATCAAATGATCAAATGTCAAAAATCACAATAGAAGTTTGTTTCAAATCAACAACATTTTATCCACAATCCCTTGTTCTGCTGCAACAACCATCAATCACAGCACAGATCCTTATGATGCCTTCAACCAACAGCAGCGCAGCAACACACAAAATAACCTATACCAGAGCGACGCACTGTGATGTTAATCTCACTCCTCGCAGCAGTTCACCCTCCTTTACAATCTACATAGACACACTCTCTCCAACATTGCACACCTATAACAAAATACAATACAACAACCTTTGTCTGCCTCACTAAAGAATCAACAGTTTCCAGTCACACAAAATGTTTCCCAAATACTTCAAATGAAACCTCGACCTGTTCAGCATCATCGAGATTAGTACAAGTTCACTCTGTGCATTAAGATCTACAATACCAATTGTCGTGCATGCACACAAAGATAAGTCCCTATCTCAACTGTATTGTCAATGACATCTCACGATGAACACCACAACTTAGCAGACAATGACAATATGGGGTCTTCTACACCCTTTAATACTATCCTGGGATCTTTGGCCATGTCTTACCCAATAATATTTTCAACTTCTTCACAAATCACCACACTCATACACAACATTCAAAACATCTCCGCAAGACACCATCCAATCCCACAAACATCCAAACTATACATGATCCACTGCAATTCAGGTCCCTAGTGATACTCACTCCATCATCACCGATACAACACTCTTCTGAATTTCCAAATCTCCACCAATCCTCCAAGTGTGGGCATGGAAACTAGGGACTTGGCTCTGGGGACAAACTAATCTAGAAAACAGGTTTCTAGCTCTCCTTACTTTCGGATCCTAACCATTCTCTGCTACCATCTGATAACTCACTAATTTTCTGGTTCCAACAAATCTTTTTAGGAGTTCCGAGGGCTGAAGAGAGATACATTAATACATTTCATCAATTAACCCATTTGGTCACAAGTTGAATCTCGGAGGTGGAAATTACAGTTCAAAAAGGCTGATTATAAATTAAAAGC
Organism: Pleurodeles waltl; assembly: GCF_031143425.1. Lineage (NCBI taxonomy): Eukaryota > Metazoa > Chordata > Amphibia > Caudata > Salamandridae > Pleurodeles > Pleurodeles waltl. The sequence continues at coordinate 745,784,016 of NC_090447.1, read as the reverse complement.
TAGACTTACATAAATGAGTCTCAGAAACATACTATATAAGTACAAAATCACCAAAGGCAAATTAAAGCGTCTAATCAGGTTAAATCATATAAGCATAAGGCATACCAAAATTTCAGTTGCAGCAATACAAAAGATCAGGAATAACACCAGATGTTCAGAGTCCAAGTTTCGAACTTCCTGCCTAACCATTGAATCTACATAAATCAAAATATGTTAATTAAGCTAATGGAGACTCTAAAGATTTCTGTGGGAAAGTAGGAAAATCGGATTAGTCAAGAGAAGCAGCATAACAAAAACCTTAGTAGACATTCTGCATAAGAGAGATGTGCGTAGCATGAAGCCACTTCAGTCAGAAGTGAAGCAAAGTGGTCTGTACCTCTTTAAGTTCTCTAAGGGTCTGCTCTAGTCAAAGGGTAAAAGTAATCTGCCTCTCTAACTAACTAAACACCACTTTAGACCCTGCAGAACTTCCAAAAGCTGAAGTCAACATGGTAACTTTCCTCCTTCCATGCACAGCTAGATATGGCAACTCTCATTAGCCTTTCATCTCTCAAACCAAACATCGGGACGACCTTGGAGGCCCCCATGTCCAGGAATCCGGAGGGGAGTTCCTCATGGCTACTTATTAACAATCCTCATCCTGGGCAATCTATCTTCCTATACTCTTTTTATCTAAAACTAACAATAAGCTCTTCATTAACTGGAGACTTATGTAGATGCACCTGCAAACGAAGAAATATCCAAAGAAAGCAAAACTCCATGTTGAAGGCTAAACACAAAAAACATTTCAGGCCTTAACTCCAGCCAACTTAACATAGAAATCAATGCACATTCGAATACATAATTATAAGTGTGTTTCTCATGAGTACAATAAATGAGTAATAACTATGAAAATATCACATTTAAAGAGGGTATTATGACCCCAATACACTAAATATGAATGAATATGTATATTTCTTCAATCAATAAATGTTATTACAGAACTTACATACGACTGTTCTACATTTCTACTTGTGAGTGCCCTCCGATTATATGACTTTTCAGTGCACCATGTTTACATGAATACATTTGAACACGTTACACTTATTGTTGATTGCATTTTCTCATCATTTCTGAAACGTGTAATGGGACTGGGCCATGTTAAGAGGCTGGTTGACCTAGACTTCTCTGCCATTTTTGATACAGTATTCCATCTTCCTAAGCAGGGTAGATGGACAGGTCTGGCAGACAGAGTATTTAATTTTTTGCATGATTTTGTAATTGAACACTATCAGGTGGTGAAACTGACATATGTTACCACCAATAAGACACCTGTTATTTGTGGAGTGGTCCAGGACTCTGTCCCTTCTCCAACTCTGCTCAACATTTATGTGGCACCACAAGGGAAGGCATTAGCTAAAACAGCCTTTACGTGTTAAAATCCGTGCTGATGATGCACACATTTTGTTTTATCTTGACAATAATGTAGATTCACAGAAATCTTTTCAAGGTTTTATGCGTTTCATCTGGTCTTGGATGGGAAATAAATGCTTAAATCTAAATGTGGAGGTACAGGTTTTGGTCGTCAATGGAAATTCAGATCTCTTGCTGAGGGGGCTAGGGAAAGGAGGAAGCAAAGGAAAAGTAGAAGGGGGAAAGGTTATAACATATCTCCCTTCCTGAAGACTGAAACCAGAGAAATAATTTGTCTATAGCATTTGAATAAAGTAAGCTAAAGAACGTAACAGTACATACATAGGAAGGGATATACCAAAATATAGCATAAGGCAAGGGATGATGTTTGTTTGAAGAGATAAATGAATATCCTAAAACTGTGTACATTTAAATGCAGAAATACATATCCTAAAGTTTATTACATTATATTTTAATACATTTAATTGCAAAGATAGATGAATATCCTAAAATGTAATTATATAATCTTTCTGCCATTTTGGTAAACATTTTTCCTTTTACCATCAAACGTGTCATCTCTGTGTTTTCTGTGGAGTGGAAGTCTCTAGATATGGGTTTCAAAGGACATTCGGCCAGTCTATCCATGCTCCACATGCATTCATTATCCAAAATTACCACATTTTATTTAACTTCCTTGATCTTCTCAGGCTCATAAACCTTGTGTAACCTATTTTGACTGTTGGTTGTTTTTTTGACAATTTACCCATTCCCCTTTCTTCCATTCCTTTCTTTTCGCACCCCATTAGGTGTTATAACATTTCTTGTACTTATTCTTATGACCTTTGATTTTTTCCTTTATACTTTCTGAATTTTAACAAACAGTTTTGTCCCTACTCATCCATTTAGGAACTACTACCCCGGTTTCCATCCTCTGAGCATCTCAAAAGGTGATAACCCAATGACACTGTTGGAAGAAGTATGAAAAGCCCATATCATGTTTTTAACTGCCTGAATTATGGATTTTCTTTCTGCCATAGCCAACTGAATCAGTTGTTTAATCATTCTGTTGCAACGTCCCACCAAGCCATTGGTTTTGGGGCAATAAAATGGAGTTTTAACATGTTGGATGGATAGTTCAGTCATCAATCTTTTCATCTCATCTGACCAAAACTGAACGTCATTATCAGTAACCAGTGTGTTTGGAACTTCTTCGATGGTAAATGTATCTGATAGAAATGTTATTAGGCTTTTAGTATTGATATATTTGACAAATGTTAATGAGATCCAATTATAGTAATAATCAACTAAGACTAATATGTACTTGTTATAAACCTATAAAGCATTTATAGGACCCAGAGGGCCTGATTCTAACTTTGGAGGACGGTGTTAAACCGTCCCAAAAGTGGGGGATATACCACCTACCGTATTACGAGTCCATTATATCCTATGGAACTTGTAATACGGTAGGTGGTATATCCGCCACTTTTGGGACGGTTTAACACCGTCCTCCAAAGTTAGAATCAGGCCCAGAGTGTCTAGTCCTAGTTTATCCCAAGGGAAGGAAGGCACAATGACAGGCCTAAAGGGTTGTGCACTGAGTTGGATTTATCACGCAACTACATGCAGTCTTTTACTTTTCTTTTCCACTAAGGAATCCGTTTAAAGGAACCAGAAGTCTGCTCTAACTGCCTTTGGTTAAATGTCTTCCCAGGTGACTCATCGGCTAAGACAACAATATGTTCTCTCTACCCAGAATGAGGTATACGTTTTCCCAATGTGAGAATATCTCCTTCTACAGATAAGTAATTTCTTGAATTCACCAAAGTTGTAACTCTGCAGTTATCCCATTGCATTTTTCTGGCCATCCCTTCACTATTTTCTCTTTAACTGCAGCCAGTTCTTTGACATACAATCGAACTGTTCATCTTTCATGATGGCCGGAATAGAAATGGATAATACCGGGTATATTGGTCTAGTATGTCCCCATCCCCTTGTATGGGCATTCTAGATAAGAAATCTGATGCAAAATTCTTCTCTCCCAGAACATACTCCATTTTAAAGTGTAATCCTTGTATCCCTAGAAATCCATTTGGATATAGTTGTCTTGTCTACATCCTTTGTTGAAAATACTGATACTATGGGTTTATGGTCAGTTCTTAGATGAAAGGATAAACTCCATAAGTAGAATTTAAAGTGGTTTAGTGCCCAGAAGAAAGCTAAGGCCTCTTATTCTACAGTGGAGTAGTTGAATTCACCACCTTTCAGTGTCATTGTAGCGAATGCAACAATTATTTCAACCCCACGCTTCATTTAGAATAGTGTAGCTCCTAAACTTTTTTGCTGGCATCAGTGGTTAGCACTGATTTAAGATTGGCATTAAAATTATCTATATTAGGGGCATAAGTAATGGCATCAAAGTATTCAAATGATTTGTTCTGTTTCAAATTCCATTTAAAAGTGATGCCCTTCATTAACAGTGCCCTCATAGGTTGGACTTGGTCAGGATATTCTTTTACAAATTTAGACATGTAACCTGCCAAACCCAAAAATGATTTGACTTCATCTTTGTTTGATAGAACCAGGGCATTTTTTACAGCTTGTACCAAATTTAGGCCCTCATTATGACATTGGTGGTATGTCCAGCATACCGCCATGGCGACTGCTGCCTATATTCCGCGACCGCGGCGGTACACCGCTACCCATATTATGACCCACACATAGAAATCTGTCACTATACAGACACACACACAAGTCCGCTAGCCAAAGGTCAGTGATAAACTGGCGGTATTCAAACCCACACCGTTACGCCAACAGAACTACGCCCACAGCATTATGACCCACGAATCACCACAGCGGACATTCAACCGCTGTAAACCATTGGTGGTACATACCACTGCACTTAAAATACACAAACTCAAACAAAACAACACCACATTAGACAATTCAAACTACACACACCTGACACACATACACACACACTGACACACCCACACACCCACAACACTGTAAAACACAGACATACATTACCCACAACCCTTTATGACTCCAAAAAATGTACAACTGAGAGAGACAGACACCAAGAGCACCCACACAACCAGAGCCACAGAACACCATCATCCATACACCATCCACCCACCTCACAGCACACACCCCAACACATCACCCCATACTCCCTCACACACACCACTCACATTACACACATGGCACCACAAAGACACCCCAGGTTCTCTGAGGAGGAGCTAAGGGTCATGGTGGAGGAAATCATCCGGGTACAGCCACAGCTATTTGGATCACAGGTGCAGCAGACATCCATTGCAAGGAAGATGGAGCTATGGCGGAGGATCGTGGACAGGGTCAACGCCGTGGGACAGCACCCAAGAACAAGGGATGACATCAGGAAGAGGTGGAATAACCTACGAGGAAAGGTGCGTTCTGTGGTGCAAGACACCAGATAGGTGTACAGAGGACTGGCGGTGGACCCCCACCTCCTCCCCCACCAACTAACAACATGGGAGGAGCAAGTCTTGACAATAATGCACCCTGAGGGCCTGGCAGGAGTAACTGGAGGACTGGACTCTGGTAAGTCAAATCATTACTACTTTCACCCCCCCCTACTTGAATGCCATCACAAACCCCCACCCTCACTCCCACCACTCCACCACTACCCACACATCCCACCATCACAACCCACTCATCCCAATGCAAAGCCCTGCATGATATACCAATGCATGGACACCTCTCACAGACCTGCATGGACAACCATCACCACTGCATGCACACTAGAGAAAATCACCTGGACCACCAAATAACAACTCTCACTAAGGCCAATCTGCCATCGCAATATCAACCATAGAGGGCAACATACCCATGCACAAGATGACACACGCTGAAACTATAACACTGCATTTACATCCCTACAGGTCCCCCACATAACGTCACCGGAGAGGAGGTGCCAGCAACATCCAGTCCCCCCACAGAAGAGGCCCACAGTGATGACAGCACCTCTGCACGCCTGGATCAGGATGACCTACCTGGCCCATCAGGGACCTCCGGACAGTCGGTTACCCAGCCACAGTCTCATAACACCACAGAGCTTCCCCCCTCAGGAAACACCAGCACAGCACCTACCCAGCAGGCCCAGGACACGGCAATCAGCAGTGTGTCCACCACTACAGGGACCCCAGGCCACCCCACAAACACACTGACGATCAGGGACCTGGTGTCAGTGGGCACACGGTTCAGGGGACCGAGGCACAGGACAACAGGGAAGCTGGGAGGACTGCTGTGCAACAGGGGGAGGAGAGGCCCAGGTAACCGACCCTCCACAAGGCACTCACCAACATCCTGGGAGCATACCACCATTCCCAAGAGATGATGGCCAGATACTGGACAAGTTGCAGGAGACCCAGCGGCTGCAGGAGGACAGTACCTGGGGATCAGGGAGGACATGAGGGACATCCACACCACCCTGGTCACCATTTCAGGGGTGCTGTCTGCCATACCCAACACCATGAGGGAGGCAGTGGCACACCAACAGGCCCCTGACACTAGCCACAACGATGAACAGCCCTCCACCACCGCCAACGCTAGTGGATCTGAGGCCCCACCACAGGAACAACAGGCCACCAGCACCCCACCCCCTGCAGAAGGAGAACCACCACGCAAACGGTCCCTGCGATCCAGGCAGAAGCCAGGGAACATTGACAAGACCCCAACAGGAAATAAGACTCTCCTGATTGTCACCCTTTTGTCGCACTGTTACCCTGTCCACCTTGAACTGCCATTGCTCCACTTCCTATGCCCCCTTGGACAATGCACCTGTGATACAAACAGACTGAACTCTATCCTGGACTTTCCTCCATCATCCCCCCAGCCCATCGCACATCCCCATTTATTTCTCAGCCCTGAAATAAAAACCCTCTTAAAAAATACAAGTATGGAGTCTGTCAAATGAATTAAGGATGCATTTGTTTAACAATCTGTAGACATTACAATTAGACTGTACAGTTATGTATACATTACATAGATATGACCTGTAATGTGCTGCAATCAATACACCAGGAGCCAGAGTAGGGCAAAAAGATCTATGAATAGACGTGTCAAAGAGTACAGTAAGTGGCCAGAGTAGTGGGAACAGCAGCCTGCCCTAGAGAAAATTAACTACACAAAACTGCAAAGGAAGGTGAAGTTACAGTGTCTTACCTGTGTGTCACTGGAAGTACTGCCGTATGATAGTTGTTCTGTTGTTCACATCCTCATCCTCTGCCTCCTCTTCATCACCGTCCACAGGTGCCACATGCCCATCTCCAGCCCCATCCTCCTGCAGAAAAGGCACCTGGCGTCTCAAGGCTAGGTTGTGCAACATGCCACGATGATCTGGCACACCTTCTTGGGTGAGTAGCACAGGGATCCACCTGTCAGATGGAGGCACCTGAACCTGGCCTTCAGGAGGCCAAATGTGCACTCAATAATTCTTCTTGTACGCCCATTTGCCTCATTGTAACTTTCCTCTGCCCTTGTCCAAGCATTCCTCACTGGGGTAAGTAGCCATGAGAGGTTGGGGCAACCAGAGTCACCTACAAATATCGAGGGATACCTGTTAGACAGACACTCACCCTTAGGGCCAACCCCACACCCTTATACCTACACCAACTGGGTGAGGACCAGGGCTCACCTATTAGCTACACCCTGTGCCTCTGGAGTTGAGCCATCATATATGGGATGCTGCTATTCCTCAGGATAAAGGCATCATGCACAGAACCAGGATACTTAGCATTCACATGGAAGATGTACTGGTCTGCCAGGCACACTAACTGCATATTCATAGAATGAAAGCTCTTCCGATTTCTGAACACCTGTTCATTTCTCCGGGGGTGGGGGGTACAAATGCAATATGTGTACCATCAATTGCCCCAATGAAGTTGGGGATATGTCCGATTGCATAGAATTCAGCCTTCACTGTGGCCAAATCCTCCACCTGGGGGCAAACGATGTAGCTGCGCATGTGTTTCATCAGGGCAGACAACACTCTGGTCAGCACGTTTGAGAACATTTGATGAGGCATCCCTGCTGCCATTGCCACTGTCGCTTGGAAGGAGCCACTTGCCAAGAAATGTAGCACTGATAGGACTTGCACTAGAAGGGGGATCCCAGTGGGCTAACGGATATCTGAGATCAGGTCTGGCTTCAATTTGGCACACAGCTCTTGGATTGTGTCCCTATCAAGTCTGTAGGTGAGGATAATGTGCCTGGCCTCCATTGTTGCCAAGTCCACCAGGGGACTGTACACGGGGGATGTCTCCATCTCCTATTCATCCTCAGCGGTTGTACAAACGGGTAAAAGGGGGTAAAAACGATGAGCATCTGGTCACTTTCCAACATTTCGTCATTGTACAATGCATTGCTTGTTGTGACAGAAACAGTATGTTTATATTTAATCCCGAAATGTGCTTATGCCTGCTGTGATGCAGTTAGGTGCCATAGCCTGCTCCCCCATGAAATGGCGGACGCCTGTCCTGTGTGGAGGGACAGGTGGAAATGAGGTAATTCCGCTGATGTTCTGCGCCGTTGCGGGAGGTGGGCGAGAACTGCCGTGCAACTCCTCATTAGTTATCATTGGGCCCTATGGGTTCCAGTAGCCAATGGTGATGTACGCCGGCGGTGACGGTACGTACTGCCGTGAACGTGACCGCCATTTTCTATCTGTTCACTCACTTGCTACCTAACCTTCAACAGGTGAGGACCTACACTGCAAGTGCTGCTGTGACCTGTGTCTGGAAGTGACCATGGCTCGAGTCTCTGTGGAAAGGGCCCCAGCCTTCACTTCAGAGAAGTCGGAGAGACTGGTGGATGGGGTCCTACCCCAGTACCGATTGCTATATGGGCCTCCAGACCAACAGGTGAGTACACTGTGTGCACGATGCATGGGGCATGAATGCATGGAGTGCTGTGGGCGAAGGCCTCGTGTAAGGGGAGCTGGTTGAGGGGTCCTGGGCAGAGTGCTGCATGTATGGTGGGCAATGTATGTGTGTAAGGGGATGGGAGGGATATGGTGGGGCATGAGTGTAACAGGCTGAACAGTATGACTGATAACATTATTCTATGTTTATTTCCCTGCAGGTCAGCGTCCATCAGAAAAAGGGTATATGGCGTGCCATCGCCAAGAATGTGTGGACCCTGGGGGTCTACGACAGGCGGAGCACCCACTGTCGCAAACGACAGTGGGTGCTCCGCCTGGACCTGAGACGCTGGGCAAGGAAGATGGTGGAGGCCCAGCTGGGAATGGCCTCCCAACGAGGAAGGGGTGCTCATCGCACCCTGATCCCCCTGATGTTCCGCATACTGGCGGTGGCCTATCCGGAGCTGGATGGGCGCTTGAGGGCATCACAGCAGCCACAAGGGGTGAGTACAGTTTCCAATTCTGCAAATTGCGCGTGGTGGGGTGTTATCTGAGTGGGCGATGTGGGCCTGTGGGTGCCCTTAGGCCAGATCGAACATTGCAGGGTAGGTTCCATGTTGGGCAGGGTCTGTTGCACTCCACCCCCAGACATGCTAGTGGGCATCTACTACTGGGCAGGGTTGTGTGGGTCTCACGTATGCTGTTATTGAGGTTAGGCATTATTCTCCATGGCCTGTTGAACAGCATTGTGACTGGTAGTGTATCGCCTAGTGCATAGGGCTGCCCCCTGTGTGTTGTGTACGCCAACGGTGGTGTTGTTGCTGGCATTGACCAAGTATATCCTCTGTCTCTAACCCCCCGTTTTTGTTTTGTCACCCTGTCCTTATGTGCATTAGCATCATCTGGTGGAGTAGCAGAGGCACTGGCGACGGAGGGAGCTGCAACCCACATGGGCCTGGAGGCCGAATCCACTGACCGTGAGGGCACCAGTTAGACCGAGGGTGAGGGGAGCACCACGGCGGAGTCAGGAGGGGACAGTTCGGACAGTGATCCCTCCTCCAATGGTAGCTCCCTGCTGGTGGCGGACACCTTTGTGCCCAACCCAACTACAGGTACAGCCACCACCCCCGTACCAGCACTGCCCTCCCAGCAGCCCCTCAGCATGTTTCCCGGGCTGGCTCACCCAGGAGGGTGGGCACCTCCTTCGCCCCAGGCACCTCAGGCCCTGCCCCAGTCAGCCTTGCTGCCCTGAGTGAGGAGTCTATTGACCTCCTGCGATCCATCTCTGTTGGGAAGTCAACCATTGCTAATGCCATCCAGTGGCTGGCAGGGCATTTGCAACAAACAAATGCATTCCTGGAGGGCTGGTAAGGGCAAGAAGGCACCACCAGCTGGCAAGGGACCACCAGCTACCAAGGGCACAGAGGCACCACCAGCTACCAAGGGCAAGGAGGCACCACCAGCTGGCAAGGGCAAGAAGGGACCACCAGCTGCCAAGGGCAAAGACAAAGGGCCGGCCACTGCAGGCAGGATGGATAGGGGGCCTGGTGCTGGATCTGAGCACACAACCCCAACCATGGCACTTTAGCTGTCCGAGGCTGCAGGGGAAGGGCTGGAGCCTCCCCCCACCACTGCCAGCACTGCCACCAGCACTGCCACCAGCCTCGCCACCAGCACTGCCAGCTGCACTGCCAGCTGCACCATTGTCAGCACCACTGCCAGCAGCAGCAGCCCCAGTGGACGGCCGTCCGAGGCTGCAGGGGAAGGGCTGGAGCCTCCCCCCACCATTGCCAGCGCCGCCATCAGCCACGCCAGCTGCACCGCTACCTGCACTGCCACCTGCAGCACCACCTGCACCACTGTCAGCACCACTGCCAGCAGCTGCAGCCCCAGTAGGCGGCCGTGTGTGGCTGCAGGGGAAGGGCTGGAGCTTCCCCCCACCACTGCCAGCACCGCCACCAGCACCGGCACTACCACCACAGTGCAGCCGTAGCCGCCAGCAGATGACTGTAGTCCTGCCCCCATGGAGTGTCATGCATCCTGCCCACTGCAGATTTCGTGGGTCTGACACACAGGTGAGGGACTGTGACCTGGCACTCCCCAAGTGCGGCATCACTGGGCACAAGGCCCCCTCGAGAACCAGTGGAAGAAGGCATTCACTCACCCCCTCCTTGCCAGGATGAAGCACACTGGACACAAGGCCCCCTCCAGAACCAGTGAAAGAAGGCATCCACTCACCGCATCCTTGCCAGGATGAAGCACACTGGGCACTAAGACCCCTCCAGAACCAGTGGAAGAAGGCATCCACTCACCGCATCCTTGCTAGGATGAAGCACACTGGGCACTAACCCCCTCCAGAAACAGTGGAAGAAGGCATCCACTCACTGCATCCTTGCCAGGATGAAGCACACTGGGCACAAGGCCCCCTCCAGAACCAGTGGAAGAAGGCATCCACTCACCGCATCCTTGCCAGAATGAAGCACACTGGGCACAAGACCCCCTCCAGAACCAGTGGAAGAAGGCATCCACTCAACGCATCCTTGCCAGGATGAAGCACACTGGGCACAAGGCCCTCTCCAGAACCAGTGGAAGAAGGCATCCACTCACCACATCCTTGCCAGGATGAAGCAGACTAGGCACTAAGCCCCCTCCAGAAACAGTGCAGAAGCCACCCACTAGAGAGGCTGTTGCCTTGCACTCCCCAGGACCAAGCAGTGGGCAAACCACCACTTGAGAGACTGTGGGCTTGCACTCCGCATGTAGCCCCCTTCAGTAGCAGTGACGTTGTACCAACTTCTGGCTGAGGTGCCCCCCCTTCCCCGTCCCCCTGAGGTGCCTGTGTATTTTCGACCTGATGCCCCTACAGTGTTCTCTCCGTATTGAGGCAGGAGTTGAGTGGGGCCTTGGCCTATGTGATATGGACCTGTGGCCCACGAACATTATGGACTGGGCAGTGTCCCTCCATTTGTATATATGTATATACTGTTTTGATTTTGAATTACAAATTTCAAGTATTTTATCTTGTTACACTCACTTCAATCAATTTTTTTTGTCCTTGCATTATTCCTGAGGGTTACGGGGTGGATATGTAATGTTATTGCATCTGTTTATGTGTATGGTGGTGGGGGTGGGGGTGTTGCGTGTGTGTATTACTCTCTTTTTCCTCCCCCCTCCCCTGTGTGCTAGGTGTGGTACTCACCGTGGTCGTCTTCACTGGCGTTGGTATTCCTGGTGTAGGAGAGGTAGATCAGCATGGGTAACACCTGTTGTTCGGGCTCCATGGTGTCGTGGTTGTTCCCTGATTGTCCAGAGGTGAGTCATTTCCCTTCTGTGTACTGTTTACCCCGTGCTTTTGATAGCGTTGGTACCGCGGCCGGAAAAGGTGGCGGATTGTCTTGTTGTAATAGGGTGGGCAGTACATTGTCTTCCGCCTGGCTGTTAGCGGTTACTGCTGCGGTGCTTGTTGCTACCGCCGTGGCGTTTGGTGTGTTAAAGTACCTTTCTGTGTTGGCGGTATCCACCGTGGTCATAATTCCATTTTTTTTACCGCTGGCGGTACTACAGCCACTTTATCACCGACTGCCAGGGTTGTAATGAAGGCCTTAATGTGGGTTTGATTCCTTCATTAGGGACCATATGTCCTACGTATTCAACAGTAGTGACCTCTTTTTTGCATTTTTCTCTTTTGATAGTAAGGCCTGCTTTGTTTAGACATGTAAGGACAATTCGAAGGTTTGTATTATGCTTTTCCTTAGCGGACCTATAAATTAAAATGTTGTATTGAAAACACATTACTTTGTTGATGTCCTGCACTGTGTGTTGCATAATTCTTTAAAATGCAGCAGTTGCAGAGGCTAATCCAAAAGGAATCCTTATATATTTGTATGTCCCAAAAGGTGTTGTAAATGAGGTTAATACCTAAGATGCAGGGTGTAGTGCAATTTGATGATATACAGGTGATAAATCTAATACACTAAAATATTTTGCACTATGAATAAGACTGAGCATTTCATTGATTCTGGGCAGAGGATACCGATCTACCCATATATTTGAATTCAAGTCTCTTAAGTCCACACATAATCATATCTCTTTTCCCCCGCTCTTGGGAGTCAAAATTACTGGGGATAAACATTCCGAGTAAATAACAGCCTCTATGACTCCTTGATCAACAAGCTTGTCTAATTCTTTCTTCAAAGGTGCTTTCATCAATAACGGAACTGGCCTGATTTTATGCACTACAGGGGTAACTATAGGTTTCAATTTAATTTTATGTAGCACTTCTTTTAGTAAAGGCAGTTTCTCCGTGAACACACGTGGGAATTAATAAAAAATATCCTTACCTACTACTGCTCTATCAAGTATTAGAACCTGTTCATCATTATTAGGGTCCTATTTTATTCCTAAGGGCCCCATTACAAGTTTGGCAATCCGACCGCCTTTAAACGGCACCTGCCCAACAGTCCTAGGACCACTGTATTATGAATTCTACAGGGGGCTGGAGTGGCTGGTGTGCGGAGGCATGGGGCAGTACAATGGAGCTACTGCCGGCCATGCTCTCCTACCTGTCAGCATGAAGGGTAGCCTGATTCCCACGCATTATGCCGTGCATGGGACACAGTGCACCCCGAACCCCCCAATTTTTGGGGGGGCCTACATGGGCCCCCGCCTTCCCCCCCCATGCAGCCTTACCCCGTAGGGCCCCAGTTTTGGGGCAATTACCTGCCGGACTGCCAAGTGTTCCTTGTTGGTGGAATTTTCAGTGAAAACGTGGTGGCACGGCAGGTTGTAATAGCCATGGGGGTCACTATGCTGGGATCTCTAACATTGACTGCCGTGGTGAAGAATCGCCGCGGTCCCCACCATAAGACTGACAGTCAGTGTGCTGGGGTCGGCGGACTGCTGGCGGTCTTTTGGCAGTCCCATAGCCAAACTGCTAATATGGTAGTTGGACCACCAGAGTTGCTGTGGTCAGACTGCCACTGTCAACATGGCATTCCACAGACTGCCAAACTCGTAATGAGGCCCTAAATCTTTTTGATGTTTCCATCCTAACTGGTTTGAACCTTGTTTAGTTATATAGACCCTCTACACTGTGTGTCTGTTTTTAAAGGACATTTTTGCCATGCCCTTTAAATGTATGGGATCTCTATTATATCTTCCTGGTTTGATGTCAAGAGGTTCTAACACATAGTCCTTCCTTGACTTCTTTTCATGAAATGTTTTCCTGTCAATAAATGTGTATTGAGAAGAGGAATCTGCAAACATATTCATCTTTACTTCATCCAATAATAGGTCACATGTGAGGTATACATATTTTGTATTAGTTTCAGGAGCATTCACTTAAAAAATATATTTCTTACTATCTCCTTGGTCACTCTCATCTGGTTTTACGATATGTAAATTTTTTCAGCTTTTTTACACACTTTGGCAAAGTGACTCCTTATATTAGACTTCCTGCAATTCACTCCCCTTGCCAGACACTTTGGGTTGTTAGCTAAATGATTACAAGTTTGGCAATCCGAACGCCCTCAAACGGCACCTGCCCGACAGTCCTAGGACCACTGTATTATGAATTCTACAGGGGGCTGGAGTGGCCGGTGTGTGGAGGCATGGGGCAGTACAATGGAGCTACTGCCGGCCATGCACTCCAACCTGTCAGCATGAAGGGTAGACTGATACCCACGCATTATGCCGTGCATGCGACACAGTGCACCCCGAACCCCCAATTTATTTGGGGGCCTACATGGGCCCCCGCCTTCCCCCCATGCAGCCGTACCCCCTAGGGCCCCTGTTTTGGGCCATTTACCTGCCAGACTGCCAAGCGTTTCGTGTTGGTGGAATATTCAGTGAAAACGTGGTGGCCCGGCAGGTTGTAATAGCCATGGCGGTCATTATGCTGGGATCTCTAACATTGACCGCCGTGGTGAAGAATCGCCGCGGTCCCCACCATAAGACTGACAGTCAGTGTGCTGGGGTTGGTGGACTGCTGGCGGTCTTTTGGCAGTCCCATAGCCAAACTCCTAATATGGTGGTCGGACCACCAGAGTTGCGGTGGTCAGACTGCCACTGTCAACATGGCATTCCACAGACTGCCAAACTCATAATAAGGCCCTAAATCTTTTTGATGCTTCCATCCTAACTGGTTTGAACCTTGTTTAGTTATGTAGACCCTCCACACTGTGTGTCTGTTTTTAAAGGACATTTTTGCCATGCCCTTTAAATGTATGGGATCTCTATTATATCTTCCTGGTTTGATGTCAAGAGGTTCTAACACATAGGGGGTCATTCCGGACGGGGATGCGGGAGCACCGCCAACAGGCTGGCGGTGCTCCTCAGGACATTCTGACCGCGGCGGTTCAGCCGCAGTCAGAACAGGAAAACCGGCGGTCTCCCGCCGGTTTTCCGCTGTCCTGCAGAATCCTCCATGGCGGCGCAGCTTGCTGCGCCGCCATGGGGATTCTGACACCCCATACCGGAACAGGATGGTGGTATGGGGTGTTGTGGGGCCCCTGGGGGCCCCTGCAGTGCCCATGCCAATGGCATGGGCACTGCAGGGGCCCCCGTAAGAGGGCCCCACTCTGTATTTCAGTGTCTGCTTTGCAGACACTGAAATACGCGACGGGTGCCACTGCACCCGTCGCACATACCCACTCCGCCGGCTCCATTTGGAGCCGGTTTCCTCGTGGGGAGGGGTTTCCCGCTGGGCTGGTGGGCGGCCTTCTGGCGGTCGCCCGCCAGCCCAGCGGGAAAGCCAGAATGGCCTCCGCGGTCTTTCGACCGCGGAGCGGCCATATGGCGGCTCCCTCAAGGCGGGCGGCGACCGCCGCCCGCGGGGGTCAGAATGACCCCCATAGTCCTTCCTTGACTTCTTTTCATGAAATGTTTTCCTGTCAATAAGTGTGTATGGAGAAGAGGAATCTGCAAACATATTCATCTTTATTTCATCCAATAATAGGTCACATGTGAGGTATACATATTTTGTATTAGTTTCAGGAGCATTCACTTAAAAAATATATTTCTTACTATCTCCCTGGTCACTCTCATCTGGTTTTACGATATGTACATTTTTCAGCTTTTTTA
This sequence comes from Pleurodeles waltl, assembly GCF_031143425.1. Classification (NCBI taxonomy): domain Eukaryota; kingdom Metazoa; phylum Chordata; class Amphibia; order Caudata; family Salamandridae; genus Pleurodeles; species Pleurodeles waltl. The sequence goes on along the minus strand of NC_090447.1, from coordinate 745,768,646 downwards.
CACACTTTGGCAAAGTGACTCCTTATATTAGACTTCCTGCAATTCACTCCCCTTGCCAGACACTTTGGGTTGTTAGCTAAATGATTACTGTTGCTACATCTAAAACATTTTAATTTAACACTATTTTAGGCAGGTTATGTTGTAGTTGGATATCCTTTACTTTACAAACTTCTCCAATATCATAACGTCCCCACTATCTGTGTGTGGGTCAAAGTTGCTTTCATCTCTTTAACACATAAGGCTGTATGCTCAATACTTTTCCCAGTCTCAATGGCCTCTAAAAGATTAGGGTTTAATGATAAAAGCTTCTCTTAAACTTTTTGATCATTGTTACATCTCATTAAGTGGTCCCTTATAGGAGAATCAGTAAGCGTGTCTAATTTACATGTAGCTGAGAGCCCTTCCAAAACCGCAATGTACGTGGTAACTTTTTTTGTTTTTGTTTATGATCTGTTAAAAATGCACCATCTTTGATTCGGGTAGAAAGGGGCATTTTTGGGTTGCGTGGTGGCCATACTCCCAGGAAGTGATGTAAAGTGGGAAAGGTAGCCTCGTCAAAAATATTGCCCCATTTGCTAGTACGTCCTCTCATTTCCTCCCCACCCACAAATCAGAAGATGGCATAAACATGGCACCCTACACCCACAGTCCTTGGATCACTCCTGGACTGGAAGAAAACAGACACAGGACTGTCCTGCTCAATGGACCCAGCAAAGAGAGGCCGTATTGAACACTGACCTACATCACAAAGAAGACTGTGCCTGCTGTGTCCACTCATGTAACAGAGCTCCACTTGTGCCAGCATGGAAGAAGTGACCGCAAGGGCTAGGTGGCTAGTGTCTTGTTAAGCTTCATGGCCGCTAACAACTAAAGGAACCTGCAGCTATCGAAATCCCAACTACCAGGAAAGCCTGCATGCCGTTGGACAATTAAGTGCCTTCTGGGCGTCCGAGTTCTGACCTTTTTGAGGTATCCCCAAGTCTGTGGAACCCATTGCCGATGTCAAAGTGGGCTCTATTTGCCCTGAAAGGAAGAAACAGTCACTTACAGGTACCCGCTGAAGACTGCTGGAACCAGAAGCCCGGCTGACCAATGGCAACTGGACCTGAACTGGACTCACCATTTGCACCACCTGCGACCAGGACCTTAGGCCAGAGATGACCCATGATACTTGTGTATACCAGGGTGGCCCCAGGAATACTCACGACATCTCTGCAGCATCTTCAGCATTTCAGCATCCTTAACAACCTGCATCCCCAGCATCAGGACCACATCTTGATGAGACCATGTTAAAAAGCAAAAAGACTCTAAGGAACTCATGGCTGCTGAAAAGTGACAACAGCGTATCTGCCTCCCTGGACATAAGTGGTCCCTGTGACTGGCTCACACTCTGTTGTGGCCTTTCCAAGCTAAAAGGAGTAGCCCTACTAGCTGGGTGGCTAGGAACTGCTCGACCGATAATGACTTATTGCATCTTTTAAAAATAATTTTCTTAACTTTGAAAAATCATATCTTCAATTTCCCTTGAAAGAGGTTTGTCGTTTTTGTGTCTAATTGAAGATAAAAATGCACTATGTTTTTCATAAATTGGTGTTGGATTTTTATTGTGTAGTTTTTCGTACTTACCTGTTGTTTTGGCACTTCTAAATGCTTTACACTTGTTCTTTTGATTAAGCCTGACTACTGTGTGCCACAGCCACCCAGGACTGAGCTGAGGGTTTTATTAAAGAAACCTAAATGGACCTGATAACAATTGTGAGATTACTACATGGTGAGGCCTCACAACCACAACACATATTAATCAACTTTCATACAGTATGCCTACATTCCAACTCCCATCCATTCTCAATCTATGGGTACCGCGGCCCCTAACTGAGGGAACTGAGTACTTGTTACAGCTGTTCAATAGAGCTTTGTGTGCCTATTATCTCACAGACATGTGGGCCTCATTTGCCAGTGCACCCTCAGAACATACTTCAATCACGTTCAGTGACTACCTGTACATAGGCAGCAGACCTGTTTCTTTCTCAGACTATTTACAGTCTTTTTTTATTTTCCCTATCCTTTTTCTAACAGCTTAGGTAAGTTATGCAGCAGTTATAAGTTGTAGACTTGCATGACCACCATGTATGGTATTTGAAGGGGCAGTAACTTTGTGCATGCATGTGCTGTGTGTACCACCACCTGTAAGCTGTCCCTCCAGATCTGCCTAGCATGCATGCAGAGTAAGTCTGTGCCTGTCCAGAACGATACACTTTATTTTATCACTAGGGAGATGTCATAACAGGTGTCATATACACCACACATGCTTAAGTGAGGCAGGTGCAAGCAACGTTTAATAGAGGCAGAATAAGGAATACTAAAGACCTTCTCCTTTCTAAGTTGAAACTGCCTTCAATGCAAGTAACACCAAGTAGAGAAAGTGTACCATATAAACATGTATCCTTAGCAAATTAACACTATGTTCAGTCTAATCCTGTGGTCTTTGTCAAGATAAGTGTGGCAATCCGGCAGTCAAAGGCCCTTGAAGGATGAAATCCTTTCTTGCTCTGTTGACATCATTGCACCATTACATCCCTTTTACCATCTGGGCACAGAAGTCCCAAATGCAGTTGCACTGGGTGATTTGGCCAATTTCCTCTAGTTACAGTGTTGGTGGATCGTTGCATCGAAAGATCAAGGCAAATCTCCTTTCCCAGACCTCTGTATTAGAGACCCCAGTCTCAACCTATCTCAGCAATTCAATTGGAGAATGGAGTTAGCTTATCGTGTGTGCAGCCTCTGTCACAGTCCCAGTTTAATAGGGCCCATCCATCTCCTCCATCCTCTTCCTCGTCATGTCTCGCACCTGCGCAGTGCATGGGTCTGTTGAGGAGAAGCCCCTCCAAATCCATAACTGAAAAGCTTTGTTAAGTAAAGGAGGCCTTCCTCCCCATCGTTTAGTCACACTATCAATATTCCATGCAGTACAGAAAGGAACAAAGGCACCAAGAGGCACCAGCCCCAGCTGAGTCCTCTACTCTTGTCAGACATAGGCAGGCTGGAAGGTGATACCCCTCCAGAACCAGATTTATGTGACTCTTCATTGCTATTTCCGCTTCAGATCTCAAAGGGGACAAGAGTTCCCTCTCGAAATCCTGGTGCAGTTACACGTTTCAGGGTCATAGCGAGTTGCATCTTTCAAACTCTGCAAGACTAGCTGCACAGTTGCTCGGGCCATCTATGGGGTGGTGGACAAGTCTAACATCTTTGATCCTTCAGCAATGATTTTCCATGTGCATAAAAATAAGGCGGAAGTTGGAGGATCAGAAGGCAAAAGCCACGCAAAGGTAACTGACTTCCTGTTCCAACAGGAAAACTTCTTCCCACCACCAGTGAAGGCATCCTGCAGGCAAAACGGGCACAGTCATTGCCAAACTGTTGCATCATTAAGACAGTACAACCTGTAATGCAATAATCTTTCCAGCCAGTAAATGATTTTTAGTCATTCAAGATCAGAGCTTCATTTTACTTCTTGCATACCTAATAATTCGTGGGCTCTGTCCCGCAGTCAAAAAGGAAGCCCTTTGGGGGAACAATCAACCCACCCCCAAACATTAAAAGATTCAAATGATTCCCAATGCCCTCCCAAGGGATCTACCATCCATCCTGGCACCATCTCAGGAGGCCATTCCTCTCCGCTAGAACAAATGGACCCAAATCACCAATGAAGCATCAATCATCTTATTTATGTGGTTTAGCTATGATCGAACTTCCAGCCACCTCCTTCTAGGGGATGTCTCTCTTATTCGTCATACTAAAAAATGTAGCGTGAGGTCTAGAGGCTCCTCCTTTTAGAAGAAGTAAAGCTTTACTCACAAATGGACAATAAAGGAACCATTAGGGTTAAGTGAATTTCTAGAAGTAGTTAGTCGATATTTTGCCACTTTTAAAAATGCCCTCCTTTGGATCTTATATTTTATCCCATTGACATTCCATCGTAAACAGATCAGCAATGTCAATACTGGTGCAATCTGAAAAAAGCTTGGAACAAATGTCATTAGGAAAGAAGCCTCTGAAATCCCGCATTGTCTGCCTTGGAGGAAGCCGGAAAAAGCAAGCAATTAAAACTCCTACCCCACCCTATACTTCCATGACAGAAGCATGTATCAAGCAAACCCAGAGAACCTGGCCCACCTCACAGTGGAAATGAAACAGGTGAAAATATCCCACAATGCTAAGAGCAAACACAGACATAACCTAGAGGCAGCAGACAGCTGTTGGAAGTGCAAGTAAGGAACACACATTGGTTGCCAAGACAAAAATGTGTGGATTATGATTTATGAAGAAAACTTTTGACTGCGTCCTAGAAGCATTCACAGTTAACCCTGAAGTAAGGACGTATGAAAAACGATGAAGAGAAAGGCATTCGTGGTATAAAATGAAAGGAAAAAAGACTGATTGATAGGAAGCTGTTCTAGCATTCAGAAGAGGGCCTGAGAAAGAGCGAATACCAAGATGAACTGAACCCTCTTCCAAATCCCTTCTGAATCTGGGCTAGGATCTCTGGAGATGGAGCAGTGATATTTCCTGCTCCTCTGCCTTCTATCATCGGGCCGAGTGCAGGTGCTTTTTGCAGGGTTGGTCTTACACCCCTTTTGCTGCTTGCCAGGGCCAAGGTTTTATTTCAGTTGCCCAGTCCTAGGCTGATTCTGGGGTGTAAAAGAAGAAGGATTAATAATTGAAAAGTACTTTTCACTGAGCTTTAAAGAGCAACATATAGTCAAGGTTCATCGCTCTTATCTTCTGAGTGACAGTTTCAAGCAATTTCTGTTGCTGCGCTGCACAGCTTTCATGTAATTCAGGAAGAGAAGGACTTTGGATTATTTAAAGAGCACCTTGCACCTTGTGCAGAACTCCTGTAAAATTATTATGTTTCTGTATTTGTAGTTTAGTAGTTTTGATATCACTGGCCCAGGTGGGGTTTCTGGAGGAGGACCTTTCACTAGTGTCACCTGAGCTCTCTTCGCCATGTAGCAGGCTGAAAAAAGGTTCTGTCAGTATCCATGAGCAAAGCCGTTTTAAGGAACTGCCCTGGTGGCTCCACCTGGAATGCCTATCTGCTGGAGGTTGTTAGTTCTGTCCCTGCCCTCTGCATCTTCCGTTTGTTCAGCTGTTTTAGAAACACCATTATGCCATGACTTCATATCCTGCAACTCTTTGACAATGTCTTCCAGTATGTATCCGTGGCCCTCTACTTCAGGGACTCTGTCGCCACAGTACATTTTCTTTAAGCCGTTAGATATGGTGCCACCACATCCTTTGGATGACACCAGGGAGGGCTTTATTTTTTTTTGTCAAAATGCCCTCGGGAGATGCGAAAAAACATCCTCGTCTCCCCCGCCACCCATCCCAGCCATCTGTGACATCAGCACGCCACGAGGATCGAGGAGCAGGTAAGCATCCTCTCCCCACTCCAGTGAGGATAAAAAGGCCGAAACGGCCTCCCCAGAGGCCAGGGAGGCATTTAAAAAATAAACAAAGGGTTTCCCCTGCGGGAGGAGGGCGATTGCGCCGTTAGGGAGTAAAAATAAGTGAAAAAATAATTTCAAAAAATCATTACAAATGTTGGAGTCGGCTCTCCTGACAGGGGCCAAACCCTTAAGGGGGAATAATTTTATGTAAAAAAGAATGATGATCCCCTGGGGGATGATCTCTCCCCCCCAGGGATATTAAAAAAAACTCATTGAAAAGAGGTCGGCCTGTGTCAGGAGGGCCGACCCCATATGAGGGGCATAATTTCTATTTTATACATGTGTGGTTTGCCTTGGGGATCGCAATTGGCCCCCAGGAAAGCACACATGCATAAAAAAAGTGATTTAGAGAGAGACTGACTCTCTCTATATGTATGTATATATAAAGAGAGAAATCTATTTATCTATATATATATATATATACATATATATATCACTTTGTTTTTTACATGTGTTGTTTTCCAGGAGCCGCAATCGGCCCCAAGGAAACCACACATATATTAAACAAGTGGTTTTATATATATTTATAGACTCTCTCTCTTTATATATGTATATATAGCAAGGGGTATCTCTATAAGAGCGATATATCTTTCAGGCATATATAGCTTTTAAGCAGCAATACAAATCTCAAGATAACTCTAGTGATTATGTTCCTGCTAGAGAAAGAGATCAGACTTTTGTCTAGTGGTAGTTTTGACGCCATAAAGTAGCGCAGAAGGTTTATATGCCTGCTGCAAAGAACAGATCTGTATTTTTGTGTGACTAACTCAGTGGATTAGTAAAGCCAGCTGTTACCTGAACTTTAAAACAAATTAAATGTATAGGCAATGGGGCTATGGCACTTTTGCAGGGTGATAGTGAGGGAATCCAAGGAGGAGGTCATGGGAGGGGGAGAACCAAAAATGATTGTCGCACTAGGCGCCACCAGCTCTAAAGACTGTGATGATGGGTATATGGCAAGGTGAAGTAATAGTGTGTCTTTTTTGTGCATTTTCAGTGTCTTCAGAGAATCTGCTGATTCAGAGAAAAAAGCGCAGGTAAGGTGACTGACACTTACTGTTTGCCACATCACACACACACACACACCTGAGGAGCAATTTTGTGACCCTATCTGCCTTCTACATAGGCTACTGGTTTAGAGGGACAGTTTAGCCAGTAGTAGAGATGGTGTCTCGTTAGATGACTGCAGCTCAAGCTCTAACTCAGGTTATGGAGGACAGCTCTGAGGCAGGATCAGAGACTGAGGCAGCAGATACTGAGACAGCATCTGAGGGAGAGGAACATTGAGCAGAATCCGGGAGTGATTTTTCAGTTGGTGGAGTCCTATCCAATGACTCCTCTTCTAGTGTTTCTAAGGGAGACGATGAGAACAGTTGTGCTGTCACTTTGCAAGCACAGTCTGTGCAGTGGGACAACAGCAGGTTATCACAACCCAGACAGCAGGTGTGTGCAGCGGCAAGCACAGACAGAGTGCTCTCTTGGCAGCCCCCCAATTTAGTTCGGCCCTAAAGTCCACCTTTCACTGGTGACGCTGGATGTAAAGTCGATATGGCCAACTTTTTGCCAAGTGACTACATCCATCTCTTTTTGGATGTTCATTTCTGGAGCTAATTATGCAGCAAATAAATTTGCGTGCCAAACAATTTCTGAGAGAGCATGTAGGCACTCTAGGGCTCTGTTCTAGGGCACGCAAGTGGACTCCCACTTGGCTAGCGGAGTTGAAAATATTTTTTGGGCCTTACACTCAAAATGGGGTTAGTGCAGAAACCGAACTTGCAGTCCTACTGGACGACTCGCACAGCTAGGGTAACCCCCAACTTTGCACCATATATGGGCAGAGATTGTTTTTTGCTATTGCAGCGCATGCTGCATTTCAATGGCAATACTACTGCATTGTCCCAGGACCATCCAGACCATGACAATTTGTTCAAAATTCGGCCTCTCGTCAAACATTTGTCTGCCAGGTTTCCAGAGATCTATATTCCTGGAAAGAATATAGCAGCTGATGAGTCCTTGATTCTCAACAAAGGACAGCTGCTGTTTAGGCAGTACCTTGTGATCAAAAGAGCTCTTCAGGGCATAAAGCTGTACATGGTGTGAGAGAGCTCTACTGGCTATGTGTACAGCTTGAGAGTGTATACAGGGAAGGACTCCACACTAACCCCTGTAGGTTGCCCTGCCACACTAGGGGTCCCAGAAAAGACTGTATGGTAGCTTGTCCAGCCATTCCTTCATAAAGGTTTTAACCTTTATGTGGACAATTTCTATACAGGAGTAGGGGCGTGACTTGGCCTCAGCCATGTTGGCCGTAACTTGAGACTGCTCTGTGGTCACTAGGCTATTAACTCCGCCATCCGTCCCAAATCTGCCCACATCAGATCCAAGCTGGCCCCCTGGTGAGTGCCTGGGGGCAAAGAACATTTTTAGACTCCCCTGCATCATGTAGCTATTGAGTAGGGCAAGATCCCGAGGCCTGGTGGCTACGCGGACATTGGAGGGGCCCCGCAGCGGAAGTGAGAGCACGGCTTCCCTGCCCCCAAAGACATCGGGTCTCGCTTTCCAGGAAACCACTCCCCCCTCCCTTCCCAGCTACCGCCATCATAGAGGAGGCACCTGTCTAGCTCCTGCCCCTGGCCCAGCTAGAAGTGGGCGGCCTGTGCTGGGTCCCTGAAGGGGGACATTGAGATGGGTAGACAAATGCAAAAAGAACAGATGATGGACGGAATGCTGAACAATGCAAACATTCACCCCCAGTCACAAAGATCTGGGTTTAATCCATCATTTTTTTGCTCACCTCGCCACCCCAGTTTGGGCCTAGCCATATTCAAATCACTCTTGACCCTGATCCTCATGGGAACAGTCCAGCCGAACTACCAAGCCAGGTCCTCCCTGGACCGGAAACAAGCATCCTAGGACCAGTTTCGGGGTATCACCCTTCATCAGCTAGGCTAGCTTGAATCCAGTGGTGCAGTGAGCACGGAAAACTGATGGATTAAACATAGATCTGTGACTGGGGGTGAATGTTTGATTTGTTCTGCATTCCGTCCAGCAACTGTTCTTTTTGCAATTGTCACCCCAAGTGGGAAGGGTATGGCCAAGCCTTGGTCCCGTGCTCACTATGGCCCTCATTACAACCCTGGCAGTAAATGCCCCTCCCGCCGTTCTGACGGCTGCCAACATACCGTGACCGCAGCGGTATTCCGCCACAGGTATTATGACCCAGACTGATAATTCCACTACTATATAGACACCCACACAAGTCCGCCAGACCAAAGGTCAGTGATAAACTGGCAATAGCCAAACCCACACCGTTACGCCAACAGGAATACGCCCACAGTATCACGACCCACGAATCACAGCAGCAGTCTTTCAATCACGGTAAACCATTGGCGGTACATACTGCGGCGCTCAAAATACACCCACACCTACAAAACTACACCACATTGGACAATTCAAACTACGCACACCTGACACACATACACACACCACACCCACATACCCAATCCAATATAAAACACACACCCACATTACCCACAACCCCTTACAGCAAAAAAAAGAGAGCAAGCAGAGAGAGACAAGCCAGGGGCACCCACTCAGAGGCACAGAACACCGTCACCCATACACCATTCACCCACATCACAGCATACACCACAACACATCACCCCACACATCCTCACACATATCACTCACACCACATCCATGGCACCCCAAAGACACCCCAGGTTTTCTGAGGAGGAGCTAAGGGTGATGGTGGAGGAAATTATCCGGGCAGAGCCACAGCTATTTGGATCACAGGTGCAGCAGACGTCCATTGCAAGGAAGATGGAGCTATGGCGGAGGATTGTGGACAGGGTCAATGCCGTGGGACAGCACCCAAGAACCAGGGATGACCTCAGGAAGAGGGGGAAGGTGCGTTCCGTGGTATCAAGACACCAGATAGCTGTACAGAGGGCTGGCGGTGGACCCCCAACTCCTCCCCCACAACTAACAACATGGGAGGAGCAAATCTTGGCAATCATGCATCCTGAGGGCATTGCAGGAGTAGCAGGAAGACTGGACTATGGTAAGTCAAATCTTAACTACTTCATCCCCCCTACCTTTACCCCATCACTCCACCACCTCACATATACCCCACCATCACAACCCACCAATCCCAATACCAAGCCCTGCATGCCACAACAATGCATGGACCCCATCACAGACCTGCATGGACACCCATCACCACAGCATGCCCTGTAAATCACCACTCACACAAGGCCAAGCTGACAGGGAAATCAAAATTTTAGAGGGAAACACACCCATGCACAATATGGCCCACGCAGATACACTAACACTGCAGTTGCATCCCCACAGGACCCCTACTCAACATCACCGGAGAGGAGGTGCCAGCTACATCCAGTCCCCCCCGAAGAGGCCCACAGTGAGGACAGCAGCTCTGGATGCCTGGATCAGGATGACCAACATGGCCCATCAGTCGGTTACCCTGCCACAGTCCCAACCCACCACAGAGCCTCCCCCTCAGGAAACACCAGCACAGCACCTACCCAGCGGGCCATTGCCACTGTCCCCAGGACACGTCAATCAGAAGTGTGTCCACCACTACAGGGACCCCAGGCAACCCCACAAACCCAGGACGATCAGGGACCTGGGGTCAGTGGCAGTGGGCACACGGTTCAGGGGACAGAGGCACAGGGCAACAGGGAAGCTGGGAGGACTGCTCTGTGGCAGGGGGAGGACAGGCCCAGGGAACCCACTCTCTACGAGGCACTCTCCAACATCCTGGGAGCATACCACCATTCCCAGGAGGCGTTGGGCCAGATACTGGCCAAGTAGCAGGAGACCCAGCGGCTGCAGGAGGGACAGTACCTGGGGATGAGGACTGACCTAACAAAAATATACACCATCTTGGTCACCATTGCAGGGGTGCTGGCTGACATGGGCAAGACCATGAGGGAGGCAGTGGCACAACAAAGGGTGGCTGACACTAGCCAAACCGAGAAACAGCCTTCCACCTCCGCCGGCACTAGTGGACAGGAGTACCCGCCACTGGAACAACAGGCCACCAGCACCCCACCCCCTGCAGAAGGAGAGCCACCCCACAAATGGTACTTGCGATCCAGGTCAGAAGACAGAAAACATTGCCAAGACCCCCACCAGGAAATAGGACTCTCCTGATAGTCAGCCTTCTGTCCCACTCTGTTACCCTGTCCACCTTGAACTCCCATTGCTCCCCTTCCTATGCCACCTTGGACAATTCACCTGTGATACTAAGCGACTGGGCTCTACCATGGACTTTCCTCCACCATCACCCCAGCCCCTTGCACATATCCCTATACTTATGAGCACCTAAATAAACACCCTTGAAACAAATACCAATCTGGAGTCAGTCTAATGATTCACAAATGTATTTGTAGAACATTATCAAAGCATTTCAACACAAATGTACAGTGAACTATACTACAGGATGACCTTTGGTGGGCAGCAGTACATATAGCAGGAGCCAGAATGGGGCACAGAGATCTGAAAATAGAGAATCCAAAGGGAGAAGTCAGTAGCCATAGACATAGGGAAACAGGCTGCCTTGTACAATGTCCAACAGATAACTGAAATGTTAAGTGGACTTACAGTGTTTTACCTGTGTGTCACTGGAAGTACTGCTGTATTATATTTGTTCTGTTGTCCACATCTTCTTCCTCTGCCTCCTCTTCCTCCTCTTCCTCACTGTCCACAGGCTCTACCGCTGCCACAAGACCATCTCAAGGCACATCCTCCTGCATAAAAGGCACCTGGCATCTCAAGTACAGGTTGTGCCACATGCAGCATGCAACGATGACCTGGCACACCTTCTTGGGTAAGTAGTACAGGGATCCATGTGTCAGATGGAGGCACTTGAACCTGGCCTTCAGGAGGCCAAAGGTTCTTTCTGTAATCCTCCTTGTACGCCCATGTGTCTCATTGTAATGTTCCTCTGCCCTTGTCCTGGGATTCCTCCCTGGGGTCAGTACCCATTAGAGGTTGGGGTAACCAGAGTCACCTGTAAATATAGAGGGACAACTGGTAGACACACACTAACCCTTAGGGACAATCACATACCCAGACATCAACAAATACTGGGTGGGGACCTTTGGCTCACCAATTAGCCACATCCAGTGCCTCTGGAGTTGAGCCATCACATATGGGATGCTGCTATTCCTCAATGTAAAGGCGTCATGCACAGAGCCAGGATATTTGGCATTCACACGGGAGATGTACTGGTACGCCAAACACACCATCTACACATTCATTGAGTGATAGCTTTTTCTATTCCTGTAAACCTGTTCATTTTTCGGGGGGGGGGACAAATGCCACATGTGTACCATCAATGGCACCAATGATGTTGGGGATATGTCCCAGTGCATAAAAGTCAGCTTTCACTGTGGCCAAATCCTCCACCTGGGGGAACACGATGTAGCTGCGCATGTGTTTCAGCAGGGCAGACAACACTCTGGTCAACACGTCAGAAAACATTGGCTGAGACATCCCTTTTGTTTGGAAGGAACCACTTGCCAGGAAATGAAGCACTGACAAGACCTGCACTAGAGGGGGGATTCCTGTGGGCTGGCGGATAGCTGGCATCAGGTCTGGCTCCAATTGGGGACACAGTTCTTGGATTGTGGCACAATCAAGTCTGTATGTTATGATAATGTGTCTGTCCTCCATAGGTCGCAAGGTCTACCAGGGGTCTGTACACCGGAGGATGCCGCCATCTCACATTCTGCCTTAGCGGTTGAAGCCTATGGAAGAGAACGGTGAGCAGAGGGTTATATTCCCACATCTATTGCACTAATGTTGATTTATTTATGTTACAGAATGTCTACTGTGACACAGTTAGGTGCCATGTCCTGTGCCCCCCTGAAATGGCAGATGCCTGACCTGTGAGGAGGGACAAGTGGAAATGAGGTAATTGCGCTGGCGTTGTGTGCCGTCGCGGTAGGCGGTCGATGACTGCCACGCAACTTTGCATTGGTTATAATTGGGCCCTCTGGGTTCCAGGAGCCAATGGCGATGTACGCCGGCGGTGACGGTACGCACCACCGCGGACGTGACCTCCATCTTCTAACTATTCACTCACTTGCTACCTGACTTTCAACAGGAGAGGACCTACACTGCAAGTGCTGCTGTGACCTGTGTCTGGAAGCGATAATGGCTCATGTGTCTGGGGAAAGGGCCCCTGCCTTCACTGCGAAGAAGTTGGAGAAACTGGTGGATGGGGTCCTACCCCAGTACACTTTACTCTATGGTCCTCCCGACAAACAGGTGAGTACACTGTGAGCATGATGCGTGGGCCATGAATGTAGGGAGTGCTGTGGATGTAAGCCACATGTTGGGGGGTGCTGAGGCGTCCTGGCCAGAGTGCAGCATGTAAGGTGGTCAGTGTATGTGCGTCAGGGCATGGGTGGGAACTGGTGGGCAATGAGTCTGACGGTCCGGACGGGTGAGTAATTGCTTTTCTGCTGCCTTTTCCCTCCAGGTCAGCGCCCACCAGAAAAAGGGTATTTGGCCTGCCATCGCCAAGGAGGTGCGGACCCTGGGGTTCTTTCACAGGTGGAGCACCCAGTGCTGCAAGAGGTGGGAGGACCTGCGCCGCTGGTCAAAGAAGACAGCAGAGGCCCCGCTGGGGCTGGCCTCCCAACGAGGAAAGTTTGACCGTCGCACCATAACCCCCCTGATGTTCCGAATCCTGGCAGTGGCCTATCCGGAGTTGGATGGGCGCTTGAGGGCATCACAGCAGCCACAAGGGGGTGAGTACAGATTCTGAAAGCTGACTTTGCGCTCGTTAGGCATCTCCTTCGCCCCAGGCACCTCAGGCCCTGCCCCAGTCAGCCCTGCTGCCCTCAGTGAGCAGGCTATTGACCTCCTGAGATCTCTCTCTGTTGGACAGTCAACCATACTGAATGCCATCCAGGGAGTAGCAGGGCATTTGCAACAAACAAATGCATACCTGGAGGGCATTCACTCTGGCGTGGTGGCCCAACAGAGAGCATTTCAGGCTCTGGCCTCAGCACTGATGGCAGCCCTTGTCCCTGTGTCTAGCCTCCCCCCTTCAACTTCCTCTACCCAGACCCAATCCCCTCAACCTCAGCCTGTCCCAAGCACACCTTCAGACCAGCATTCACCCAAATCAACACACAAAAGTGGCTCAGGCAACCATAAGCACCACACTTCATCTCACAGGCACTCACACAAGCACCATGCCTATGCAAACACACCAACATCCACTGCCTCCACTGTGTCCCTTTCCTCCTCATCATCCACCTCCCTCTCAGTAGCGTCTCCACTCATACCTGTATGCACTACATCTTCATCCACTACATACATCACCAGCACGCCCATCACAACACACCCCTCACGTGCAGTCACCACCCCCACAACCATGCACACATCCCCTGTGTCCTCTCCCAGTGTGTCTGTGACCCCTCCTCCCAAAGTACACAAACGCAAGCACCCACCCACCCAACAGCCATCCACCTCACAACAGCATCCAGCCCATGCACCTTCACCCAAACTCAGCAGACAGACACCTCCTACAACCACTCCCTCTTCCTCCACTCCCAAACCCTCTCCATCTTCCCGTCCCAGTGTGTCTAAAAAAAAAATCCTGGCAAACTTTGACCTGTTCCCTACGCCTCCCCCCAAGTCGTTCCCCTCGGGCCAGGGTGTCCAGATCCCAGGCCTGCAACCCAACCACCAAGTCAGCGAGGACGCTGTGGTACCTGCAATTCCCAGAGGATCAAAGGGGGCACCCGTCAGGCCAGGCAGTATGCCACCGACCTCTGCAAAGGACCAACCCATTCCGCCACCTGCCAAGGTGAAGAAGGGGCCAGCATGCAGCACGGACAAGGAGCACGACCCACTCAGCAGTGCCAAGGTCCCAGCAGCATCTGCCAAGGTGAGGAAAGGGCAGAAAAGCCAAGGCAAGGCACTTCAGGCCTCGGAAGGCTCCAGGTGAGGGCCTGGTGCCCACCATCAGAACCGACAGCCCCACCACCTGTAGCGGTACACCGCAAGCACCGCCGCAAGCACTGCCACCTGCCCCGCTGCTGCCACCACAACTGTCAGCAGCAGCATCTCCAGTGGGCAGCCGTCTGAGGCTGCAGGAGACGGGCTGGTGCCTCCCTCCACCACTGGCAGCACCAGCACATGCACCACGGCCAGCATCCCAGATGCAAGCACAGCCACCTGCACCGCTGACAGTAGGACCACTACCAGCAGCAGCAACCCCAGTGTGCGTCCGTCCGAGGCTGCAGGAGACCGCTTGGAGCCTCCCACCACCACTGGATGCACCAGCACCAGCACTACCACCAGTTTGCAGCCTTAGTCGCCGCAGGATGGAGTGTGGCCCTGCCTCCATGGAGTATTATGCTACCTGTTCCCTGTTCCCTGCAAATCTTGTGTCTCAGACACCCAGGTGAGGGAATGTGGCCTGGCACCCCCCAAGTGCTGCATCACTGGGCACAAAGCCCCCTCCAGAACCAGTGGAGAAGGGCATCCACTCACCCTATCCTTGGCAGGATGAAGCAGACTGGGCACAAGGCCCCCTCCAGAACCAGTGGAGAAAGACATGTACTCACCCTATCCTTGGCAGGATGAAGCAGACTGGGCACAAGGCCCCCTCCAGAACCAGTGGAGATATGCATCCACTCACCCTATTCTTGGCAGGATGAAGCAGACTGGGCGCAAAGCCCCCTCCAGAACCAGTGGAGAAACCATCCACTAGAGAGACTGTGGCATTGCACTCCCCAGGACCAAGCAGTGGGCAAACCACCCACTGGAGAGACTTGAGAGACTGTGGCCTTGCACTCCCCAGGACCAAGCAGTGGGGAAACCACCCACTTGAGAGACTGTGGCCTTGCACTCCCCAGGACCAAGCAGTGGGCAAACCACCCACCGGAGAGACTTGAGAGACTGTGGCTTTGCACTCCCCAGGACCTAGCAGTGGGCATGAAGCCCCCTTGAGGAGCAGTGGCATTATTCCTTCTTCCGGCTGAGGTGCCCACCCCTTCCCCGTCCCACTGAGGTGCCTGTGTGTTTACGACCTGATTGCCCCTGCAGTGTTCTCTCCGTATTGAGGCAGGAGTCAAGTGTGGCCTTGGCCCATGATTTTTGGCCCAGTGGGCCACGGACATTTGCAAAGGACAATATACGGCCTTCTGTACATATTGTAAATATGTGTATATACCGTTTTTCTATTCTTTAAGTATATCTGCATATTTCAGAATATCACAGATTTTACTCAATTCCTTTTGTCCTTGCATTCTTCCAGGGGGTAACGGGGTGTAAATGTACTGTTATTGCATGTGTTTGTGTGTATGGTGTTGTGGGTGAGATTGGGGTTGGGGTGTTGCGTGTGTTTGTGTCACTCTTTTTTTCCTCCCCTCCTCTCCTGTGTGCTAGGTGCAGTACTCACCGTGGTCGTCGCCGCCGCCGTCGTTGATATTCCTCGTGTATGAGGAGGTAGACCAACATCGGCAGGACCTGCAGCTCGGGCTCCATGACGTCCTGGTTCTTCGGTGAGTGTCGAGACTGTTTCCGCCGTGCTTTTGATGGCGTTGGTACCACCCCGGAAAAGCTGGTGGATTGGTAGGTTGTAATGGGGTGGGCGGTACATTGTCTTCCGCCTGTCTGTTGGCGGTGACCGCTGCGGTGTTTGTTGCTCCCGCAATGGCGGTCGGAGTGTTAAAGTGGCTGTCTATGTTGGCGGTTTCCACCGTGGTTGTGATCCCATTTTTTTTACTGCCGGCCTGTTGGCAGTATTACCGTTGCTTTAACACCCACCGTCATGGATGTAATGAGGGCCTACGTCACCAGATTCAAGCTAGTCTGGCTGAAGAGGTGTGATACCCCAAAACCGGTCCCCGGGTGCTTGTTTCTGGTCCAGGGAGGACCTGGTCTGGCAGTTCGGGCTGGACTGTTCCCATGGGGAACAGGATCAAGACTGATTTGCATAAGTCTGGGCCCAAACTGGAATGGCATGGTGAGTAAAAACACTGATGGATTTAGCCCAGATCTGTGACTGGGGGTGAATGTTTGATTTGTTTTGCATTCTGTCCATCAACTGTTCTTTTTGCAATTGTCACCCCATGTGAGAAGGGTATGCCCAGATGTGGGTCCTGTGCTCACTCTGCCACCAGATTCAAGCTAGCTTGGCGAAGAGGGGTGATATCCTGAAACCGGTCCCAGGATGCTTTCCTCTGGTCCAGGGAGAACCTGGTCTGGCAGTTCGAGCTGGGCTGTTCCCATGGACAACAGGGTCAAGACTGATTTGCATATGGCTGGGTCCAAACTGGAATGGCATGGTGAGCAAAAAAACTGATGGATTAAACCCAGATCTGTGACTCAGGGTGAATGTTTGATTTGTTCTGCATTCTGTCCATCAACTGTTCTTTTTGAAATTTAGATGAGTAGGGCCAGGTGAGGCGAGGTGGTGAGCGACCCTGACGGCGTGAAGAACCTGCTCACATTGAAACCGGGAGGTCCATTCTGGCTCTGGGGTTCCAGTGCGGCTGCGGGTTTGGAACGAGGCCCCCTCGCCGGTCTGCCCTTCCCAGGGCCCATACTGCGATGATGAAACCCAGAGGACCCCCACAGACACAATCCAACACAATAGATAAATATGCGGTAACCATAACGCCCGCGAACACTGAAGAGTTGAGATATGAGATGCCCGTGGTGCAGGAGCCCTCCCTGGTTACCCTTATGGCCTCCATTCAAGACCTCAAACAAGCTCTTGAATCAAAGATGGATGCAGTGACAATCAATGTCACCCTCCGGAGGGCAGACTTCCAAAAAATGTCTGAAAAAGTCACAACTGCTGAATCACACATTAACATGCTTCAGGCCACCAATAAATGGATGGAAGACCAGGTTCAATATCTCACTAAATAAAATGCAGTCACGGCCACTTAACTGGAAGATCAGGAGGAAAGGGCCAGGAGAAATAACATAAGAGTGGTGAGGGTCCCGAAGCGGATGGAGGGGTCCAGTGTGGACCTCTTCGAGGAAGACCTTATCCTAAACACCCTCCGTCTCAAGCATCTTTTCAGTTGAACAGGCGCACCTCCCCGCCAAAGCCAGGCCCCACACCCCAGAACTATAATCGCCAGGATTTTTATTCACAGAGACTGAGATACCATCCTTCAGGCGGCCCATTGCTATGGCAATCTGCATTTTGAGAACTCTGTCATACGTTTCTTTCCAGGCTTCACCCTGCAGGTACAACGCCAACACCTGGGTTTTGATGAGATCAAAAAGTACTTTGAGCTAAAGAGATTAAATATATGATGTTTACCTTACAATACTATGAGTACTTGTGGAGGGCAAGTCGTGGTACTTCACCAGCCGGTGGAGGCCTGGGAATGGTTTGAGGGATGGCGCACACCCTGTGCATGATCCGCCCAAGAGGTAAAAATGAGAAGCCCACTGATGTGTCGCGGAGGGGAAAAATTGAGAAAAATAATAGTCAAGCTCCAAGCAACAGAGAGTCTATTGATTGAGAGTGGATTATGGAAGATGAAGGGAATGTAACCCCACTGCATGTACCCAACCTAGGTTGCTAATCAGCTAAATAGCTCATACAAGTTGGAATTATCAATGTTTCCACGACTAAAACTTTCAGAATATTATACCAAGCTGGGGTTTATCTGTTCTATTACTGTACCGTCGATTATTGTGGCGAATCCGGCCACCCCTTGACTGTTTTTTTCTTGTTACCTTCTGGGCGACAGGTGCTCTGCTAGTTGAGGAACTGGGTGTACAATCACCTAAAGTGCAGGGTAGCAGGGTGGGGGGCTTTTGTTGAGAAAGGTTGTGACATTATGTTTTGATTGTTTACATGGTTCGTTGCCTTCATGCTCAGCTACATCGGGTAACATGGGGAGACCGTCTGAGGTCTTGTGGGTGAGGGTGGTGTTATACATTCAGGACGACACTAGGGGCAATATGCCCTATCCTGTGCTACAAAATGGAGTCACACGCTAGATCGGCATTAAAGGTCATGACTTGGAATGTCAATGGCCTTGGCAACAAAATCAAACGCACCTGTGTTCTACAATACATCCGTAGACACTCCTCAGACATCATCCTATTGCAGGATATTCATATTAAAGGTAATCGGTACAAAGCACTTAATTACATGCGAATATTTCCTTGTGGCCCACTCGGGCTTTGCCTCTAACTCCAGAGGGGCAGGCATTCTCATCAAATTCTAAGTGCCTTACATGCCACATAACACATGGTACGATCCCATGGGCTACTATGTGGCCAAGACTGGCACTTGGGAGGGCCACACGCTGAATCTTTGCCCAGTCTATATACCGCCAGACTACATGCGGCCACTCTCCGGTGCTCAGCACATTCCTGCTAGACTTGCCAAAACGGGGTTCTAATATTCGGGGGAGACATGAATGCCACCATGACATCTGGCATGGACGGGATTTCCGCTTCGCAGGGTGGGACTGATACTGCTGCCCTTTGGACCTTCGTGGACGCAATGGGCCTAGTGGATCTATGGCATGAACACCACCCACTGGTACAACAATATTCACACCTGACGGCCGCACACAATAGTTTCTTGCAGCTGGATCATCTATTCACCCACACTACAACTGTGGGTCGCTTTCACAGTGCTATGCACCTGGCGAGAGGTATCTCAGACCCCTCCCCGGTTGAAGTGATGCTCAATGGTACTCTGCAGAGCCAGATGCAGGCCCCCAGAATAGATCTGTGATACCTTAGGGACAAATCGCTCTGACATAAACTTCTGGAATGCATAGAGCAATACTTTCAGGAAAATGAGGGTACAGTTACTTCAGATTGAACCCTATAGGAGGCCTTCAAGACGGTAAGAGGCCAAGTCCTTGCGCTAATAGGGGGGCTGAAAAAAGAACCTGTAATATAGTGTCAGGCTGTGGAGAAGGATATAGCTGATCTGGAATCAACATTTGTAGATGGGGGACCACCCAACTCTGCACAGGTACATCAGCTTAGACTTCTCCAACAGGATTTTAAGGACCTTGCGGAAGACTCTGCCCGGTCCCAGGCACTAGCCATGCAGGAACACCTCTACGATGTTGGTGATAAGGCTGGCAAGTTACTGGCCTGGTTAGATCGAAGAGAAATGGGTAGAAACTGGGCGGTGGAAATCAAAAACACGGAGGGGGCAGCTCACTTGATGGGGGAAGCGATAGCAGAGGTCTTCACAGCATATTATGAAGGTGTAAATGCTACAGCCAATGCTAGCACCAGTGAGAACTGCGCAGAACTTTTGGGGAATGTTGTTCTTAAAGCCCTATCTGGGGACCAAAGGGAGGTGCTTGAGCCTGATCTAATGGTGGAGGAAGTGAGGAGTGCTATCCAGGAATTGCAGTCAGGCAAAGTGGCGGGCCCCAGTGGCCTTCCTCTGGAACTATATAAATGTGTGTCTGACAAAGTGGCAAAATAAATGCTGGATATCTTTCATGCGGCTTGCCGCGAGGGTGTCGTCCCGGAGGATCAGAGGTTAGCTACCATAGAGGCAGTCCCCAAAAGAAGTAAGTCCCCCGCAGAGTTTGGTTTGCACCGCCCTATCTCACTCCTCAATGTAGAGGCCAAGGTCCTGGCTAAGGTCCTCCCTACCAGGCTACAGAAAGTACTAACCACAGTGATACGCTCAGATCAATCCACCTCTATGCCCCATAGGAGTACACGTCTGAACCTTAGATGACTTTTTGGCATCCTTCAATTGAGAGTGTCCCATAATTCAGCCCTATTGGTAGGAGATGGTAGCAATCATGAATCAAGTAACGAGCCTCATGATACCGTTGGAGGCCAGATGGCTCTTATTACACATAACAGGGCCCAAACCTTGGAGGACTTGGTTGATGCTGGTGCCAGGGGTCGCCAAGAGGAATATTGTGATGGCATGGGGGCGGAACAACCACTGACTCTCACAGACTGGAAGAGGAACCTGGACTGGTTCCTTAGGGCCAAACAGGTGATTTACAAAAGTCGAGGTTGACCCAAGACATTTGAAAAGATCTGAACCCCTAGGTTGAGTACAGAGTTTAATACAAGGTATTTGGGATGGGGTGGGGAAATGCCTGAGGTACAGATGTACCACTGCGGAGGCCTCCGTGGGGGCGTAATAGATCATAGGAGTTTTTAATAACATAGTTTTGCTTAATTACTAGTTGGGACTGTGTGGGGGGATTTATTGTTGATGTAATGCTTCGCCCTATTAATTCATGATGATGCAAAGTTGTGTAAGCTGAGCAATTGTTTAATAAAAATATTTTTTTTTAAATCCATACAGGAGTAGAGCTGTTCAGTGAGCTCTATGAAGCTGCCACTGTGGCCCTTGGTACAGTTTGGTGTCACCACAAAGGATTTCCACAGGAGCTTGTTTTCAAGGAGCTCCAGAAATCCCAGAGTACTGTGTTGCATTCCAACTAACTCCTCACAGTCAAATTCTTGGATAGGCACGATGTGTATGTGCTCACTAAAATTCGTGATGATAGCACTTCTCCCATCATGGTTTGGGGTCAGATGGCCGAAGTCCACAAGCCCACCTGTATACCTGATTACAATAAGTACATGGGCGAAGGTGACAGGAACAACCAGGTTCTTCAACAATACAATGCGAGTCATAAAACTCACACTTGGTACAAGAAACTGTTTACCCACCTGATGCAGGTGGCAACATATAACGCGTATGTTGGTTACCATCAGACAGCCACAGGAAGACTCATGTCTTTTCTTGACTTTCATTTGTCTGTGATTGAAAGCCTCACTGCTGCTACGGAAGCTGCAGCCTCCACTTCATATGCTGTGGAGGGTATGGCAAGGCTGCAGGAGTAACACTTTGCTCATCACATTCCTAAAACACCCAAAAAGGATTGTCAATGTAAAGTGTGCTCAGGAGGAGAGTTGTGTTTACTTCCCCTAGTGCCCATCTCAACCAGCCCTGTGTTTTCCTACTTCCTTTATGTTGTATCATACTAGAGCAAACATCTGGAAAAGTGAGTGAGGTGGAGCTGCCATTTGGTAAACTTTTCAATTTTCAATGGATGTGCATGAATACTTAATGTCCATGGGCAACTACTTTGTTAGGCAAGCAACCGCAGAATTTTAGTTCATCTACTTCAGGAAATCATGGACTTCCTTATGGCCTGCTCAACACCTTTATTCGCCGTCAGAACATGGTAGGTGTTCTGTTCGATGATTAATGTCCATTATAGTCCCCATACTGCACATACTAGTAGACAGACATATGGCAGATTGTCACGGAGTACTCTGTGTTACAAAACTGTAAAGGTGTGACTGAATTTTGAGGTGCTTGTTAGGGTACTTATGTATGCTACACAAGGGCTACCTTGATTGCCAACGAGAACCAGAGTAAGTGTAATAAGTCAAACAAATGCCCTGTGGGACATATTCACCAACATTCATACTTGTTTGAAAGTGTGCAAACTCAATTTATAGCTTTACTAACAAAGCAAAATTAGAAGTGTTTGTGAATGAGTCCCACCGGATATTTGTTTGGCTTTTTACTTTAGAAACATTAGGTAGTATTCACCATCATGTTTGCCTTAGATTCAATGGTAGATATGCTTGCTCAGTTTGAGAAATAAGCCTCACAAGGCACACTCGGACACCCCCAACTTGCATCCACAAACTAGAAGGCATTGGATTTAGCACAGTAAGTACGCTGATGTCGCATGAAAGACAAGTTTCCTTGAGCTTCAAGTAGCTAATGGGAGAAGGCATTAGTATAGGTTCACTTGGCAATTATAGAGGAATAGTTAGGACTCTGATGAGGACAGAGACATGAACAGGTAAGAAAAGCTTACAGTAAGTGTGCTTTCCCAGGGATATTGCACAGGTAAAAGGCAGATAATAGAGATACACATCATATACACCTATGGATTCAAAACCATTGGTGCCACACTGGCTTAAACTACAAGAATGTGCAAGGATCCACAAAATTCCTACCACCCAGTGTTTCACCACTTGTCCTGATAAAAACACAACCCCACTTGTGTGCCTGTGCTTAGTACCAGTGTCAGGAATGGATCACTCCAGGGTCAACAGTAGCCCTCATGCAAGGTCTACAACTGACCCTTGTGTGATCCGTTTCTGTCATGCGCATTGGCCCCAGACACACCAGTGGGTAACGCTTTTATCTGGACAAGATGGGGAACGCTAGGTGGTAAGATGCTTTTTGATCCATGCATATTCCTGTAGTTTACTTCACAGAAATGCAAGGAAAAATAGTGTTTTTTTCAGCTTTTCACCTTTGCAAGGTATTCTGGGTAAAAATCAATACCTTGGGGAATCCACAAAAGCCACACTTCCTTGGACTCCCCTGGATGTCTATTTTTTAGAAATGTCTGGGTTTGGTAGGTTTCCCTAAATGGTTTCAGATCCCAGGACTAATTAGTACACTCACCTCAGTTATCATTATCTCCTACCCACACAAGTGAGGTACCAATTTTATTGGGAGACTTGGGGGAATGCTGGGTGGAAGGAAGTTTGTGGCTTCCCTCAGATTCTAGAACTTTGCATCACTGAAATGTGAGGAAAATGTGTTGCAAAGGATTCTGGGTGACAGAACCTGACGAGAGCTCCACAAGTAACCCCATTCTGTATTCCCCTGGGTACCTAGGTTTTAAAAATATATCGGTTTGCTAGGTTTCCCTAGGTGCCGGCTGAGTTAGAGGCCAAAATCCACAGCTAAGCACTGTGCAAAAAATGAGTCCGTTTTCAGTGGAAAAATGTAATGTGTCCATATTATGTTTTGGGGCATTTCCTGTCGCAGGCACTAGGCCTAGTCACACAAGTGAGGAACTAGTTTTATCGGGAGACTCAGAGGAACACAGAATAGAAGAATAAATGTTATTACCAATTGTCTTTCTCTACATTTGTGCCTTTCAATTGTACAACAGTGTGTAAGAAAGAATTCATTTTGAGAAATGCCTTGTAATTCACATGCTGGAATGGTTACCCCGAATTCAGAGATGTGCAAATAACCACTGCTTCTAGACTCCATATCGTTTGGCCATTTCAGAAATACACAGGTTTCCTTTATACCTATTTTTCACTCTATATTTCACCGAAAGAATTGCTGTATACCCGGTATACAGAGAAAACCCAAGGTGCAGCGCATTTATTGGCTCTGGGTACTTTGGGTTCTTGATGAACCTACAAGCACTATATATCCCAACAACCAGAAGGGTCCAGAAGACGTAACGGTATATTGCTTTAAGAAATCTGACATGGTTGGAAAAAGTTACAGAAGAAAACGTAGACAGAAATGGCTGTTTGTTTTTCAAATCAATTTCATTTTTTTTTATTCCAACTGTTACTTTCTATAGGAAAACCTTGAAGGATCTACATAAATGACCCCTTGCTGATTCAGAATTTTGTCTACTTTTCAGAAATGTTTAGCTGTCCAGGATCCACCATTGGTTAAACACCCATTTCTGACACTAACTGGAAGGAGGCTGAAACCCCAAGAAATTGTACAATGGGGTGTAAAATGCCAAAACTGTGTTAAAAAAAATATGGTTTCTGTTTCTAGTCTGTTTGTTTCTGAAAGCTGGGAAGATGGTCATTTTAGCACCAAAAACCCTTCATTAATGCCATTTTTAAGGAACAAAACCGAGGCTTTCTTCTGCAGCACGTTTTTCCCAATTTTTCAAAAAACCCAAATTTTAGCTGTATTTTGGCTAATTTCTTAGACCCCCAAGGGAATCGAAAAACCCTCGGTATATTCAGAATTACCATGGTACAAAGGACACAAATTTGGTGTGGATCCAATATGTGGGAAAAAGGTTATGGAGCTCTAAGCGTAAGCGTCTCTAAATAGCCAAAAAGGGGATCAGCACTGGGGGGAAAAGGCTCAGCAGCAAGGGGGTTAATGGAGCAGGGTTATATGATCTCCAACTTCAACCAATTTAAGTTCCAGAGCAGCACGTAAGTTGGAAATGATCTGCAAAGTGACCTCTGTGAATGGTAATTCATCCTGAAGCCCAGCATAACTGTTTACCAATTTGTAACAGGCAGTGCTGTTCTTATTTAGGATACACACTTTGACCACTGTTATCACATGTGTAACGCCTAAAAGAGAGCATTGGGCCTGTTTTTTCCCTGTTACCCACTGCACTGTTGTTAATAAGCCTTTTTTCCTTTAACAAAATGTTTTCTTTGTTGCAAATAAACAACATTTGGTATTTAAGATTACTGATATTGTGTGTCTTCAGACCACTGATTTGATATACTATGACACATTTGGGGATATAGCAAGGACTAGTCCACCTTAAACAATGGGCAATCTCTGCCTAAGAGACCCATCTTATTGATGATAGGATTCAGATAATGTTTTGTCTGGCTTCTAGCAGGTCAGTCAGAAGCATGGACTTGGCTTTGTGGAACATTCTTTGCTGATGTGCTCAGACCCACTGGCCTGCACCCAAATTAACCCCCTTATTTGCTTATCTTAAGAAAGTCTCCCTAAGACTGCCTTTGCCACAAATAAGGCAATGCTGATACTTTAAGGTTTAATCAATTCTTGATGAGGGTAAGGTAAGAGAAGTACTAGTAGGTTGTCAATTGGACTGACACTATGCCTGTTCTACAGACTCTTTTCAGAAGTCTAGCAGAAAAAATACACATATTGTTTTGTTACCTTATTTCTACAGTATGTACCTTCAATTGTTATTTAAAACCAATGTATTTAAAGTATCAGGCCACTGGTTGGTTGATTGCCCATGTTAACCACGTGAACCCTCATGCCTTGGCAATGGACATGGAACAGTGGGTCTCATTGCAAACAGTATGGAATTGACTTTTGCTATATTTAGGAAAAGCTTTCATTTGAAATATTTGCTTCAACTCATTTACAGATATGACATGTCACATCTGCAAAACACTTGCTTTATCTTGGGAGGTTGGACGCCGGAAGGACAGAATATGCCTTGTTAGATAAATGTAGAATGTTCAGAAAGACAGCAGATGGTTTGATCTGTGGATACAAAAGGCATCCTTCAAGAAGCACACCAGGTCTCAAGAGAATAACTGCAAAGAACTGAAGCCACAACCATAAAAGTTAGAAACATCAGGACAAGGGCCTAGTGTTGACATAGCATGACTACCTTGCTTATGCTCATGACATAACTTGGGAACATATTTTCTCTTAGCCACTATGTGGCTACAGTCGTAATTCTCTTCCCTTTGAGATGGGAAGTTGATGTGCCTATCAGTTGACTTTTGAACTGGGGAACAGGGAACTGCACTGCAGAGCCACCTGCTGTCATCTGCAAAAAAGGTGGTTAAATGCCCAGGGCTGATGTCAAAAGTGTAAGTTATCTGGCCTGAGCATGGTGGCCACTTGCAAGGTCATTCAGTTTTTGACATGCAACATTAAACTACAGCTGGACCTTGCATTAGCAGGACTCAGGTTGGTGACATGGTAGCCCATAAATGCAATGAGAAGTGCAACACTTCCCTAAAGGTGTGGGAACTGCTGCTTTCCTTCACCATAAATATGTTTCAGGGGACGATTGAGTAGGTAGCTGTTACTTCTCTCCAGGACTCTGAGCCACACAAAAGAATAGGGCTGGGGAAGACAGTCAATGGTGAGCATGACCTCTGTTCGAAGGCCAAGGTCTTGACGCAAGAAGCCGTTGCCTACATTACAAATAGGATGAGGCTTCAGAAACCAGAAGAAGTGGAGGTGGATCATTTCTATGGCCTTTATGTTTCCTGTAACAGGCTGTCTAGCTCTTCACCATATTTTTCTTAAGAATGGAAATTGGAAAAATGCTTTTATAGTCCTATCATCCCATAGACCGTCACGTGTGCTAACAATAATGCACATTTATCCAAATGCTTCTTAGAAACATGAGATTTTCATTTATTATCTATATATCAATAACTCTTTGTTTCACAGCAAATCAAAAAGCAAGGACCCAGGAAAACTTGGGTTGTGAAAGATCTACGAATTGCTCTAGCTCTTTTTATTTCTAGATGGTTTAAACAGACTTTTTCTCCATCAGCCTGACTAAATTGAAGCATTCATTCATATATTCTGATGCATATATTCTGATGCATTCCCACAATCTGTTTTGATTCGTAAATTTATAACACTAATCTTATTTTTACCTCCACTTGGTGACCAATACAAGTGTTGTGACATTGTTAATGTGATAATTTCTTGAAATATCATGCCATTGATGACAGCTGCATTTTAATTACAGCGCTCCCTTTTGGTTACACGGTTCCTACAAATTCAATTAAATTGGACAGCAGATCTGGTTTTCAGGATATATATATAGACTCAGTCTGTCTATACAATCAGTACATGCTGCCACAATTCCTAACTAGCTCATCTGAACCCCTAACCTTACCAGGGCACCAGACCAGGGCACCCTTGAAAATTACCACTCTGACTCCCAAGGAAGTTGAGGAAACAAATCAACCCCTTTGTTGTTGCTTTGTATGCCCAAGGTAAATACAGATGCAAAAAGAACAGATGATGGACGGAATGCAGAGCAAATCAAACATTCACCCCCAGTCACAAAGATCTGGGTTTAATCCATCATTTTTCTGCTCACCACGCCACCCCAGGTTGGACCCAGCCATATGCAAATCAGTCTTGACCCTGTTCCTCATGGAAACAGTCCAGCCCGAACTGCCAAGCCAGGTCCTCCCTGGACTGGAAACAAGCATCCGAGGACCGGTTTCAGGGTATCACCCTTCATCAGCTAGGCTCAAGACTGATTTGCATATGGCTGGGTCCAAACTGGAATGGCATGGGCAGCAAAAAAACTATGGATTTAGGCCCAGATCTCTGTACTGGGGGGGAATGTTTGACATTGTTCAGCATTCTGTCCATCACTTTTTCTTTTTGCATTTGTTTCCCTAAGTGGGAAGGGTGTGCCCAGACGTGGGTCCCGTGCTTCCCATGCCACTGGATTCAAGCTAGCCTGGCTAATGAGGGGTGAAACCTCAAAACCGGTCCCAGGATGCTTGTTTCCAGTCCAGGGAAGACCTGGCCTGGCAGTTCGGGCTGGACTGTTCCCATGGGGAACAGGGTCAAGGCTGATTTGCATATGGCTGGGTCCAAACTGGAATGGCATGGGCAGCAAAAAAACGATGATTTAGGCCCAGATCTTTGTACTGGGGGTGAATGTTTGACATTGTTCAGCATTCCGTCCATCACTTGTTCTTTTTGAATTTGTCGCTTTGCATTTGTCGCCCTAAGTGGGAAGGGTATGCTCAGACGTGGGCTCCGTGCTTCCCATGTCACTGGATTCAAGCTAGCCTGGCTGATGAGGGGGGAAACCCCGAAACCGGTCCCAGGATGCTTGTTTCCAGTCCAGGGAAGACCTGGCCTGGCAGTTTGGGCTGGACAATTCCCATGGGGAACAGGGTCAAGACTGATTTGCATATGGCTGGGTCCAAACTGGAATGGCCTGGGCAGCAAAAAAACAATGGATTTAGGCCCAGATCTCTGTACTGGGGGTGAATGTTTGACATTGTTCAGCATTCTATCCATCACTTGTTCTTTTTGCAATTGTCGCCCTAAGTGGGAAGGGTATGCCCAGACGTGTGTCCCGTGAGCTAGCCTGGCCGATGAGGGGTGAAACCCCAAAACCGGTCCCAGGATGCTTGTTTCCAGTCCAGGGAAGACCTGGCCTGGCAGTTCGGGCTGGACTGTTCCCATGGGGAACAGGGTCAAGACTGATTTGCATATGGCTGGGTCCAAACTGGAATGGCATGGGCAGCAAAAAAACGATGGATTTAGGCCCAGATCTCTGTACTGGGGGTGAATGTTTGACATTGTTCAGCATTCCGTCCATCACTTGTTCTTTTTGCATTTGTCGCCCTAAGTGGGAAGGGTATGCCCAGACGTGGGTCACGTGCTTCCCATGCCACTGGATTCAAGCTAGCCTGGCTGATGTGGGGTGAAACCCAGCCATATGCAAATCAGCAAAAAAACGATGGATTTAGGCTCAGATCTCTGTACTGGGGGTGAATGTTTGACATTGTTCAGCATTTCATCCATCACTTGTTCTTTTTGCAAGGTAAATACAGAGGCAGTTTATATAATGAAAGCACTCTTCGTATCGTACTGTGTCAAAGGTGCAGAGCTGATGGGATGATTTGTCTGTAATTTTGGAGCTGTCTCCATAGGACAATCACAATACAAGGGCATGGCATTCTGTGTGCCTAGCTTTGGACAGAGCGTATAGACTGCATGGCAGCAATGCTTAAAAGGGATAGGCTGCCTGTACAGTGTCTTCTCAATACATTAACACATAAATGTAAAACCATGTAAAAAGTCACCATCAAAAAAAGATGGAGAGCTAAAATGTGCAATTTAAAATCAATCAATCAATCAAGCAATCAGTTTTTGTAAAGTGCGGCTACTCACCCGTGAGGAAGGGAGGGGAGGAGGCCTCATCTGAAGAGCCACGCCTTGAGGTTCTTCCTGAAGATGGTGAGCGGTGGGCTTTTTCTGAGATGCAGGGGAAGGTTGTTCCAGCTCTTTGCTGCGATGTAGGTGAAGGATTGTCCTCTGGCGGTGGTTTTTATGAATGCGAGGGATGGTGGCCAGGACCAGCTGGGCGGAGCGGAGGGATCTGGTGGGGGTGTGGAAGGAGACGCGGTGGTTCAGGTAGGCTGGTCCTGCATTGTGTGTGTCCTTGTACGTGTGGGTGAGTAGCTTGAAGGTGATTCGTTTTTCGACCAGGAGCCAGTGGAGGGTCCTCAGGTGTTGGGAGATCTGTTCTCGGCATGGGAGGTCCAGGATGAATCTGGCGGCGGCAATCTGAATGAGTTGTATTATTTTGATGTTTCTAGTTGAGGTGCCAGCGTAGCGGGTGTTGCCATAGTCGAGCTTCGGCAGTCTGCTGGGATCCGTCTGAAGATTTTCCAAAATTTGCGGAGTGTGTGCCAGCAGGAGGAGGTGACTAAGTTTACCTGGTGAGTCATGGGTAGGGAGGAGTCGAGGATGATGCCTAGGTTGTGGGTGTGCTCACTTGGTGCAGGGGGCCACTGAGGGATGTGGGCCACCAGTAGTTGTCCCAAGCTGAGGTGGTGTTTCTGAAGATGATGAGCTCAGTCTTGTTGGAGTTGAGCGTGAGGCAGCTTTCTCTCATCCAGGTAGCAACAGCTTCCATTCCTGAGTGGAAGTTCCTTTTGGCCATGTCCGGGTCTTCAGTGAGGGAAATGATGAGTTGTGTGTCATCAGCATATGACACAATATTCATTCTGTGGCTTCTGACGATGGCTGCAAGAGGGGCCATGTATACGTTGAACAGTGTGGGGCTCAGTGAGGATCCTTGGGGGACTCCGCAGTTGACTCCTGTAAGTCTAGATGTGTAGGGCGGGAGTCTGACCCTCTGAGTCCTCCTGGAGAGGAAGAGTGGATCCATTCCAGGGCTCTTCTGGGGATTCCTATGTCATGGAGTCAGGTGCATAGAGTGCTGTGGGAGACCGTGTTGAATGCTGCTGCGAGTTCGAGGAGTATGAGCGCCACGGTGTGGCCAAAGTCTAGGAGCGATTGGATCTTGTTGGTGGCTGCCAGGAGGGCTGTCTCTGTGCTGTGGTTGCTGCGGAAACCGAACTGGGAATTGTCTAAAGAGTTTTTGGCCTTGATGAAATTCCGTAGTTGTTCATTGATTGCTTTCTCCAGTACTTTGGCGGGATAGGGTAGCAGCGAGATGGGCCAGAAATTCTTTAGTTCTGATGGGTCGGCCGAGGGTTTCTTCAGGAGAGAGTGTATTTCGTCGTGTTTCCATTCCTCGGGGAAGGTGCCAGTTTTGATGGAGCAGTTCATCGTGTTTTGGAGCTTGGGGGTGATGGATGTGCTGGCTCTGATGTATTTGTGGTGTGGGCAGGGGTGCGTGGGGGCTCCAGAGCGGGTGCTGTTCATGATGCTGACTCTTTCCTCCGTGGTGTGCGTCGACCAGCTGTGGATGGTCTGCGTGGGTTCTTGGGGGTGGGTCGGTCGCAGGTTCTGGTGCCAGGTTTTTCTGGGAGGAAGCTGTTGCAGATGTCCTGGATCTTGCAGTGCAAAAGGTGTCGAGTTTGTCTCAGAGGTCCTGTGACGGGGGATGCTGGTGGCTTCGGAGGAGGCATTTGTGAACTCATTGATGACTGAGAAGAGTTCCTTAGAGTTGTGTGTGGAGGAGTTGATGCGATCCCGGAGTGCGTCCTTCCTTGCGTTCTGGATGTTTTGGTGGTGGCTGACAATTGCAGCTCTGAAGGAGGCGAGGCCTTCGCTGGTTTGGCTGTTCTTCCAATTTTTCTCTATACGTCTGCAGGTACGCTTTGATTCTTGGAGTTTGGTCGTTAACCAGCTGGCTTTCTTAAGTACGCATTTGGCCGATGTCAGCAGGAGGAGGGAAGGAGTGTCAACGCATTCGGTGATTCATGAGTTGAGATTGTGCGCTGCTGTGTTGGCGTCATCAGAGGGAGGGATTTGGCGAGAGATGAGATTAATTGCTCATTGGTAATTTCATTCCATTTCTCGTGGGGGCCCTGGGGGTGCGGTGATTGTGAAATGTATGCAGCAGTGATCGGTCCATTCTGGGGTAGAGAAGGTTTTGATGGTGATCCTGTTGCTTGAGGTGAAGATCGGGTCCAGTGTGTGTCCTGCGATGTGTGTGGGTGCAGAGACCAGCTGTCTGGGGCGGAGGGTGGCAAGGTTGTCGAGTAGAGCGGTGGTGTTTAGGTCGGCACAGTCCTCGAGGTGGAAATTCAGGTTGACGATGAGGAGGTAGTCATCTGACGCCAGGGCCTGGGGGGGTAGCGATGTCTACAACATCGTCTATGGATGCTGGGTGGGGGTCGGGTGGCTTGTACACCAGGGTGCCGCGGATGGAGGAGTTGTGTTTGGAGTGGACCAGGTAGTGAAGGTGTTCCATGGTGGTGCATTGTTCTTCTGGGATGGCCTTGACACGTAGTGAGGACTTATGTATGATGGAGAGTCGTCTGCCCGGGCGGTAGGGCCAGTCCTTCCTTAGGATGCTGTATCCGTCGGGAATGGCGATGTCTGGTCCTGAGGTGGGGTTTGTCCAGGTCTCGGTAAGGAAGGCGATGTCTGGTCGGGCATTGTTGATCAAATTCCAGAGTTCGGTGGCATGTTTGTAGAGGGAGTGGATGTTCAGGAGCAGTCAGTTGATGGGGTTGTGGAGGATGTTGGTATCTCTGTGTGTGAACAGTACCTTCAGATTGTTGAGGCTGGCGCTGAAGTTGCAGTCCATGCAGGTGAAAGGTCCGTGGGTGTCCTTGGGGGATATGGTGCACCAGTTTCTGAGACGTCCGGTGTTAAGGCAGTGGAGTGTTTCAGCATCGTAACAGAGGCTGGCCAGGGGGTGGCTTAATGAATATCTAGGGTTCCTGGTGCTGGGAGTGGTCTGGGCACGGATGGGTGCAGACAGGCTTGCCGCCATTAAGAAGGGGAGGGGCGGAGGGAGCGTCAGCTGGGAGGGCAGGAAAGGTGCTTTGCAGGGAGGGGTGGGACCACAGGGGCTGAAGCAGCACAGGAGGGGGGGGGAAGAGAAAAGGAAGAGAGATGGAAAGAAAACAGAAGTAAAAGAAAACAAACAAATGAAAAAGGCAGAAAAAGACAAGAGTGAAATAGAGATAGATAGAAGATACTTACTGGTGATGGCCACTAGACCACCAGGGATGAGGCGCAGGGATGAGGCTGTGGGTGGAGGAAGGCCTCGAACTGAGAGTAAGGAGGCTCTCAGTTCGTCTCAGGCAAAGGCATAGGCAGCAGCAGCCAGAGGAGCTGGGGAAGGCAGCAGATGTTGACCAGGTCTGTGCCATTGCCCTCTCACAGCTCTGCGGACACCATTAAGAAAGGGAGGGGACGGGGGAGCGGTCAGCTGGGAGGCAGGAGGGTGGAAAAGGTGCTTCATGGGGGGAGGGGGTGGGTCCAAAGGGGCTGGAGCGGCACCAGAGGGTGGCAGAGAAATGGAAGAGAGATGAAAAGAAAACAGAAGTAGAAGGAAAAACAAGTGAAAAGGCAGAAAAAAGCAAGAGTGAAAGAGAGATAGAGAGAAGATAATTACTTGTGATGGTCACTAGACCACCAGGGATGAGGCGCCGGGACGAGCCTGCAGGTGGAGGAGGGCCTCGAACTGAGAGTCGGGAGGCTCTCAGTTCATCCCAGGCAAAGGCAGAGGTAGAAGCAGCCAGAGGAGCTGGGGAGGGCAGCAGATGCTGACATGGAGTTCCTGTGCGGGCCCTAATGTGCTTCACCACACCCTCCCCTTGGCTGTGGGAGATTTAGCTAACAAATAACATAACATCATAAAAGCTAGCCAATAGCATATAAATGTTGAATGATTGTAAATGTAAACATGTGAAATTTGTATATACTTTAATAATAAAAGCACATAAAAGCCATATTAAAAATATGCCAATTAAAAGCACACAGAGCCAATAAAAAACAATAAAAATGAATTGCTTAAAAACAAGGGGCCAAATCAAAGGTCTAGGAGGTTCTCAAATGGTTCCAGGTCCAGAGTCAATGGGGTTCAGGGAGGAACCCGCATCCACAGATGACAGATCCACAGTGGCCTCAGAAGCAAGTTTCATGAACAAACATGGTCATATCCATCCCAATCTGCAGATGGTGAAGGAATGACAGCCGGTAGTGTAACTGCAATGTAAGAGTTAGATCCCAGGAATCAAGAAGCCAAAGCATCCGTATCAACTTTTAACAATGGCTCATAGTAAGCATCCAGCAGCAATGGCAGCCTCATTGGACAGCACTGAAGGTAGGTCCTCAACGGATGTATATGCAGATCCACATCCATTCCATAGATTGAACAACTGCATAGCCAGACACACGTCCAGTGTCGAAAGGACACAACAGACAGCAGAACACATGCCCTACACATTGTAACCACACAAGAGAACAACAACCAGTTCACATTCAGGTCATGGAGCAAAAGCACTCCAAAGTACTGTGTTCACAACACAGCAGGACATGTGGCATGTTTATCACTATTTGGCCTCAAGGAAGAATATCCTTTGTGACAGAACAAAAATAGGACCAAAATAGCGACCACTAGGAAGACCACAACCAGTATGCCTCCGCAAATACTGGAAGCTAAAGGGTGCAAAATGGACGCTATCACTCTGAATACAGTCTGGAACGTGTTCACAAAGCCAGACCCAAATGCTTTAAAAAAGTATTCTACTCCAGTGATATTTGAAGCATTAAATATTTGTGAACAAGTACACCAAAATGCTGCAGCAAGTTTGTTCACAATAGTGATTGAACTTCAGAGGAAGATCTTGCAACTTGAAGATCAAATGTTTATCAAGCAGATATTAAAGCATTATCCTTTTGAAACTATAAGGCTTTCAGTTGGCTCAAATTAACAAAGTTAACATTTATAATAGGGATGGAAGGCCACAAGGTAATTTCCCTAACCATGTGTGTGTGGGATTAACATGGTATCACAGCAGGTCAAGGCCCTGGAAATTGTCATCACATATGGAACACCTGGCTTCATCCCACAACATTCTTAGTGGTTCAGGACCAAATAACTTCCATTTGAAAGTAACACTGGCCAAATTAAGGAGACTAGGGTGCCCTTCACATAACACGAAAAAAATTGGCATGGACGCATTACACACGCCATGTTGTGTCATCTCTTAACAAACTAAGGAATAGCCAAACAAAGTTTCACATTGGTTTCCACTGAAGAAGACTTTATTTTCCCCACTCACACATTTGTAATCAAAAGGTAAAACCCAAGACTTGTGAACAAAATTCTCCCCCATAGCTTAACATCTGCCAACTTAAAATGTTTCAGGCAAGATGTAAACTGAAATGCAGAGATTGGTAATGATATAAACCAGTGGATCCACCACACAGCAGATGGTGTTTCAGCTACCTTAACGGACAATTTTTCTAAACGCTCAATATTCAACATGGTATAAGTTGAATCTCTTTTCGCCATTAGTCTTAGTATATATATTTTAAATTGTATGGCAAAACAACTCTGTTGCGGTCAGACAGTTCCATGGCATACTGTTTGATTTTAAAACTTGCAATGTCCAACTCAGTTGCATAATTGATCTCAACTGACTGCTCAGCCTGAAGGAGAGACATGCCATTCTGTATTATTATATATATAATGCAGATAATAAAATTTTAATTAAAGAATAAATGTGAGTCAACAATGTAATCATGCCATTATCCACAACAGCAAATGATTTTTCTAAATTCTCCCAGTCAATTTGTCTTAAAAGTTTGGCCGCGGCTTGCTGAGTAATTTTTCAAACCTCATTGTAAATGTCATATAAGAAACATTTAGAAAGTGTGGATCTAAGACCTAACAAGAAATCTTTTAAATCCATGTCATCAGAAAGTGTTCCTTAACTGTAGTTAATGTGGAATGTTATAACCACTGTTGGCATAACTTCCCTACGCTATAGGTGGTAACTACCCCTGAATGCTGTGACTGTAAATACCAAGGGTCTGACCTGCTTGCTTTAAAACCCATGGAGAAGTTTAAAAAGCGGGAATAGCAACCATTAGTGTTGACTGGCCACATTACCACCCGTCTGGACCTGAAATTGAGGAAATATATGTATCATTCTGGATCATGGAATTTAGTTGTTCTTCTGTAAAATGTGCAAAATGTTGCCAATTGTCAAAACGTGCAACGGAGGGAATGCTAGGTGTGTTACTTTTTTAATTTTTGCCAGACCCATGCAAGTTGTTTGTTTCACTGCTTTGTTCAGAAAAATAATTTTCTAGAGATAAGACAGGCTCTAAATACGGCATCGATACCCTGGACTTGCTAGTTTCATGTTCCCCAAGTCAATTTCATATCAATGTTGTCTTTTCAGTATTCACAGCCCTGTAGGGTCAATTGGGAAATAAATTAACCTGCATGAGTTTTATTTGGGACTGCCTATTTTTCTTAGCTGGGGAACAGCTAAGCCTAAAATAATAGGGAGTGGGGTCTAAAGGGTAGTGACCAGAAAAATATGCAAACTTTTTCAAATATATTTTTGAACTACCCACTGGTGGTGTTGGGCAATGTTCCCGTTGCATGTAATTGAAAACTACATGTGGAGTACTAGCTCTGTGTAAATAATAATGAGTATAGTGATGATAACAAAACATTTCACTATAATTAGCAGAATTCAAATATAAATCTTCAGTTTCAAATACAATATGACTTTCCAATTCGAAAAGCATGCTTCTTATAGTTTCCATAAGTTGATGACTCAATATATGAATTACATGAGCTCATGGCAAGCAATCCTCAAGATGAGCCACTTTTCCCTAAAGCACTTTGTGCTTGATAATATTTCCTTTAGAGTCTCTGAATCCATTCATGTGCCCACAATGTAAATTTCTTGAAAGACTGGACATAGTAATACATTTCCCTCACTATGAGTGTGGAGTATTCAGGACCCGCATTTTCCAGAGTCAAAATCAAGGCTTTCCAACCAGCCAGCTGAGCAGTTCAATCCCCTAATGATTGCATGAATATTTTTATTGGCCGGAATTAGCCACATTCTGCTTCACAAGTGGCTGAGTTTTGTTGTTTGTGACAACTGCGGGCTGAGCTGAGCCATCAGTTTATAATATGTAATCATACTGATCAAGAGGCTAAAGATCACTGGACACAGGTTATTCTTATTCATACTGGAGAACTTCTTATTTTTGTAAAGAGGGGTCAAAACATAGCCTAAATCAGTAGCTGTTGAGGAGGTGGCCCACTGTATCCATTATGGATGTAACGCTTTTGCATTAGGAATGCTTGCTTTGGTGACAGCCTCTAAGGCTGGAATGGGAGTTACAACAATTATGCGTTTTCCCTGAGCCAACAGTCTTTCCTTTATAACAGTTGTCTGAATTGCTGTCAGTATTTTTTTTGTTGATGTAAAACGCATTTCAGCATTGGAATATAAAATGCTATTTATAAGCAATCTGCACAGAATCATCCTCGTTAGAGGTGACATGTGCACAACCACTGGAACCCAAAGTTATGCAGATCACCGGGTTAATTGAGTTGACAAGAGTGTGTAAGTGTCTGGGTGCAAGCATCTCTGTTTGCAGTGTTCTGAGAATTGTTCTGTGTTCTGGTGCTCACTATATACTGGAGAAGTCATGACAAATTAAATCATACAATGGTTTAACACGTTGTGTATAATTTGGCATGTATGATCTATGAAAGTTTACAAAATGTAGAAGTGATTGAAGCATTTTATAGTGTTTGGTCGTGATGTCATATGAGCATTGTGAGTCTGCTTTCGGTTTCTCATAATCTTCATGCCTACATTCATGGCACCTCCTTCTCTACAAGCGTTTGTCAGATGAGTCTTGAAAGGAACGAAAACGACGTGTATCAGTATACTGATACCTATGAGGCTGTTTAAGTGTATCACGGTTACAGAAATTATAAAGTTTTTTAGCAGACTCCAGTTGCGGAGATCCGCCATGAGCTTTCTGTTTTTTTTTTTTTATTATTTTTGTCCCAGTGCTTTTTTGATTAGTCAGGTGTCTGCTTGGTATTATCTGTATCAGATTTGCTTTTAAGGGTTCACTGACATTTTATCAAAACCAAAAATATTGTGATACAAAAATATTGTGTTAAAAATATAAATCACAAAAATATCATTTTCCTTTACATATAAAGGTAAGTACAAAAATATTGAAAAAAAGTATTGTATTACACTAATATCACTTTTAATATATACATATATATATATATATATATATATATGTATATATATCTATATATATATAAATAGTTAAAACAGTAAATCTTAAATATTTTCACATATATTATTAATAATATAATATAAATTAAATGTTTAAATTATATTTAAAAATATATATTAATATATACTTATTTAAACGCACACATAAGTATGTATGAGTGTACATTTATATACATCTATATAATGTAAAACTATTCAAAAACAATAATTTTAATGTATTTTATAATTTTATAATTTTTTTCAGACAAACCAATATAACAAGTACATATATTTATCACACAGTAATGTAAAGGGAACGAAAGTTTAAATTTGGTATCATTTTGTGTCTATTGTCCTTGATTTAACCCCTTCCTAAGGGAATGGAAGTCATATTGGTGGCAAAATGCTGAATGGTTATAATCAAAGTGAGTTTAAAGTTCACCAATTTTGTTTTTTTGTTACAAAAGTTTTTTGGGGGGATTGGAATTGATCCTGGCATGATTGTGGGGACATAGTAAAGGCACAGTGTTATGTGTGAAATTGCTATATCAGGATATTATGAAGTTATTCACAATGCTTAGACATTATAAGATGGCAGCCATGTTCTTCAGCAGATTAAGCAATATTTAGTTTTTGTCCGTCGTCGGTTTTGTTGAATGTTTTTCTTTTTTTTAAAACAAGGAATAACATGGCGCTATCAGAAAAGCGTTGGTTGGCTTCAGCCATAATAAGTCTTTTTCATAGCACATTAGCTGGGAGTGCCGCTGCTTCTTTATTCGAAGAAGTGTTCTGTTGGATATATATATATATAGACATACATACACTTCTGGTCGCTAGTAGGTAGTTATATTTAGAACCTAGTTTCTATAGACAGAGGGTTTTTTCTTTTGCCTATAACTTTGGTGCCGGTTAACGAATCTTCACGAAATTTTTAAAACTTATACTTTGCTAAGTTCAGCTTCTGTCTAGAAAGTGCGGGGTGATCTGTCAAGCAGGGGCCGAAAAAAGGGGGGTTCCCATAACACATTTTCCCCATTTATTTTTCCATAGGACCTTTACACACACTTACAGCCCGAACCACTGAACAGAATTACACCAAATTTGGAACAAAGCTAGATTCTGTTCTGCAGATCGCACTTTTTGTGATTTGGTACAAATCAGTTCAGCAGTTTCAGAGAAATTTAAGGACAAAAAATATAGATATATAGGGACGTGGATCTTTTGCGATCCACCGCAAATCCAAGAGGCACAGGAAGAATCTGATTGGCTGCCTACAACCTGAGAGAAATGGTGCAGCCGCCATTTTCTTTTTTTGGTAGATGGTCCCCGGGGCTGAAATGTGGGGGGCGGTTGATTTGAGGAGGTCAAGGTACAGGTTCCCACACCCCATGGGATGATGTAGTTGAGGTGATGGGACTAATAATGCATTCTTTTTTACGCTTTGCAAGATCTGTGGATCCACCCACCGGGCCCAGCTTGGCCCCGGTGTGGATCTGCAGAGCTCAGGATACGTTACAAAAAAAAATACATTCTTATAGAAACACTCTATATTCAGTATTCCACACAGAGACACTCTCACACCCAGTGTGACTTGCAAGCAGACACTGTCACACCCAGTCTCCCTCCTACAGAGATGCTGTACATCCAGTGTCACATCTACAAAGACAGTTTCACATCACTCTTGCACTCAGAGAGACACTCTCTCATCCAGCCTTGCATCCAGGCAGACACTGTCACACTCCCTCACATGCTCAGTCTCACACTAACATATAGAGACTCTCACATGTAGTGTCAAACCAAGAGACACACTCTGACACATTTCCTCACACTGAGACAGGTATTCTCACCCCTAGTCTGACATCCAGGCAGACACTGTGACAGCCACTCTCACACCTACAGAGATGCTGATACATCCACTGTCACATGTACACAGACACTCTCACACTCACTCTCACACTCAGAGAGACACTCTCACACCCACCCTTGCCTTCAGGCAGACAATGTCACACTCCCTATCCCACCCAGACACACTCATACTCACTCTCACATTCAGATAGACACTCTCACACCCACCCTCGCATCCAAAAAAGTGTTTTTTCCCTTTTACGAGATCCGCAGGGCCATTCATGGATCTGAGCGAGATTTGAAAAAAAAGAAGTGTATAAATAGAAATATATACATATACGAGTAATAGATTGGCTCTGAAAAAAGCCTTTGTGTTTATGATGTGTAGGTGATTACTGCACATGATAGAGGATACAGTCTCTCAAGTTATGCAGGAAAGGTTTGCTGCCTTTCTCTGTTAGGTGAACTCCGTCATTTCTGTATATACCCTCCCTATCAAATTGTAAGTTGTTGTGGTATATAGAAATCATGTTATGGTCCCTGAGAAATTCAAAAAGTTTTATTGACATGTTTCCTTGATTTCTCTATTTGTGGGCAGAACTGAGTTGACCAGTTCCACTTCTGCCTTTGGCAAATGTTTGAAAAAACAAAGGCAGTGTGTGGGAAGAGTGTCATAAATTTTCAAAAGGTTTATTTCATTAGGATTTCCAAACCAACTCCTGTGACTACACCTAGGTCATTGCCACCACAGTGTACAATCATAAGATCTGGATGTTGGCAATCCTTAATAGTTTCAACCAAAGGAAGTAAGTGATGCCATTTTAATCCTCCCTGGTAAATCCAAGTAATATTCACATTAGACAAACCGAGGTCCCTGTCAATACCATTTCGTTTTGCACTCTCTTTGGTCCAGAACACAAAGCTGTGAACTACAATCCACACTCTGAGCATCTTGGAGGTAATCTGTAGAAGCACACAGGAGATGGCTGCAGCTGGATGAGGCTGGTACGAAATGAAAATCAGTTGCAATGGAGGGTAGTAAGTACAGTCTGGATGAAGTGATTCCATTGACTATTGTAGATTAAAAAAAATTGGGTGAGGGTAGGTAGCGAGGTATGTGAATTGTAAGTACATGTCAGATTGGGTTTAGCAACACCTGCTAAATGTAGCTTGCAACTAAGCATGCTCTAATCAGAAACTGTTATGAACTTGTGACCTAGTGCAGCAGAATGTTGCAGACTGTGTAACCATGGTAAGAGAGCTAGAAGAGCATGAGGAGAAAGGGAATAGAAAAAAAGACTAGAATCTGACTTTGTTTTACCATAGAAATAAAGGCAGTAATGATTCACAATGATTACTGAATGTTATGATTAGGTTTTGTGTTCTAAAAAAAGTGTTTATATGGATGTATTTTTTTTTAATATAAGATCAAAAAATAGTTTCCAAACTTCCCAGTGGATCTGCGGATCCAACCACAAAGTTACAAGGGGGGTTGCGTTGAGCACTGCCGTGGATCCGCTGATCCGGCGAAACTCACATCTTATTGGCTAACTTTTCAAGAGCACTGCAAAGGGTTAGCTATACAAACCAGTGAGACGTTGTATATCATTGTATTAACATGAAAGGGAGCTATAATAAAGATCCATTCTGATTGGTGGGCGGATTTTTTTCTGCAGAATGTTCAACAAAACATTGGATTTAGGCCAGGTACCTGTAAATTGGAGGGATGCAATTATTAGGCCATACATAAACAAGGGAATGTAAAGGACCCAAAGAATTACAAATTGATTAATCTGTTGGATATTGGGGAAAAACTGTTTTCGAAAAATGTACTAAGTAGTCTTAAGGACTGGGCCGCTATAAATTAAATCATTCCTCCCGAGCAGGTTGGGTTCGAAGAGGGTCACTCAACTATTGATCATTGTTTTGCCTAATGGTCTGTCGCTCAGAAGTGAATAGTGCAAGGGGGTAGGTTGTTTTGTTACTTTGTGGATTTCCATGCAGCCTTTGATTTGGTAGATAGTAAGTGCCTTTGGGAAACCGTGATTAAGCAGGATATACCAAAGAGCCTGTTGATGTTAATTCAGGAATTGCACATGCTAAATTGGGCTAGAGTTATTATAGATGAGGTGGGACCCTATCCCAGAAAATACCAATCACCAATAGGTTACGTCAGGGATGTGTGATGGCCCCACTTTTGTTCTCCCTATTTATCACTGATTTGCCACTGCATTGGTCGGGGAAAGGGGTGCAAGCCCCAAAATGGATGGCCATCATGTGGCATGCCTTTAGTATGCTGATGATTTAATGATATTTGACCAGAAAGGGATAGGTTTGCTAACGCATTTGGATGCATTTTGAGATTATTGTCAAATGAAAAAATTAGTGGTGACTCAGGAGAAGACAAAAAGGTTGTGTATTGGAAGGAAATCACTGGATGCAGTTGGTATTTGGGGGACACAAAGCTTGATCAGGTGAACGAATATAAGTATCTGGGGGTTTGGTTCAGGGCATCCCTGAGGTGGGATGTACATATTGAAGCAACAAAAGTAAAAGCTCTTTCATCGATAAGTGGCCTGAAGAAATTTAACAGGGATTATGGTAAGATGTTCCATAGGCCGTTATTAAAAGCCTATACTGCCGTGATACACTCACAGAGTTTGTATGGAGCTGAGTTATTGTGTGTGAGTGGGAAAACTTATTGGGACAAGGAAGAGGGGGAATGTTTGAAAAATATCATGTCCCTACCAGCATCAGCAATGATTTAGGCTGTGAGATTGGAAATGGGATTGGTATCTTGGTGTGTATTAGCTCAAGCAGCTCTAATAAGATTTTGGGGTCATTTGGGGGCGGGAGAAAAGCAAAAGGTTGCATTATGATGCAAGCATGAGGTTGTGAAAAGTTAAATGAAATGGGCTAAGTGCGTTAGGAAGAGGTTGGTGGATATCTGTAGGAGTATGAAGGTAAAGTTGGGCCTGGAGAATTTTGACCTGGAAGTTTCAAAGAAGGATATTCAAATACACGGCAAGGAATTGTCTAGAGAGTAGGATCGAAAATATTTGGTGGGGGTAGGGAAGTTCTGTCCAGTTTATGCTAAATTCATGGGGAAAGGAAGATTGGTTCCCTTATTTGGATTCCTTACCGAATCGCAGGATAAGATATGAATTATTAAGGGCAAGAGTGGGAATTAACCCTGGTAACTGTTCATTTGAGCTAAAATCGACTGTGATGGCTGCTGCGGGCAAATGCACCTGTGGCCTGGGAACTAAATGCGATATTGTGCACATTCTAATGGATTGTTAGAC
Source organism: Pleurodeles waltl (assembly GCF_031143425.1). Taxonomy (NCBI): domain Eukaryota; kingdom Metazoa; phylum Chordata; class Amphibia; order Caudata; family Salamandridae; genus Pleurodeles; species Pleurodeles waltl. The sequence continues at coordinate 745,726,213 of NC_090447.1, read as the reverse complement.
TGATCTACACCTATGGAGAACATTTTTATGGCCAATTTGTATAAACTATGGACTTAGACATCGTGCACAAGCAGTTTTTCTTGACGGAGATGCAATTTTTTGATGTTGCATGTGCCATTGGCAGGTTTTTGATTGCTGTAAAACGTTTTTAAGGCTCGTCCTTATAGTGATTATTACCATATGGTTATATGAGGAGGATTGTAAAAGATTTTAATGTTAATTTTAAATGTTTTATTTGGGAGATTTTTATTGTATGTATGTGGAAGTGTTTCAAAGAAGGGTTTTATGTTGTTTAAAGACTAAATAAACATTTGTTGATGATGATGATTAGTTAACTGACTCAGAATCCTTGAAAGAAGAGTTGAAGCTGGTGCCATTAGTGGTTGCCTGCTATGAGAGTGGACGTCCATTCTTGTGGTTGGTTTTCTGAGCTGTGTTCAGTAAGAGGAAATTCTAACTGAAACTGAAAGAGAAACGTAGAGCACAATAAAGAGAATCTTCAGGTATGTGTAATGAAATGTACTTTATTTAAGAAAGTGTTAATATATGGAACAATTAATATTAGGTTGAAGAAAGTGAGCAGTGTGTTCACAAAATGCTATAAAATATATAAATACCAGGTTTGTGATTCATGTAAGTAATTCATTATATAAGAAAGGTATTCAGCTGAACTTGGATAGGAGGTCTCATGGATGTTTCCAGTTTCTATCAGTATATTAGAGTGATCCCTCATGTATGCTGAAGCTAGTATTGAGAATGCACGAATGACTAATTTAATGGTTAAAAATATTATATTGAGTTGTAGAAATGTAATGTGTTTGTCTATACAGAAATGGGTATGTAAAAAATCAATGTTGAATTCATGCAGTCAGACATGTATTGAGAGATGATTGAGGTTATTTCACTATGAGTTAAACATTGATATGAGTGAAGTATATTACTTGAAAAGGTAAGAAAAGGGGTTGGGTGAGAGCAGGCTGAATTGTTTTTTGCTGTAGAAGGTGAAGGGGTTAGATATACTGTATGTAGATAGAAGAAGGCATTGCTGTATCTCTAGGAGAGAGAAAAAGTGTTTAAAATTTGTATTGTATTAAAAGTGCACTTGGTATGTTAAGGTATATGTATACTGTCTAATGTATACTGTTAAGAAGATAGAAAATAATACAAATATCAAGGGAGACTTATACTCATTTAGAGACTTTAACAACAATTTGTATATTGATGAAGACATAGAAAATGTAAGTACATAGGGTGCAGTACGAGATGTATTTAGGATGTAAATACTGAATGCAATATGTAGTTTTGTGTATTGATAATATAGATTCTTATTTATATAAATTGTGGTTTAAATATGGCTTAGGGTATTAGTTGGGAGCATAAGTACACAGTTTTATTTTTAAGTACACTTGACATTAGAAATGTGTTGAAGTAGGTTTGTACTGTGTGTTATAAGAAAAGTCCTTCCTTAAGTGAGATGGATGTAGACTATAAAGAGAGTGTATTTTTATTAAAAGATGAAACATGTTGTTCTGAGTTTTAGTGACTGAGATAAAAGGTTGTAGAGGCCTATGGCCAAGTATAATGCACTCTACTAGAATAGTGGTACTTTTATAGCTAATAAGGAATAGATACAGTCAGTTTCATATCTATTGAATTAGTCATAAAGTCACTTGTGTATTCATCAATGGAGATACTAATATACCAAGGCATAGACCAGGGATCACACTGATAGATTCAATAAAACAATCAGGGATGCACTGATGCATACACTGACACACCTAGGCACACATTGATCTGTACACTAACACACCTATGCACACTGTGATGTATAGACTAACATCCCCAGACGCATACTAATGAGTAGAGTGACACACCCTGGCATGTACTGTTGTATACACAGAGACAACCAGGTGGAACTGATGCATTGTCTGAGACACCCAGGTGCACTGTCTTGCATACACTATAATAGCTAGGTGACAGTGATGTATACACTGACACATCCAGGGATACACTGACAGGTACACTGAGACACTTAGGTATGCAGCAATGCGTGTATTGAGGCACAGAGATGCACTCTTATCTACAGACTGAGAGAGCCAGGCAGACACTGATGTATACAGTGATACATCCAGACACACTCTCTTACATATACTGATGCATCCAGGGATGCAAGTATGCATCTACTGACAGATCCAGGCACATATTTGTGCATGCAGTGATGCAGCCAAGTGGACCCTGATGTAATCAGAGAATACTTCAGATGTACAGTGATGTATACACTGAGACAGCGAGGGAGAGAGGGATGGATAGAGTGACACTCACACACTTAGGAGTACAATGATGTACAAACTACCACACACAAGCACACACTGAGGCTTACACTGACATAGCCAGGCAGAAACTCATGCATACACTAACACAGACATGAACAAACCTATGCAATGACTGATACAGCCGTACAGATAACACTGCATATACTGACACACCCAAATGCAAAATGATGCATGCACTGACAAACCCAGGCCCACATGATTGCATGCACTGACACACTCAGATGCACACTGATGTATAGATGAATACATCCAGAGACACATTAATACACACACTAAAACACCAAGATACATACTGATGCATTTACTGAGAGACCCAGGCGGACACCAAAGCAGAAATTAACAAAGTCAGTTATATAGTAATTCTTCCATTCAAACATACAGGTAGACACTATCATATACATTGACATACCCAGGATCAGATTTACACATACACTAACACACCCAGGGACACAATTATGGATAGATTGAGACACCTAGTCAGAAACTGATAAATAAACGCATACATGGAAATTAAAGGTTATATATGCACTTACACAGGTATGTAAATACTGATGAGTAATAAAGACCTGAACACAGATCTTTGTTTGATTCATTGATTTAGTGGTGGTTCTTACAAGAACAAGTTTTTAATTACTTTTTTTTTTTTTTGTTTTGTTTTTTTCAGAAAATGTATTGGAGGCTTGGGAAAACTTAAATGTAATATCTTTGCATTATGAATGCACAACAGTGTGCAATAACTTCTAGTTTGAAGAAAAAAACTTGTGCAAAAAAGAATTTGCAGCAGTGGATTTTTTACCCGCAAAAAGAAGTTTTTACTTTTGCAAGCCCAAGATTATGGCAGATGCTGCAGGATGTCTCCATTTGACCTAATTTGGTGCATGTGGCTGGCATACTGATATTCTGAGCAGTAGCTTGGGTAGATGATGATGTACCAGGTTCTGCATTGGAATATGTCAGTGTTGTGGTTTTTTCTCATTTGTTGGTGTGCCTATTTGTGGATTGTGCGCAGAAGTGTCCACATACTTGACATTCTGTGGCTGTTTTTCTTTGATGTACCACAAGAGAGATTTTGTTTCACAGAGGTTGCATGTCACAATTCTTGCACAGACTTTTTTTCCCACTAGGTGTGGTAAAACATTTCCATACACCACTCTCTTTTCTAGATAAAGAAGGCACCTGTTGAGAATCAAATTCTTCAGGAATATCTTGAGACTCTCCAGGTTGTGGTGTAGCACTCCCTTCAGCCATTCTGGAAACTTCTGTTGCAGGAGGATCACAGCTGAGATGCCTTTCCCTCAAGAGGTAGCAGAAGAATAACTGTTTTAGGGAGTGGCCCTACCCCAAACTAGGTGTGGTTCAAAAGTAAGCAATGAAATACCAGATTGCTCTTTACACATCGAGCATCTCCTCTGTCTGAACTGGGGTCACGTTCCACGAAAATTGTATATAAGTTTTGTGTTCTATTGTAAATAAATAAAATATGTTTGTGAGTTGTAAATATGTTGACTCTTCTGTTTATATGGGGAGGAATGGGGTGCACAATGTAATTTTCTTTAAAAAAAAAATATATATATATTGCGGATCCGAACTGCAGATTCATTCTGGTCCCATAATCGGAATGGAAACCAAAGAGGTTCGCCAGTCTGCTTCTACGAAACAGCGAATGGTGCCACGATTCCAAAATTAATTTTAAAAAATCATATTATTACAATACTACTTCAGAGCTATGTAAATACTGAATAAAGTATAAAACAGTATCAGCAGCACTTTTACACAAACAGCAGCTCACTGAACAACAAACACTCTCACATGTCCATTTACTATCCTATATAAAAACTGAAACACCCCCTTAGTATAGGATATAGGTACTCATACAGCCACTGACTCTCCCACATACTCACTGACAAAGTCACTCAGTTATACTTACAGCCATTCAGACACTCACTGACTCACCCATACAGTAACTGACTCACCAAGTCACTCACCAATACAGTAACACAAATTCACTTATCCAGACAACCACTCTGACACCCACTCTCTCACACATACAGCCATTCACAGAGCCACTAACAAAATCAAATGCAGCTGCTCACACAGTCACTTGCTCACCCATACAGCAACTTACACATCCATTCCGTCTCCCATACAGCAAATGATTCAGCCACTCATTCAACCATAGGCTCACTCACACACACAATCATACATCGATACAACCACTTACACTCACATGAAAATGCTGGTGGAGAACAGGTACAGGAGGCCCCTGGGAAGCCCCTGCACATCTCATGCATTTGGCATGTGCAGTGAAGAGGTCCCCTCGCCATCACCCTCCCAATATTCACTGTCTGCCTTGTAGACAGTGAACATTGCAAGGGTGCCAGTGCACCCTGCTCGCTACAGCATTGCTGCCGACTTGATTACGAGACGGAGACAATGCTGTAGGCTGTTTCCCTCTAGGCCAGCAGGTGGAAACTCAGGTTTCCACCCGCTGATCTAGTAAAAAACTCTTAATGGGGCCAGCGGGGAGGTAAACTGTGTGGGGGCAACATCCCTGTCGGAGGTTCGGCAGACGGTAAAAAACGTTCGCCAAACTCATAATGACCCCCTATATGTTTACATTTCAAGAAAAATAAAATAAATTACATAATTATTAAAACATTTAAGAAAACAAATATTAATATAATAATGTAATGGAAATAAAATACATAGTAAGTAATAAAAAATGTTTAATAAATTAATACATAATTTTCAATTTATAATTACTTAAATAACTTCCCATCCTATTCCTCTAAAAACTAAACAACACACACCTAAAATATATCTTAACAAATATGATAATTTCACAATTACCATAATTCTAAATTAAATAATTAATAACACATTAATAATTAATAATTATCAATAAATTATTTCCTAATTAACTTCCCACCCTTTACTCCTACAAACCCCACAACCTGCACCTACAAAATAACTTAAAATATGAATGAATTACACAATTTACATAACTAATTTTAAATTAAATCATCAATAATAATTCAAATGAATTTAGCAATTAATTATTATTAATTAACTTCCCATCCTTTACCCCTACAAACCTCATAACCCATACCTAAAACACGATTTAAAAAATAAATTAATTACGCAAATTACATAATTATCAATTAAATACTTAATAATAATAAAAATGTATTATTAATTCATTATAACTAATTTACTTCCCACCAACACACCTACAAACCCCACAACCCGGTACAACACTTAAAATTACAATTATTAATTCAATTACATTAAAAAACAACAAAAAATTTACAAGCTATATTAAAAACATTAACAATAATTATACAAACAATTTATAACACATACAATTAAAATATATACTAAAATACATAAAGATAATTAAAAAAGAATATGTTTAACATCAATATTACTTACCTGAGAAAATCAATATTTTTATCAACAATATCCCTGCATCACGATATTTGTGTATCACTATATCAAAACCTCTATATTTGTGTGGCTTGATATCTTTAACTCTATATTTTTTTGAATACCGCTTTTAAGCTATGGCTTATTAGTCCTGGCTCCCAACTTTTCCTCAACCTATAGATTTATATGTTTCAGCAATAATTTTTGATAATTCGAGCTCTTGGTCAACAGCAGAAATCTGCGTGAGGCGTTGGCATATGGCCAGCACTGCTGCCTCTCCTTCAATATTATTAAAAATAATTGAGGATACAATGGCAAAATTGCCAATTAATTTCATCCTCAAATCCAGGGCAGGGCAGCCCCATATTCATTTTGAATCTGCTTTAGCACTTCGGGCAAAACAGCAATAGACGGCATACAGTGTGTTATGCTACATACAGCAGCAAACTATGTACCCAAGTTGCACAATCTTCTATAGGGGGAACAATACCAAGTCGTGGACACATTGTAAGAATTCTGTGTTTGTCTTGGGGTCCTTTATGAGGAATCACTGGTTTAAGCTGGTTTGTTTTTTGTGCAAACCAAAACAGAATATTCTCCTGTCTGGTGGAAACCTTACCTATAATTGCATTAATAGTGACTGGGCTAATTGCAGGTGACAAGACCATGTCCACTCACCTGAATTCCAGGTTCCGCAGGAGCGAAGAGAATAAAACCCTCACCCCTAAACACTATTCTCTCATATCTGAACTCAACAGGGTACAAGCAAATAGTCTCTGGGGGAAAGTGATGGGGAACATGGATTTGGGAAGGGAAGAGAATCAAAAACACTGGTTCACAAAGCAGCATCACTGTTGTTCTAAGAAAGTTGCCTCAGGGTTTGGTGCTGGAATTTCTAAGACCAAAAACAAATCAAAAACAAAATAACTACAAATATCACAGAGTCTTTCAGCAAAATAACAATTATTAGCACTTGAATGCTCAACTATTAAACACGCTTTTGTATCCCACAACAAAATCTTTATAAAATCAAACTTATGAATTTGTCTTTTATCATCCATTTTCACACAATAGACTTGCTCCAAAAATAATCAGAATATACGTCTAATTTTGCATAGATATCGACCGATGCTTCGAGGAGTTCACAACACTTAACTTCAATGCTGCCTTTAAAAATACTTCTCAAGCTGTCTTGTATGACAGGTTTCTCAGCATCAACTAATGTTTTTCATAATGCACCAAAAGATCACTAACCTTGAGATGGTTGAAAACGGGGGAACAAGAGGGGTATTACTCACGAATCGACTTATACTGGAATGATTTCTATTATTTGAGGGAGATGGAATACTGTTTGTAAATTCTCCAGCCGCTGCAAAAGTAATCCGCTCCAGAGAGGGAAGCTCCGGTGAAGCCTTGCACTGAAATGACGACTCCAGAACGAATCACGGAAACTCCATCTGAACCGGGAACACCTGCGAGTGAAGGAAGACATGAAGCCAAGCACAGGAAACACCTTGGCAGTTCTATTTATAGACTGGTGATGAGTCATCAGACACATGCTGGTGATGAGTCATCAATCACTTCTGATGAGTCATATGAAGGAATTCTGGTGATGAGTCATCAAACACTTCTGATGATTCATATGAAGGAATTCGAGGTCTCCATAAACCACTTGGCACATAGTTCACAAATGGAACAACACTTGCTTTTATCAATATAAACAAACATGCAATGTAGTTTTCCTCACAAGTTACAGGGAAGTGCTGTGCTGTAAACACACTCATGACATGTTTCATCATTCTTCATACATGCTGATTTATTTTGTGAGGGTGCAGCAAGAAGCATGCGTGTCTCAGTGCGAGTCCTAACAGCAGACACAGCTCGAGCTGTGCTTGCACAGCTTGAACAGCCCTCTCTGGGGCAGTTGTTATTGCATGCATAACAAGCTCTGTTATATAGCCTAACCAGACCTGTGTACAGGGTATGGAGTTCACCGACATTTAACGATGCTAAGTTTGGATATGGTGTGTAGCGGGCTAGAACTGGCTATGTTGCCACATTATTGCTGCAGGGACCTAGTCTTTCATTTTGAACTGGATGTAGGAGGGCACCTTGAAACCAATTTTGATGTTCCTGAAAAGTTAAGGCTATTTCTAATTGATAAGTTCTGTATTGATTACGTATTGTGGCCTCAGTGTATGTGTGAAATGTCTGTGTTGTAGCATCTGCTGTAGGAAAATTGACCCAACAATAAAAACTTCATAGTTATATGCTTTGTGCGCCTCTACCACAAAGGTAACACCTTCACCTGTACTTGGGAACCCTTGTGCCAGTAGGTGTACTGTAATAGCATGTCTACAATTAGCAGGAATATTAATTACAGTCAGCACTTTAATGAATACATTCAGAGAGGAAATACTATAGTGGGGTGATCCTTTTAAAATTTCAAGCTTGAACAACCTATAGGCATAAATAGGTACTTCCTATTAAGCCAAGGAGGATAAGACTCTTTCACTACAGATGTCTCCTTATAAAGGTGAAAAGGAGACCTTGGGTGCACGCAAGAACCACTGAGGAGACCTGTTAAATAAGTAAGTGAACATTGGTGGTGCCATGTTATATTGTTCCTATGAATTAAGCAGGACTGCACATAAGGTCAGCATGAGCTTTAGGATATATGGACTCAATCCATCTATACCATCTTTAGGATATATGGACTCAGCCCGTCTATACAATCAGTCATGCTGATACAATTCCTAGCTAGCTCACAGTGCCCTATCTTAACCCTTAACCTTACCAAGGTACCAGATGGGATCGGCAATCTCGAACATGACCACTCGGACGCTCAAGGAAGTCATAGAAACAGATCTAGCCTTAGGTTCTTCCTTTGTATGTCCAAGGTAAAATAAAAAAATATAAGAAATGGCTTTTCATGATTTATTGAAATAATCATAGGGCCTCATTACAAGTTCCAAGCTTGTGGTGGCGGTCAGACCGCTGCAGCTTTGGAGGTCTGACCGCCAAATTATGACGTTGGCGATTGGACTGCCAAAGGACTGCCGTAGCCACCGAGAACATGGTTCCCGATGGCATGACAGCGGTCGGGCTTGCAACCAGCCATGGCGGCGCTGAACTCAGAGCTGCCTGGCTGATTACAATCCCTGTTTCCACGAGCCTTCTCATGGCAGGGAGCCTGCCATGAGAAGGCTGGTAGAAAGGAAGTGCTGGAGCCCCAGGGGGGTCCCTGCACTGCCCACAACTATGTTGTGAGCAGTGCAGGGCCCCCCCTGTTCAGCACCGTTGAAATGCGCACTGTCTGCTTGTCTATCAGCCGTGGCCAATATCCTGACACTATTCCCGCCGGTCAGCCTGCTGAGAATGCGTATTATAATGTTCCTGCCAGTCAGGCTGGTGGCAACATTGTAATACGCACGGTGGGACGTCATTGCCATGGAGGTGGCGTCCTCACTGTGAGTTTGGCGGTCCAGCAGAGGGACCGCCAAACTAGTAATGACCCAGATAGTCTTGTACAGAAAGCATGAGCTGCGATTATTAGGCAGATGAAATAAACCTTGGTAACTAGCATAATGAGAATGTTAAAAAGGATAAACAATTCAACCATGATAATGTTACACTGTTGTCATGATCCTATCTGTTACTACCTACACTATCGAGAGCATAGTGAGAGTACCCTCTGCCAGATCCATTGGGATAGCCTAACCATCTCCCCCATACCTGGTGTAATGTGCCAAGAAGTTGGTTTGATGTAGTGTGGGCTATCGCCCGTTGCAGGATGGAGTTCAGAGTCTGCAAGGCAGCATCTCGGTCACAGTGCACTGTGTTCCAGGATGATCCCAGCAGAAGTGCTCCTCTGCCAAATGTAGCACAGAGGCAGCTTATATAATAAAAGCACTGTTCATATCGCACTGTGTCAGAAGTGCAGAGCTGATGCGATAATTTGTATGTAACTTTAGAGCTGTCTCCAACGGACAATCATGATACAAGGACATGGCGTTCTGTGGGTCTAGCCTTGGACAGAGTGTACAGAGTGCACGGCAGCAACGCTTACAAGGAATAAGCTGCATGTACAGTGATTTCTCAGTGCATCATCGCACAAGAGTAAAACCATGTAAAAAGTAATATTCAGAAAAAGATGCCAAGTTAACATGTGCAACCTAAATTGGAGAAAATACGTAGGATGTAATGTGCTTCATCACATTTGGAAGTGCAACCAAGAAGTGTGTCACCATAACTATCTGGTTGGATGTCAGAATATCAGATACAAAAATATCTTATGATAAAAATATTGTATCATAAATACTGTTTAAAAAATATGGTCCATTGTCCCTATGGCTATAGATTTTCTATTATTAACTATGATAAGGCGGTATTTTTGTAGACAGTGTTTAGGACATAAATTATTTATATCAGATAATAGTCGGCTAACACTATTGTGCTACCACACAGTCTATTTAGCCTCCAATAATTACTGTGCTATACTAGCTCCACTCTTCAGTTTTAAAAGGTGCTGGCTCTTCTCAGACGTTCAAGGTGATAATATGTGGCTAGACCTCTGGCGTTAATTTACTAGTCATTGAACTTGATTGTAAAGACCAATTTAGAAAGTTTCCGAATTAAAGGTACTAGCTCCATAATGCAGTCTTTTGCCAAACTTGTGGGACATTTCTCTGCTAACCATGGTTACCAGTTTGTCCATTTAGAAGTCCCTGATAAAATATATAGTTTGCTGGCTCTTTAAGGGTTATCTACATTTCCACCATCTCTATTTCAGTGATCTAGACTGGTATTTATGATCTATCTAAATTTAGCAATTTTCTTTAAAAAAAATGTTCTTGAACCTTTTGGCAATGTGTTGTTTTGTATTCATGACTATTATTTGAATTGCCAAATCAAATTATGGGGATACGGGGAGAAAAGATTATGCAAAAGGATATCTCAACGTTTGAGTGAATAACTTCTATAACATAGATGAGCCCTTCCAGGGAAGACCTATGTGGAACCTATTTCCTGATTGCAAATGAAAATGGACACTCACCCACACAAATGTGTGGCATGCTTCATCACTGAGTCATCGCCTGGTACATCTAGCATTATTGGGTGGGCTCAACCTCACTTTTGGAGGCAGAGATTTTTGAAGTTAGCACTATGAAGAGAATAGTTAAAATAACCTGCAGGTGTACCCCTTTAGAATTTATACTTAGGGCACCTTTGGCAATTTAAAAACAGAGTGGATGATGTACAAGGAAGTTATTGACTTGTACATCCACTGTCCAATATGTTTCAGCCAGTTAAAAGCTCAGCATTGTCGGTCACCTGGCTTTCATCAGGACCATACCAACCCCTTAGCTACAGTCTTGTCGAGATTTTTGAGAAGTATAAGATTTTCATAATTATTCATACATGAGGAACTTACACTCTTTAACGAGTGCACTCACACACTCTACATCGCCATTGAGTTCTGGTGTGGTACATCTAAGGAAGCCTGGGAATGAGAAAGCAACTGAATCTGTGGTAATGGGTAACATACATTATTGTTGCCTGCATGACTAGTACCAATATTATTTTTTGCACAGGTTGAACTTGAACGTGATCTCATGTAGACTCAGTGCAAAGTTGAATGTGTTCATTAGATTGTGATGAAAGATGATGCATTCACCTGGAGGAAACTCCTGTGCTCCTTATACATGTAATTGTTATCATTTAGCCACTCACTCTTGCTTGGTGTTAGCAGAAAGTGAAGTCCAGATAGCAATTATAGAAATACCGCAGCACTCTTAAACAGTCCACATTTTTTAATTGAATGTGAAGTCCACATTGTTATGCTACTGGTCTTTCCTATGTCCTACCCAAATATGTAGGTCTAAAAGAAGAGACGGGTAGACTTCTAATGATGTGGCTTTCAAATTATGAACCAATATAAATGGTAGTAAGAAATGCAATCAGAAAAATAATGGATTGACATACTTAAGAATTAAGCCAAATGTGTTCCCTAGGGTGTTACAGGCAGGCTAGATCCTCACGTCACACACTGAAGTGGAAAGAAAAGACAAGCCCACGACTATTGTTAAATCGCTCGTAATTTTTCAGACATTTCATTTTAGTTCTCAGCTGTAGATAGCGCATGAGCTGTCTCAAAGAGACATGCGGTATCCACTTTGTGGTCTTCAGGAGGACCCTGGGTTTCCCACTTGCTGGCTCCATAGTTGCTCTCCCATTCTTTCAATCCATTTTCCATGGCATGCATTTGTCATGCCTGTAACTGTGTTTACTCCTCCCCGAGAGCAGGGACCATTTATTATTATTGATCCGCTCCTCCCATTTAATGTTGTTTTAGGGACTTCTTTTTTTCTTTGTTTAAGAGATCCCTGCCCCCACCCCCCAGGAGCGGTCAAGTTTTTACTCGCTCCTAGAGCCAGGCTGGTCCTGCTTGTAGGTGTTCCAAACCCCAGTAGTACCACACGTGTTCAAGTCATAGACCGTCGCAGTGGAGCAGCGACCTTCAAAACAGCCAAAAATTCCCAAGTAAATTTGAAATATTTTTACTTTTTTACAAGTGGAGGAAAGTGCAGCGTCAATAATCTCTTTTGAGTTCTTTTATTCAGCGGGCATATCAATTAGAGATTTTCACACTGGAGTAATTTGTGTCAGCATGAGCTCACACTCAGATTTCTATCAGATCAGCTTTCTATTGCCCCATAAGACCTTGCGCTCAGCCTCCAGTGCGCTCTGTCAGCTGCAAAAAACAACAAAAGTGTGCTCCAGTGCCAAAGAGTGAGTAACTGAGGCATGATGCATGAGACATTGATTTATACGAAGAACAGCACTACCTACTGGAGCTGAAGTCAAACACATTTTAAAGATTGCTTTAATGTGAATAAAAGAAGGTCTTGGATATTCCTTGTCAGATGTGCTTAAAACAGTTTGTACTTTTATGCACAGATATACACACTTGCACCCACCCACACCTATTTTGTAAACTGAAAATGAAAATTACAAATAAACATCCACATTCAAGAGTTTGCATGGATGTAACTTGAAACAATAAACACTCCTCGATTGAAAAGTGAAACCTAACAGTCTTAAAAAAAACTAACTACGCATCTACAAATCTCTGGTAGAAGTCAAATAGATATTTGCCCTATAAAGTGCTGGGCTCCGAAGAGGACCTAGAGCAATATCTGCCCTACAAGGCCCAAAGCTGCCAACTGAATGCATTATACCCATACAGAGCTCCAAGGTGACATCTCCTTGATGGAGCTATGTTATTCTGTATAATACCAACAACACAGCAAACTTTTACATTTTGAAATTGTCACTGGCTGCCTTGGGACTAGGGACACTGTTGCAGTGTTTATAAAGGCGGTGTATTATTCTGCAAAGTGCAGATGTTGACGAGTTAAGGCACCGGGACAGAGCAAAGACTGCACACTCTGTGTGAGTGTTTTTCCTGCCAGTGAGTGCTAACTGATATCAGAACTCGTTATTTGTAATATACTAACAAGCGAGTTCTGATCTCAGGAACAGGGCTTTCTAAAGATAATGTTTGCCTAGAATGTGTGATGTATCTTGTTTAGTACAGTACAAATAATAGAAATAGTGTAAACTTAACTAAAATTATGATAATAAAATGATTTCGATTTTACTGCAATACCATTTAATTTTAGTTCAATTTTTTTTACTAACTATAGTAATATATTTTGAAAAGAAATGGCCAATCAGAGTTCGTGGAGATATATTTATCCAAGTTCTCTTTTTAATATTTTGCTTGTGGTCCAGTGGCAGCTACCGCCAATCAAGGATGGTGCGGCGGAGGGTGGGTGATCAAATAGGGTTAACGGGGGGTATAAAAAGTTTTAAAACGTACCTGCCGCTGCTGCTCTGGTACCTGCTGCTCCCGATCCTGCTGCCCGTTGCTGCCTCTCTTCCCAGCAGTCACCACAGGCTCCCAATCCAGACGCTGCTCTCATACTAAATTTAGCATGAGAGCAGCACCAGGATTGGCATGAGTGGGGTGGTCTGACACTCACTCAGGCACAGGGAGCCTGTGCCATTCCTCCAGCCTGGCAGTGCAACGCAGCCAGGATGGAGAAATGTAAGTGTGCATGTCTGTTTGGACTTCCGCACTCTACAGTGCCCACCACTCCTTCCTATGACCTGGCCCCGCCAGCCCTGTATTCCAAGCTGTAAGACAGACAGCGGCAAATAAAATGATAATAACATTGTTTTGTTATCATTTTATTTGCCGCTGCCTGTCTGACTGAGGAGTGGGCGACGCTCCTCAGCTAAAATGAGGAGTAGCCCCTGTTGTGGTCTGCTCTTATATTTGTTAATCTCATAAATTCAGGGATGAGAGGTCAAAATCCGTAAACGTGTTTGTATTTCCTACATCAAACAAAGTAATGAAGCAAATGTGTCAGCAAACAGTGTTTGCAATCTCCATGAACAATTTCCTTAGCTGGGGTTTTTAACAACGAGACAGGCTTGAGTTTCCTGGTTACACCTTAACTATGTCATAAAACAGAAAGCCTTAATTGGTTTGTACTAAGAGTTAGTGCCAGTAAAGAGGGAGGGCAACTCAAAGGGTCAGAGAGAAGTGCAAGGGCGCAGTCAGAAAGAGCTATGATGTTAAAAGTTGTTTTTGATAACCAATAAAATTAGGTTATCAAAAAAAGCAACATTGTATATGAGATAGTAACACAAAAACAGGAACACGTCTTAACGGACTCGCTGATTACTAATAAAACAGGCTGCAGGAAGGGGTTGTTTGAATTCCCTGGATGGCCATTGTAAAGCACCACACACCACCAACTGCACTCCTATGAGCTGCAGTGCATCTGTATAATAAGCGTTTTGAGACTTAGAATACAGCGCACAGTACATAAGCAAACACCTGGTTTGTAATGTTGCAGAATTACAGGTTAAAAGCATATGATCAGTAAAAGCCAGCCAGTCGAATAGCTCAGTGGGTTGAGTGCCTGCAGTAGGCATGTAATTGTAATTGTAATCGTATTTATATAGCGCTTACTAACCCTGACGAGGCGTCGAAGCGCTTTTTGATGAGTAGCACGCTACTCCAGAACCCAACAAGAATTAGTGATGGATTAGTATCGTTAAATATTGAGTACAGTTTTAGTATTATTATGAGTTAATTTGAGCCGCGGATATGAGAGTTTGTTAGTTAGACTGGAGTAATGGAGGGGTGGAGGAGGAAATAAATCCAGAGGTGTTAATTGGGAGTATATCCTTCATTTACTCAACCCAAAGGCTTGGGATGAGTAAAGGGGGGTGGAGGGGGAAGAGTATGTGGAAGGGTTAGGGAGAGCATAGTAGCAGGGTGAGATGAATGCAGGAGAATTTAGTAGGGTTGTGTGGGAGGTCACAGAGGTAGAGTGAGGTTTGGTGAGTTAGATGTGGAGGGAAGAGCTTAGGCAGAGATATTTAGGAGATGAAAGTGGTAGAAGGGATTTGGGATGAGTCAGAGTGAGAATGGAGGATAGTTTGATAGAGACATGACATAAGAGTGATGAGTAGATAAGTGTGATAAGATGAGAGCAGGAATTCATAGATATCTCGTATAACAACCCAAAAAAAAAACAGGAGCCATGCAATGATCCACGAACGTGCCAAGCTCAGAAACAACATATACACATACACACATATATATATATATATATATATATATATATATACACACACACATATGCACATACAATACATAATTAGAATCATGGGTAAAAAAAAATACTTAGTCAGACAGGTTTAAAGAGTGTGTGTGTATTTTATTGTTATGACATAGTAGCAATACATATTTTCCAAAGAAACTATAAATAAATAGAAATATACATATAATCTGAAAAAAAAATGTATCCACATAGGCATATGCAGTTCATAGTTGTTTGAAAAAGGTGGATATGAAGGAAAGAGCCAACTCTTGAGTAGTTTTCTGAAGACAAGAAAGTTATCTGGGGCTCTTATAGTTGTGTGTAACATGCAAGTCACAAGTATGAATTGCACTAATGCAGACAGTACCTTCTGTTCTTAATAGGTAAACAAAATAAGTATCATGGTATTACTAGGTAATTTTGGCCGCACTCATTAAAGGGAATTGACACATTTCATATTGTGTTTTGCTCTCTATCAAATGGTCAATTTAATTTGGGATGCCTTATTTATGTATGCCCGTGGTCACACAAAGGAGTAACGGTGGAACTGCTACGGGCACTTGGGTGCTGCATCTGCCTTAGGAACACTTACCATCTGTCTATACAATGCTGAAACACATTGACAAAGCCAATGGTGCCCTGCATTGCCAAGACGGATTGGCTTTGCCAATGCTTGTTTAGTACAGTTGAGACATGTGTGCTACTCACAACTGCAGAGGATTGCCCAGTAGTTGTACCTTATTTCAGTCCCATAACTTCTGAATGCTTGGGTCTCGGGGGCAAAAGCAGGGATTTGTGCAGAGGGACTCAGAGGATGGACTACCACATCATTGCATAATAGTCATACACTAACCATTGAGACACGTGGATGTGGATCGTGGAGTATGGATCTTTTCTCTTGTTCCACCTCATTATGTATATAACCACTGTATATGTTAACTGGAAAAAGTATGTTCATTTCAAACACTATGGACAAGTATGAAAACCATTGTTTTGATAGCCCTTACTTTGAGCCCTGGTTAGGAATTCATTGTGCTGGAAGAGGTCTCTAAAATGGGTGTTGGGGCCCTCTCAGCGTCATAAATAAAATTCTGTGTGTTGAGTTCTTTTACTGTGATCCACAGAGTATAATACAGGACTCCTGCAGAAAAATCACATGGATGTCTATTATGGTTTCTATTTGTCTGTACAGGTGGGGATAGAAGACCAACCACTGCCAGACTACCCATTACCTAGCCTAAACCAAGACATGTCGTCATTCAGTCCTTTTTTATTTGTTCACAATGTGTACACCCATCTCTGCTCTTTTTCCAGAAGGACCTTATTTAGTCGTGGACGTTTTTGTATTTGTCCAAGTACAGTGCAACTAAAATAATTTTCAGTTCAGTATGACAATGGCTGGCTATCTTTGTTGTCACTGTCCTACACCATAAACTACAACATGTTCTCCAATGCATAGCTTTAATTTCCTCCATGTCATCCTGATATATTGCATCTTGCACGGACAGCCGACAAGGCACATCAAATTTAAAGAGTTACAATTGATATGTCTATATAGGATCCATTCTTTCTTCAAACCAAGGTTTAATTTCTTAATGGTCTTAGTGAGGTGACACTTGCTGCAGCGTCTGCATTGGTGATGGCCTGATATCTGTAGAAGGCCTCATTGTATTATTAGATTTTCGCAGCTAGTTTTCCTTTGGGTTCTTGAACGTACCAGGAAGTCCCTTAGATTTCAAACACATTTGTGGGCAAACAGTGGCTTCTTATGTTTGAGGTCCGCTGTAATTAAACTTCTCCAGTGTTTGTTAATGCAATGTTCACCTGGTTTGAGATGAGCATGTAGTGACACACAATAGTCGTGGATTTTCATTCTTCTTGTTGCATATTCAATGAGAGCATGCCTGTTGTTGTACCCAGTTGTTTCATTGTTTTTCTTATAGATGCCTTTGGGTAGCAACACTACCTGAGTTTTTCACAGAGGAGATCTGCTTCTCTGTTAAAGGAGATTATGTGATTGTGAAGACAGCAATCCCGTTGGCAAGCAAGTCCAAAGAAATGGTTCAATTCCCCTGTTTTTGTATTGACAACTCCTATTGTAAATGCAGTCTGGTCAACTGGTTAACAGAAGTCAGTGCTGAGCTTTGGCATTCCTTGAGTGAATATGTGACAGTGCCTTTAGAACCAGATACAAAGTATTACTATGATGAAATTCAGACCTAGACCTTTGGGTGCACATGGATGGCTTGATAAGTATATGATATGCCAAAAATGTTTATACAGCTTATACATTTGTTATTGCTATAAAAATGGTTGTAGTCAACAACCTAAGCACAATTTTGATCAAGAGTGCCAACCTGCCAGCACGCCACCTTCTCTTTTGCAAAAAGAAATATCAGAGCAGCTCTGAGGCTGGATAGGCCAAACAGATGAATTTGGCCCTATAATGGTGCATACAAAAGTAAAAAAAGGAAATGTACATGAAATACAGCCAACCCATTGCTTGCAACTGAACCCACATGATCAAATTCTTGGAGGAGCACAGCTTTATAGGAATTGCCTCCTCATTCATATCGTAGTGTGTGGAAAGCTTTCAGGCTTTCTCCTTGAGAAGATACTTGACATCCAAGATTCAGGTCTTCAACCATTCCCTCAAATTGAGAGTTTATAGGCCCTCCACTTCTTTCCCAAAAAGAAGTGTGGGAGCACAAATGTGATCTTGAATAACTGTTCTTCTGTGTTGTGTTCTTGCCA
The DNA here is from genome assembly GCF_031143425.1 of Pleurodeles waltl. Classification (NCBI taxonomy): domain Eukaryota; kingdom Metazoa; phylum Chordata; class Amphibia; order Caudata; family Salamandridae; genus Pleurodeles; species Pleurodeles waltl. The sequence goes on along the minus strand of NC_090447.1, from coordinate 745,708,017 downwards.
TGATTTAATGAGCCATACAGCTGTACAAACCCTGGCCTTTGCACGTATGCTGGAGGAGTGGTTAAAAGTCTGACAACTGTTTGTGCTTTTTAGCTTCCCCTTTGTTTTCAAAACTTAGGGAACAGGTGGATAAGAAATGGATAAGAAAGGACAATAACAGCAGATGTCGAAACAGCACCTGTCCTCATACCATGAGAATGTATTAATGTTCTGCTAAGCTTCCTGTTTGTAATTGAATACAGCTTAACTTACAAAATCAACTGCCTTCACACACGTCTGACTTAGCTATTTCAATGTGCGTCAATGTAGTTCAAACAGTATATAAAGATTGCCCCAGCTGCGTCTGGTAGAGCATACTTGGAAGCTGACTGCTTTGTATCTCTCAAGCCTAAGCTTAAGTAAACATACCTCCATAAGTGTGTTTGATTGTTGTCTCTCAATAACAGACAATTATACCTGATTTGTGCGATCACAAAAGTCTGCCATTATCATTATTCCTTACAGGAGTGCCAACCTGTAACCTACTGCTGGAGCGCTGGGACATCCAGTTCACAATTACCAGTTTATGAGAAAGTCTTACCAACTCATCAAGGTGACGTCCCAGTGGCTAGGCCGTATGGATCTTTGACGTTAGAAGAGATTAACCGGGAGCTGAACGTAAGTTAATTTATCATCACAGTTTCAGCTTTCTCAGGCAATAATGAGTTTGATGAGAGTTCAAAAGCTTTATTGATAAGCCTCTTAATATGCTCATCTTTATTTGACCAGTTTCAAAGTAATCAATAATGAATTGGTTAATCAATAAGCAGAGTAGATAATTAATATTTCCTAAGCAAATTCAGTAAGCACGCTCCATAAAGGAAAGAATTCCTGTTCTAAGAATGAGGATTGTTAAAATGAGACTGGAGCATAAAAGAAAAAGGTGTCAGAACCCATAAAGAGCTCTCTGGTGAGAGGTAAAAGTATATCAAATTCAAATATCAGAATCAATCAGAACACAACTTCCCTTAAAGAGAAGTTCAAGGAAGGTCAGAAGAGTCTCAGCCTGAGCTCTATAGACTCCTTCAGGGTAAGTGGCAAGTGAGGATGGTTTAGGAACTCTAGGAACACGCATTTATACAAACACCTCAATCTTAAGCTTTTGCAACATGTTTCTTTTTCCAATCTTCAGTCATCAAGGCAGCTTGCGAGGTTTCTTGGAAACTGAACATTGCTTCATTTCTTTTCCGGGATACAATACAGCAAACAGCAAAAATGTGTAGCCACATTCATCTTTTGTCAAATGCCCTTATTTTTTCACGTTATATAATTTGACTTCTATTTAAAAGAATGCATTTTGTCTATGAGAGCACTCTCAGCTATTCTACTAAATAACTAGTCTTCTTCATTTTATCAACGGCTGTTATTTTCTGTTATGAGAATACACATTCTTTTCATTACACTGTATAACTTTGCATCTAGTTTTTACCATTTATTACATTTCACACGTTTGAACTAGGTCAGTTGCTGAAAAAATGTAGCCCTCGGCTATTCAAATTAAATACGTGTAACTGTGGTTGTTTCATACGAATTTTGCAGCTTAAAGCACTCGCCTTTCTTATGAGACCTACATTTTAATTCTGCATGTTAATGTTGAATGTATTGTTTTCGCAAATGATAAGATCTGCTCCCTCACTACCACTGATGTCTATGTTTGTGTATCAGATGCCAAACATGTGCCGTGGAATACATAATCAGATTCTTCATCTCTTCCACTTCCACTTTCTGCAATAGAGAATTCCAAGCCTCTCAACAGTGAACAGTGTGGCTTCTTTCATTTGTACTCACTGACTTTGTTCTGTAATTTGGGCAACACTATTTCCAATGAGCCAATTAATAAGCCACCCAGTTTGATGACACGTGGGCACCTTCCACAAGGATTTCAGTTGCAGACATGTCTCCTTTCAGGGCAAAATCTTTAGTTTTGTAATATGTTCTAGCAATTTGTGGGCACTTTCATCAACAACATCCCACAGGCTAGTTGCATTTTGGAGATACAGTTATTTTTACCATTTTGGCATTTCCCCACATTGACAGCAGTAGTGTTGACCACCTTGAGAAATCAGCTATATTTTTTCTCCAGTAGTTTGGAACATATTTTCATGCTCCATATGTTTCAGGCCAGGTTTTACAAGAACACCCAGATATTTCAGTTTTTTTGGTACTCATTTGAATACCCAGATATTTCAGGTTCTTGTGTACAAGTTGTAAGAGGTAGCCTGTGATTTTGCAGTACCACAAACAGAACGTGAGGAGTATGAGATATGTGTCTCTCCCTTTTATTACATTTTCAGGATACAGCTATTCCGTGGCCCGCTCCTTCCTGTACCTATCCACTTCCCCTTCCATCCCTTTGTGTCCCCTTCTGGCTCTACCCCTACCTACCATTGCACTTGTGCCCTACCCATTTTCTGTCCCCGATTATGGTGTCCTCTGGTGGGCTAGAGCACTGCCTAGCAAAGCCAGTGCCTTGCAGCTTCCTCCATTATACAGCCTTCAATCAGTGTCATCTTAAGTATTTTTTAGGCTCAGGCCAAAACATATTTTAGGGGCCCTACACAGAAAAACGTTCAAGTTTATTCCTCATTTCCTACTAATTCAAGTATGAATGATACCTAAAAATACTTGATTGTATGCTAATCTTTAACAGGGTCACACAAAAATAGTTGAAATGTGTCCTGCATGGGGCACCAAAAATCCTTATGAAGACATGGACATGGCAGAAGTAGAGGCAGGCAGAGAGGTTCAGATCGAAAAGTAGAATAGACAGAGGTCAAATACAACAAATATTCACTTTCCCAGTGGCCCAGTTGGAAGGACAATTACCCACTTTGCCTAAGTCGTCTCTGCCTTCTACTAATGGTTATATGAAGAGCTTTGCATTTGTACCAAAATTATTTTGTATCCCGAGAATGGTGAGATGTCAGGTTCAAGGAAATTAATGCAAGTTTGGAGGAGGTGGGGTGTCAGCCTGAAGAGAATGCTCAGACGTGCCAACCTATCGGATTCAGGCTCGAAACTCAAAAAATTTCTAGCTTTCGCGTCAAGAATTTTCTATTCTATTAAGGACACGGAGGCGAGGATTATGCTTCTCTCTCAATGCTTTATTTTTCCAGCAGCCAATCACAAGAGAGTAATTAAAACAAAACATATCCCAACATTCAAGGGAAGAGGTCATAACCATAGAGATCAGTACTGTATATAAACTACTGAGGATAAAGCACTTCCTCTTTCTTTGCGGATGCTGAACAAAATTCAACAAGACAGTCAATAACAGTCAATAACCGGATCCAAATGAAATCCAAGAACCATGTAGAAAAAAGGGACCAGGAATCCAACGGAAAACAGCCCGAGACTCCCACGAATGTCCAGGTCCTCATTGTTTCTGTTCAAAACCTAGAGGACACAAACAAAACTAGTCATAGACCACGGAAAAAAGATCATAAACTCTTATACAAAGGGAGGGCATACAATCAAATCACAGTGAAAGTAAAACATAAAAAATACTTAACTCTTAAGTATGTTAATCTCTGTAATCCGGGTGGGATAATCCTCGCCTCCGTGTCCTTAATAGAATTGAAAATTCTTGACGCGAAAGCTAGAAAATTTTTGATTCTATGTCAGGACCGGAGGCTTCGTATTCTGCTAGTTCAAAGCTGACTAACCACAATTGACGCGATATCCACAATGGGTTTATAATAGAAAGTCTTAAAAGTAGACTCAGCGGACCAGTCTGCCGCTCTCATAATGTCTTCTAGTCTGGCTCCAAGAGAAAAAGCCTTCGAAGCCATAGCTCCACGGACCGAATGGGCTCCAAAAACGGAGACGTCAATGCCCGCTTCAGACAAAATCCACCTAATCCATCTCGCTAGAGTAGCAGAGGAAACGGGATTAAAAGGTTTATTAAGAGCAATCAAAAGTTGACCCCCGGGGTCTCTCCGGAATCCCTCTGTAGATGCTTCATAAGCTTTCAGGCACTGAACTAAACAAAGTTTAGTATTATGAGGAAAAGAGGGATAGGAGATCGAAGAAGTACCTGTCTTAGTACGACGGGAAATCGAAAAGGAAACTCCAGAAGGAGTAAAACTCCTTCCCGATAGATCCAGAGCTTTAATGTCAGATACTCTTTTACATGAAACAAGACATAGAAGTAAAGTAAGTTTGGCCGACAATTGTTTACGAGATAAGAATTCATTGTCAGGCCAAGAAGAAATAAAAGACAGGACCGCGTTAACATCCCAAAGGGAGGAGTAACGCGGGAGGGGAGGATTAGTAAGCCGGATACCTCTCATCAGTTTACAAACCACAAAGTGTTCTCCTATAGGTTTACCTGACACCGGAACATGGCCCGCCGATATGGCAGATCGATAATTGTTAATAGATCTGTACGCGAGGCCTGCAGCTGCCAAAGAGGCCAGAAAGTTGACTGCTAGATTGACATCTGCTTTAATGGGATCGGAATCCCGTTCCGAACACCAAGTAACCCAACGCTTCCATGCAGAGGCATATCGTTTGTGTGTACCAGAGGACCATGCCTGGAGGATAAGCTTTGAAGCTTGTTCTGAAATACCTGGCAAAAGCCATTGTCTCCGGAAAGTTTCCATGCCACTAGTTGTAGCTGGCCTGACAACATCAGAGGATGAGGATTCCCCAGAGGGTCCAGCAACAGGTTGAGCTGGTGCGGAATCAAAAGCGGAAAGTCGCACAACAGCTCGAGAGCTAGCGGAAACCATGCCTGAGCTCTCCAAAGGGGGGTCACCAGAGCAATCCCTACACGCTGGCGTCGAACCTGGGATAGAACTCGAGGAATCATGTTGAAAGGAGGAAACGCATATCCCAGATGGAGAGACCAGTCCTGAAGGAAGGCATCCGTGGCTGTCGCCTCCGGATCCGGCCTCCAACTGAAGAACAACGGAAGTTGTCGGTTCAGGCGTGAGGCAAAGAGGTCGATGGAAAAGGGACCCCACAACTGGTGGAGGTGACAAAACACCTGAGGAAGGAGCCTCCAGTCGCTGCCATCCCGCAGAAACCTGGAGTTCCAATCCGCCACTGTGTTGTCCACTCCTGGGAGATGTTCCGCAATCACTGAAATGCGGTGCTGAAGACAGAACTGCCAAAACTCTTTGGCAATCTGAGCAAGAATCGGAGATCTCGTACCACCCAGTTTGTTCACATATCTGACCGCAGATATGTTGTCCATCCTCAAAAGGATGCAACAGTCTGATTTCAGGGGAGACAGACTCCGAATTGCAAAAGAACCGGCCAGAAGTTCCAGACAATTGATGTGGAGGCGGAGTTCCTCCTGGGACCAACGACCGCCCGTGGACAGAGCACTGCAGCGTGCTCCCCAGCCCCACCTGCTGGCGTCCGCCTCTAGTATCACATCTGGCGAAGAGCCGAATATCGCCCGACCATTCCAAGCGTCCATGTGGTCCAGCCACCATTGGATCTCCGATCGGGCTTCCTCCGACAGAGGAATCTTGTCTCAGTACGATAGGCCCTTCTGAAGGTGGGAAATTTTGAGACGTTGAAGGGCCCGGTAATGAAGAGGGCCCGGGAAGATGGCCTGAATCGAGGATGACAAAAGACCTACCATCCGGGCTAAGCTCCTCAAAGACACATACTGTTTCGACAACAGAAGACGCAACTCCTTCTTGATGTTGCGGATCTTCTGGGCCGGAAGGATCAGAAGGGAACGAATAGAGTCTATTTGGAACCCCAAGAATTCCATCTGCTGGGATGGGACAAGGCAAGATTTGGGCTGATTGATGAGAAATCCCAGACTCTGAAGAAGATTGATTGCCCAGGACAAGTGTTCCCGGAGAATCAACAGGTCTTGAGCCATAATGATCAGATCGTTGAGATAGACGATCAGGCGAACTCCTTTGGCCCGTAGGGATTCGACTACTGGGCGCATCATCTTGGTAAAGCACCAAGGTGCGGAGGAAAGCCCAAAGGGGAGAACCTGAAACTCGAAACATTGGTTCATCCAGAAGAACTGGAGAAAGCGTCGATGAGGAGGAAAGATTGGTATGCTTAGATAAGCGTCTTTTAAATCTAAACGAACCATCCAATCTGATTCCTGAAGAACATCTCTCAGGAGGTGGATTCCCTCCATCTTGAAATGCCTGTAAACTATCCAGGCGTTGAAATCTTTGAGGTTTAGAACTAATCTTGAACCGCCGCCCTTCTTTTCCACCAGAAAAATGGGGCTGATGAACCCTCGCGGATGAGGGTCTGCCCGACAAATAGCTCCTTTTTTGAGAAGAGCAAGAATTTTCGAATTCATGATTTCTAGGTCGGGACGAGAAAAACGGTGAGGGGGAGGGATAAAACGTTGCACCGGGGAGCGATAGAACTCCAGTTTGAAACCTCGAGCGGTTTCCAACACCCAAGGGTCCTTGGTTATTCTCTGCCATTCCCCCAGACATGTTTGGACCCTGCCCCCCAGCAGTACCTCCGAAAAAGGAATAAGTCTCACCTGCAGAGGAGGCATCCTGGGAGTTTCCTTGCTGACCCTTGTAGGCGTTTCTACGGAAACGAGATCTCCCTGCGCGGGGGCGTGTGGGGTAAAAGGTGTTGTCTGCCTGCTGATCCCTGTAGAAACCCCTGCCACGGGAGAAGGAGTCTCTTCTGGGGCCTTGATAGAAGGAACGGTCTGACGAGCGGCCCCGACCGCGTCCGGCCCTACGAAAAAGAGTCTCCCTGAATACCTTCTTAAGGGAAAGCTGCGCCTTATCCATGGAGCTAAATGTAGCCGCAAATCTGGATAAATCCTTGAGGAAGGGAGCTCCGAACAGGAGGCCTTGTGCGGCTTGCCCCGCTTCCGAAGAAGCTAGTTCGTTGAGTTGGGGATCGACACGCATCAGAATAGAACGGCGTCGTTCAGATGAAATCGCCACATTGGCATTCCCCAAAAGGCAGATGGAGCGTTGTGCCCAACCCATGAGAATGTTAGGATCAATAGGGGCATTCGATTCTTTAGAGACATAAGCCAACTCCAGGATTTTTGCTAGTGGGCAGGTGAGGTCTAGAAGTTTATCCTGGCATGATCTCCATGCCCGATCCAAGCCCTTCTTAGGGTCTTTAGCCCACTTCTTTAGGAAAGTCACCATAGTGGGGTCTACATCAGGGGTATCGGTGACTTTGCCTTCCAGCTCTGGTCTGGGGCATTCTGCCTTTAATCTCGCTCGAACTTCCTTATCGAAGCCGGCTCTAACATGCTCCTGCATGTACAACGCTACTTCTGGAGGGGGAGTCCAGCTGGAGGAACGAGGATGAACAATGTCCTCAGGTTTAAAATGAAGAAGACGAGGGTTCTTGGGGGCCTGATGTTTGGACTTAGAACGCTTCTTGCGCTTAGTAGGTGCTGAATGGACACTATGCGTAGAATCGGAGTCAGAATCTGATGAGGCATTTGGCGAAATATTAGAAGAGGAGTCTGAATCCTGGACCTCTTGCAAATTGAGTGAGCTATAACCATGCTCTGAATGAATAGTGGCGGCCAGCTTGTCAAACAGCTCTGAATGTGCCCATTTCTGCTTTTTTGACTTGCCCTTGGAGGTGGAAGGGAGATTTTCAGGGGCGTCTTTATGGGCATCTTGGGTCGGTGGGTTGGAGGGAACCCAACCTTTCTGGCGCGCAAAATTTTCAAAATGGTGAGTCAGGGGACCCAAAGCCTTGGCCAAGGCTTTGTTGACAGATAGCTGAACGCTATTATCCAGGGCACCCACAAGGGACTCTTCTAAAGAAGGGGCGTCTTCGCCATAATAATCTTCCTCGTCATAGGCGAAGGATTGCGCCATGTTCAGGGCAGTATGGGTAACTGCAGTCAGAGTAGTCAAGGACTACAATCAGGGGGAGTGCGGAACCCCAGCAGGCTATAAGGCACCAAAATATAATTGAGCGTGGAGGGAGCAGCCTGCTGCACTCTAGGCAAAGCCTATGCAAAATTGTTTCAACCCTGGGCCGACCAGATGGCCCCAGGGCGTCAGGGAGTATCACCAAGCCTGGAATCAGAGCAAGGTGGGAGTTACCGGCCAGGTGGAGAGCGCTAGCGTTGTTCAGAATGGGCCAAAACGGAAAGAACTCTGCCCGCGATCACCGCGCCGAATTGCTGTCAGGCTCCGAATTTCTGAATGAGCCGATCGGCAATTCAAAGCGGAATGAACGCGCGCCAAAGCGTGCGTGCGATGAAAATGCTGCCGGTACTCCTGATCGGAATTCCGATCCTCGCCAGGGGGGGGGAACCCCTCTAGCGAAACTCCCGCTCCCGCTCCACAGTGCCACAACACTATGAACGCGCGCAAACTACAATTGCCACAAATGCGATCAAAATTGAAAACACTTAACTGGCTGCGGCAGCAGCAAAGAAAGAGGAAGTGCTTTATCCTCGGTAGTTTATATACAGTACTGATCTCTATGGTTATGACGTCTTCCCTTGAATGTTGGGATATGTTTTGTTTTAATTACTCTCTTGTGATTGGCTGCTGGAAAAATAAAGCATTGAGAGAGAAGCATAATACGAAGCCTCCGGTCCTGACATAGAATCCAGTTTTTTAAAACCATAATTAACTTTCGCTGGCCTATAATTGCAGCATTTAACTTCGCGTCAATGGGAGATATAAATTCCCTAATTTATCTTCCAAAATCGTCTTCTTTCCTGCTGTCAAATGTTTTGGCTTGTACAAATACTGTGTATTGTACATATTATTATAAAAATACATTTACTACTAACATTCATGAAATTGATTGGGAGATAATTATTCTATATGAAATCACTGGTTTGTCAAATATAAAATGCAGTTTTTAAAAATATTATGCATTTGCATAGAAGACTTAAGTGATATATTCCTTCGTAGGTACGGGATGCACTCTCTAACAAGAAGTAGTACACAACGTTGCTGCCTTTACATAAATAAACTGTCAGCTGCAACGTGGCATTCTCCGCTTCCATTTCTTTCCACAATCGGTCCTCTTTTTCATACACACGCACATAAAACATTTGACAGACTGAGATTCCACAGAACCAACGTGCAACACTAAGAGAGACGGCTCACTTGCGGCTGGTGCTGTTGTTCCGGCGCAAGGGGGTGATCTCTTCCGGTGCAACAAGGTTTTTTCGGAGTGGTTGACTTCTATTTTTCGGTGAGAATTAATTACAAGGCATTTCTAGGGAGTTACACCTCCCTAGACATCTTAGTTCCGCTTCTTAGACTGTGAATTAGTTTGAAAGCAGGGTGCAGGTTATCTCACTTCGCCTGCGCAGGTTGTGAACCCATAAGAAACCAGGATGTTTTAAGATCTTCCTTAGATAGATGGGGGATAATACCTACGGTACAAAACATTCTTCCTGTTTGCGGCGCTTTAGCGTGCAGACCGTAGGCTCTTTGCTTCGAGAGAAGTTTCAACGCGCTTTACGATTGTTGAAATAGGTGAGTTTTTAATGTTGTTTTAGAAGAAAGTTGGTTATTGCTGTTTATAATTGAAAGTGATGCCATAGTCAGGTTGTCAGAAACGTCAGTGCCTCATCCATAACGTTCCCTGCCAGTCACGGGTTTCCCATTAGTTCATATTAATTTTAAAATAAAAAATGAATTACTATAAATGTAAAATACAATCCCAGGGCCGGAATAATATATAGGGTGAAGGGAAAAACTGGAAGGGGTGCCCTCCTTGATCTATTTGCCATAACTCACGCGAACCTTGATGACTTCTCTTATCACCTGCTAACTTGTAGTATCCTACACTCCCTTCTGGGCAACCATTCTCGAAATTATTAATTTCTCACTTAGGTCACAAACAGCAACTGACAAATTGATCATCTTGAAAGTTGTAAGCGCAAGTTGTCTTCCTCAATACAACTTTGAGCTATTTAGCATACCTTTTCTTTCTTGGGAGGTCTCTCATGAACCCGCATAGTTTCAAGGTGTTTTGATGTGGCTTACTTACCCTATACGAACTCTTGACATAACCAATGTTAGCGACATGACATCGTTATGCCTTATTATTGCACGTCTTATCGCGCCTGACCTTAATAAGTAAACTTACAAGGGGACGCAAATAGGTCGATGAACCCTTTGACTCGCAATTAAGATGTTCTTACCATAGCTCCAGTACATAATCAATAATTGCTTACATGATAATCAACAATCAATTAGTAATCAATAAATCAGTAATCAATGGAGTCAGTAATTGTCACACACCATGACCTTTCAGTCCTGAATAACCACACCCTTAGTAAAGTTTAGAATGTATATTTCCCTATATTAACAATGCTAAGGTCATGTAGATTAATCGCAAAATCAAATGAAACACATATAGAAACAATACTGGTTGTGCAAAACGGTGGAAGAAATGCAATCTAAGCTTGAACTACAGCACATTCTAGAGTTATGGTGCAAATCAATAGCAAAGTGAGCTGCGTCAATGAAATGAAGTATATGAAGTTTAGCAGAGAAATTCAAACATTAGTCAAATGCACTGTCTTCATAGGTCGGCGATCCTTAACCAAGGTCAGATTAGCATCAGCATGTTGGGCTTCATGCAAAACAATTAAGTAACACAAATTTGGAAAACATCGAACTATGTTTCTATCAAAACAACGCAGTTGGTACCTAGAAAGAAAAACCAAATCTGCATGTCAATCACAATTCCAAATATACCTATCCTCAGGGTGGATCAGTCTTCATCCTCAGGACATCAGTCGATTAGCAAGCATCAAGCTTCAGCATCAGAAATTAAAGGGCAAAGTCATTTAGCATTAAAGTTAAGCATGCCTCTAGGAAAGACAGACAAGAAAATAGTAACCTCTTGGTCAGGAAGAAAATGGGCAAAAGGGCTGCATGAAGCCAAGGGCAGAATGTCTCAGAATGAATGAGTGAGTGTCTTTAAGGGCAGAATGAACTGTCTTCTCTCTCTGCAGCGTTATTATATTAAAGTTACCTAAACTATCCCCTAATTACCTATTGGTCAGTTAATCGTATGTTCACACTCTGTCTAATAAAACTACTATCCTAAATCTATGAATTATAATATTTCTCCGTTCTCATATTGTTGATTGGTTCGTCTTGCGATGTCCTCATCATCTGGCTTGTCAGGTAACAATATTGTTGCAGCTTCTACTCTAGTCAGTAACTTTATTGTTCTTGTCCTGGGAAAGTCAGTCTCACAGACATTACACATAAAATGTTTAATTAGCAAGAACATCATCTCCTAGCAGTCGGTTCACACAAAAAGCTTCAGTTATGAGCACATTTAAACAATACAATAGACATTTCACAGTTTAGTTTACTTGGTCGGCATTTTTATTAAACGCTAATAAATACAGCTTTTACATGAGGCCTGGCAAAATAGGCCAAGACACTTGATAAGTTAAGGCCTACAATTAATAAAGCTAAAGCTCAATGCATAACCCTTAAGATGACATATTTCTGCATTAGTCTAACATATATTCAGCATTTCATACTATTTAATCATTGATTAGTACATTTCGTTAACATTGGCTTGCCATTCTTCGTGATCACATTTTCAAATGCGTACATTATATTTTCTACGTTATTACATTTTCTACATAAACTTTATTTCAAAATACATAAACACTCAATGTTGTTTATTACAACACCTGCGCTAGCACATGCAGTTATTGTATTCTTAGAATGTTAGATGTTAAAATGTGGAATGGTTAGAATCCTGTGGGGTGTGCAAGAGGATCCTTTGCAACTTGTTGTACTTTTACTCTGCTGTTTCTGACTTGAAATAAAACTTTTATTTCTATAATTGACTTACATTGTACCTTACAGACATTTATAAAGCTAGAAATGGTAGATAGCAGTATCAGCAGTAGCGAATGAGGAGGTCTAACCAGAATGGTGCTCTAGTACAATTTTTATAAAAGGGTTTCTCTAGCGGCTCACAAAGCTGTTTATTTTCGTCCTGTGTTGTGCAGCGTCATTTTGTTCTTTTCATGCAGAATCACTCTATTTGGATGAAGACAGTAATGGCATTTGATCTCAAACTGTAAAAGTACTGACCCTAAAGTTAATTTTAGGAGTTTGATAGATTTGTTATCTTGTCTTCACAGAACCGAACCCTCCCTGTCTTCGATCTTCGTTTTCTTCCAATTCATGGCGCACATCACAATAAATCAGTATTTACAGCAGGTACTGATATTTATCTATTCCAAAGTGATTTCTAACTATGCCAATGTATCCTTACTGCACACTACACGTCCATAATCTATGTAACAGGGAGCCCACATTGCCTATTTATGTCACCATCCACTCTGAATGTTGTCAGGTATTGCATTTGGCTTTGCGAACTGTGAGGAAAGCAAAGATAGAGGTGGTAACACGTACTTGAAAGTATGAGATAAACCTTGAGGCATAAAGATCTAGTGAGTTAGGGAACATGGCTGTTTGACTGTGGTCAGACTTTAAAAATAATTATTTTACTATTTGATATTCAGTACAGCGTCTACAAAACCGACTGGATGTGGTTCCCTTCTTAAAACACCTGCTATCAGTCATGTAAAATCGTTTTGCACTAGTAAACAATGCAGCAGTTTTTTTAGTTGCGGTGAAACAAAAGTAGTGACATACAAATGTGAGTGAGTGTGCTCACTGTTGAAATATGTAGGTGATCCTTGTTCAAGGGTTAGATTCTGGTCGGAACTTTAAGCGGAAAATAGTGCTCCCTACTTAGACATTAAACAAGAATTTTTGGTCAGTGTCAATGTCCAAGTTTCGCACACATATGGAAAGTTGCATTGACTCATAGTTAAAAGTCTGATATTATTACTCCAAGCAAACTGAGCCTCAAATGTCAGTAAGACATTGGTTTTGCTAGGGTTTAATTGTGAAGGTTATTAGACATCCACCACCTGATAAAGGCCAGACTTTGGAGGTTGATGGCCAATTTGCTGCTGCCAGTGTATATGTAAAAAAAGACCCCAGTTGGGTCCAAAAGGGTGTTTAGGTGCTGCATGTAGGTGTTGAATAAGTAAGGCGATGAGATACGGCCTTGTGGAGTACCACAGCTGAGTTTATGCTTATGGCAAATTAGTTTCTTGAAATTGGCAAGGCCAGAATCTTTCTGAGGTTGCAATTTAAGAGGTGCCAGAGTTAATATCCTTGCTATGCAAGGGTCTTACTATATTGCTTAATCCCTTTTTTATCCAATTGAGTCAGTTTTCTTTTTCTTGACTGATGTTATGCACTTTATATGCTCTATTTATTGCAATATCTATTTTTTGCCCCCATTTTCCACCTACTTGTTTTACTCTTTGTTTATATACCTCCTAGTCTCACTACATTGTTTTCAAGGTTGGTTGAGTTATCTTCTTTAAAACATATGCAGGTCCCCAAAGTTAGATTGGTAGGTGTCAGCCCTGCTTGCTATTCACAGTGCAGCTACCGTCTCATCAGCTTGGCTGCTGATCACAGCAGAAGATGCATATCTTCCAGTTTAAACTTCCTTGCTAAGACCTTATTTGGCCATGAGAGAAGGACAGCTGAATGAAAGAAAGAAGGCATAGTTGGTAGTACATACTAAAGCACAGCTTTGTGGGGGGCAGGGATTATTGTATCTAGGAATTTAATGGGTCAGGTTGGCTCATCCATCCAAAAAGGGTAACCATCACCCCAACAAAATATGCAATTTCTTTAATATTCATAAAATAATTTTTGTTGTGTGTGTTTAATTTTTGTAAATTTTTTTGCTACATTTTATTCACAAAGGTTTTCAGTTGACCAGGAGTTACTTGTTACAAAATATCTATTTGAAACATAAAACTATACATAGGTACAGACACTTCAGATGATTTTTAATCTTCTTTCACAGTGCGTTTTCTTTGTCCTTGCTTCAGTACAGAAATCTTTATGTAAATCGGACTGAAGAAAGAGCTGTTTGCTCCATTCCTTAGTTTTTTTTATATTCTTTATTGTCATATTATCATACAATAGCAAATAAGGCAAGCATAACAGTCTCATATGGAACTTCCCAACCGAACCTCCCAAAAAATAATACCCCCAGGCTGTATCATGGCAATGTACAATGAGTAATTGAGCAGATGCAGAGTCAAGTGAGAACATTCAGACAGAGTATAAAATCCACTTTCTAGGACTTCATCTCGTATGCAGGCCACCAAAATTATTGTTCATGTCACATATTATCAATTACCATTGATCAAGGAATCTGAGTGTTGCCTTCCAGCAGAGTAATGTAGCCTCTGTGGTCAAGAACAATGAATCTAGGAGGTCTAGTGTCTGTTGGTTCAAATAGATCAGCAAGCATAGCAGCTCATGCCTGTAAGTAGTCCACTAATTTGTTATCCCTACTACAATTACGCATACAACACTCCTCTGCCACTGCCCATCCTACCACATCCTTCACCCACTCTTGCGGTCCAGGAGGAGTTGGGGCGAGCCAGTAGATAGCCACTCTATGTTTGGCCAGGACTCATCCCTGCACCAGAAACTTTCTCCTCAAGCCCTTTTTCTTACTAGAAGTAGGCGTTGAATACATTGCTTGCTGTCTCTCGGGACCACCCAACCTGTGACTGCATTCAATCGTTCTATCACCATCTGTCAGTAAGTATCCAGTGCCTGACAGCCCCGTATCATTTACAGGCAGTCTACGGTGTCAGCACGGCACGCGGACAGACCGAGGCCCTCCCAGGGTAGATAATGTGTTGTTTAGTTGCGGGTCCTATTGTATGATATTATATTGTATGAGTTTGAACTGTGCATTGGCTGTGGTGGTTCCTACCGCCGCATGCACAATTTCCCATTCATTTGCTGCGATTTGTCCCCCCAGCACCTCCTGCCATCTACTCTGTACTTACAACATGCCGTCGGGAACATCATCCCGTAGTGTTCTGTATATGAAGGATATCGGTCTCCATCCTCACGCCATATTCAATGGTGTGACTAAGGTACAAGACTCACTGGGAACTTTAGGGAATGTGGGGCATATTTAATGGGCTGTGGCTGCAATTTTTGCAAAAAATAGAAATTGCCCCCTACCTAGATTAAAGGTCTCCACTGCATCTTGTATCTGATAAATCTGTCATTGGGATACAGATCTCATGGTGTGGTGCAACCTCCAGCTCGCCACCCATCCATTTACATTGTATTAGTCATCTGAAGGGAGGGCAGTAAAGACCAAATGGGCATGTCCCGCACATAGGGGGCACGCCTCAGTACTCGTTTCACCTCCCACTGTCAGACCCTACAGACTTGATGTATCGCAAAGGAGAATGATTGAAGAACTCTTGCCCCCAGCATCAGGAGTTCAGGAAGGGGAGTGTCACTATAGGTGCCGTAGATAAGGTTTTCTCCCAGTTTCCCCCCGCATCCAACCAATGCACTGCATGTTGCAGCTGCGCTGTGATGTAATAATGCTCCAAATTGGGCAGTTCCAGCCTCTCACGGTTCTAGAGCTGTTTTAACCTTGCCAGGCTCACTTTTTCCCTCCCAGACGCCTAGAGTAATTTTACAATAAGCTTATGTAGTCCCAGACAATATTGTTTTAGGAATATCAAACAAGGCCCTTGAAACACATAGACATCGGGGTAATATGATAATTTTCTCCAGCGCCACCTTACCCATTAGAGAGAGGTGGAGCGAAATCAAAAACCGAATTGATGACCGAAGACCCTCCAGAACTCTACTATGTTCAGGTACTCAAATGTTCCTGAATCTCTTGCAAGCTGTATACCAATGTATCTCACGCTGGTGGTCTCCCAGAGTAGAGGCAATTTGGAAAGCTGTTATCGCTGGGATACTCCTAGTAGTCTTACTGGGAACAATTTTGATTTGGTGGGGTCAACTTGAAGTCCTGAGACCTCTCCAAACTCTGCAAGGGTCGATAACAGAATAGGGACAGAGTACTCCGGCTGGTTCAAATAAACCAATGTGTCATCTGCATATAGGGAGACCACGTGTGTGGTACCACCATCATCACTCCCCAGCAGTACATCACAGAATGCAACCGACCCACTAGCTGCTCCACGCCCAACGCAAATAGTAGCAGTGACAGCAGACACCCCTGTCTTGTCCACTGTTGGAGGGGAAATTGAGGCAACACTATTTTGCCAACTCGCATTCTCGCCACAGAACAACTGCACCCACCTAATAAATACATCTCCCACCCTGACCTTGCGCAGGACATGCCACTGGTGTTTCCAAGATAGGGAATCAAACGCCTGTTCTATATCGAGTAGGGCCAGTGCACAAAGGATCGTCCCATAGCTCGGGCTCGTGTAGTACCAAGGACAGCCCTCTTAAGTAGCATAATGTATTTATGTGAGGGATAAAGCCACACTGGTCAACATGTACCAAAGCAGGCATGTGTTCAAGCATTCTATTTGCCAAAATCTTGTTAGGTAGTTTGGCATCCACAATAGAGACAGGATGATACGACAAGACCTTTTTGAGGTCCCTGTCTAGCTTAGGTACCGTGACTGAGTGCTTCTCTCATGGAATCTGGCAATTCATTGAAGAGCTTCCTGATACACCACCAGCAAGCGGTCTGCCAAAAGGCCAACCTTTCTTTGGTAAAACTCAGCAGGTAGGCCACCCCCCCAGGGCTTTAGAGATTTTTAAATGCACAAATTGCTGATACTATTTCTTTCTTTGTAGAGGGTGCAACTAATTATGTCCTATGTTCCTGTACCAAACAGGCCATCTGTAAATCTGCAGAGTTTTCCATCCCGCTAGCCTGAAGGACATTGCGATGTTCGCATACACTCTCTGCAGATGTTTCGTGAAAGTGTTGGTTATGCCCAGCTGGGACCTCACCTCCTGGCCCTGGGAGTCCCTCACCACCATGACAGGGGCCTTCTGGGTTTCAGTACGGAGTAGCATGGCTGACATTCTATCAGCCCTATCACTATCCGCATAAATGCGCTGCCTGTAGGAGGGTGCACATGTTTATCAAGTCTGTCCCACGTTTCCAATAAGTCTCTCTTAGTATCTTTCCATTCTCCCAGCTTTTGTGGATTTGTCACCAGTTCTCCCTCCAACACCCCCAGCCTTTTCTCATGCATATCCAGTCTGTCTGTGAGCTCCATTTTAACATCATATACAGGGAGTGCAGAATTATTAGGCAAATGAGTATTTTGACCACATCATCCTCTTTATGCATGTCGTCTTACTCCAAGCTGTATAGGCTCGAAAGCCTACTACCAATTAAGCATATTAGGTGATGTGCATCTCTGTAATGAGAAGGGGTGTGGTCTAATGACATCAACACCCTATATCAGGTGTGCATAATTATTAGGCAACTTCCTTTCCTTTGGCAAAATGGGTCAAAAGAAGGACTTGACAGGCTCAGAAAAGTCAAAAATAGTGAGATATCTTGCAGAGGGATGCAGCACTCTTAAAATTGCAAAGCTTCTGAAGCGTGATCATCGAACAATCAAGCGTTTCATTCAAAATAGTCAACAGGGTCGCAAGAAGCGTGTGGAAAAACCAAGGCGCAAAATAACTGCCCATGAACTGAGAAAAGTCAAGCGTGCAGCTGCCACGATGCCACTTGCCACCAGTTTGGCCATATTTCAGAGCTGCAACATCACTGGAGTGCCCAAAAGCACAAGGTGTGCAATACTCAGAGACATGGCCAAGGCAAGAAAGGCCGAAAGACGACCACCACTGAACAAGACACACAAGCTGAAACGTCAAGACTGGGCCAAGAAATATCTCAAGACTGATTTTTCTAAGGTTTTATGGACTGATGAAATGAGAGTGAGTCTTGATGGGCCAGATGGATGGGCCCGTGGCTGGATTGGTAAAGGGCAGAGAGCTCCAGTCCGACTCAGACGCCAGCAAGGTGGAGGTGGAGTACTGGTTTGGGCTGGTATCATCAAAGATGAGCTTGTGGGGCCTTTTCAGGTTGAGGATGGAGTCAAGCTCAACTCCCAGTCCTACTGCCAGTTCCTGGAAGACACCTTCTTCAAGCAGTGGTACAGGAAGAAGTCTGCATCCTTCAAGAAAAACATGATTTTCATGCAGGACAATGCTCCATCACACGCGTCCAAGTACTCCACAGCGTGGCTGGCAAAAAAGGGTATAAAAGAAGGAAATCTAATGACATGGCCTCCTTGTTCACCTGATCTGAACCCCATTGAGAACCTGTGGTCCATCATCAAATGTGAGATTTACAAGGAGGGAAAACAGTACACCTCTCTGAACAGTGTCTGGGAGGCTGTGGTTGCTGCTGCACGCAATGTTGATGGTGAACAGATCAAAACACTGACAGAATCCATGGATGGCAGGCTTTTGAGTGTCCTTGCAAAGAAAGGTGGCTATATTGGTCACTGATTTGTTTTTGTTTTGTTTTTGAATGTCAGAAATGTATATTTGTGAATGTTGAGATGTTATATTGGTTTCACTGGTAATAATAAATAATTGAAATGGGTATATATTTTTTTTTGTTAAGTTGCCTAATAATTATGCACAGTAATAGTCACCTGCACACACAGATATCCCCCTAACATAGCTAAAACTAAAAACAAACTAAAAACTACTTCCAAAAATATTCAGCTTTGATATTAATGAGTTTTTTGGGTTCATTGAGAACATGGTTGTTGTTCAATGATAAAATTAATCCTCAAAAATACAACTTGCCTAATAATTCTGCACTCCCTGTATCTCCTTAATGCATTCCCCCACTGAGCCACCTTCATGGCGTCCCACTCTGAAGCCCGGGTGCTAGCACTGTCTCAGGTTTCCTCAAAGTAATGTTCTAGTACTTCGTAAACAGTTTGAGCAAATATTAGGTCAGTTAGGGCTTCTGCCCCCATCCTCCAGAGCAGCACCCCAGAATCTTTCCTGCTAGTCCCACAGGACACCAACCACAGGGATTGATCAGAGATGTTGCGTGCCAGATAGGAAATAGAAATCATATCATCTGCTAGAGTGCCAGTCATCAAGCAAAAGTCTAATCTGCTATAAGTTCCAGTCGCAGGCATGTAACATTAGTAGGCATGCCACAAGGGATTGCACTGCTCTCCCACCTAACATCTTGAGGTCCAAGTGTGCCCGCATTACCTCATGGAGTGCCCCTGTCATCCATGGTTTTGTGTCTGCTCTAGGGGGATGGCGATCAAGGTCACTATTCAACACACAGCTTTGGACCCCAGCTACAATTACGTCTGGGCCCTTTTGATCTGCAGCATCTCGCATTAGTGCTCCATAAAAATCTGGATCATCTACATTTATATGGCACAGTGCCCTGGCATCCAGCGCACCAGATATAATAATGTTTTGACCTTCTGGGTCAACCACCACCTCTGAGCCACTAAGGAGACTCCTGGAGCTACCTATATTAACACTCCCCTTGCATAGCTGGAATAAGAGGTTGCAATGATCTGACCCCCTCATTGTTTGTGCAACTGCCCAATACATCCCCCGTGTGAGTTTCCTGAAGGAGCACGATTGCAATTCCATACCGTTTCAAGTACGCATGTATCCTCCTCCTCCTAACGGGCTGTCGCAGACCTCTTCCATTCCAGGTTAGAAATTTCCAATTATGATCCATTCATCAATAAATGGGACACCGAGCATCCTTCCTCTGTCCCGACCCGTCACACCAAACTCCACACTCGCTCCATTCAGCAAAAGCATTCCAGGGTCCGACATGGTAGAGCAAACCCTTCCCCACCCCAATATGACCATTCAGAAAGAATATCAGAAGCCAGCCTTCCTCCACTAGGCAGAGTGTTTAAACAACGTAAGTCCAGTAAAGTTAGGCTAAATACCAGAGCCCACTGCCCCACCCAACTCATGGAGGCCACAGCTTCAATCTTTATCTTGCATTCCGCTGAGAGCCCTGCATCACGCAGGTGCAGCAAGGTCGAAGGCACTCAAACTGCACTCGCAAGCCCCCTTGGCGAGCCATCAATGAGTCCGCAGGCCGCCATTTAAAGCAAACACTATTAGGACAAGGATCATCAAAAATGATAACGTAACAGTTTTCCCCTTTAATTACACATAGAATTAGAAAGCAAGGCAACAACAGTATTAACCCCACTTCCCCCACTAGACAAGAAGAGCAAGTATTCAGTATACCACCATACACAGTGACCAAGAACAGATTTAAACTTTACTGTCCCATCTGCAGTGGGCAGCCACAATCATTGAGGTCCCTGGGTCTCGGGTCTCCAGGCAGCAAGTCCAAGGTAGTACCTAAGCAGACAAGAGGTAGCCAGGACCCATTCGTACCCATATTGTTATCCCATCATAAGGGCGTCAGAGTTTTTAAGGATCTCCTAAGGCCCCCGTTGGTGCAATTATTGATGCTATCTTAGTTCCCCTGTGACAATGAAAGGGCTCACCAGTGTCTGACACACAATTGGATTCCTCAAGAGTACCGTCCAGGCAGACCACAATTCTTCCCATTGATTTTGCTCCAGGAACAAGAAGTACTGTCCACCGTCGAGCCTGGGCCAATGGTGCAAACAATTGTCCCAGAGGCGGGCCTCCCACAGCTCGACATATGGCAGTACAAGGAGGGCCCCAAGCAAGTACATGCCCACTCTGAGCTCCTAACGGGGGGGGGGCAATCACTTCTTCCTCAGGGCTCTGACAGGTGGGAGTGGCCCAGCAATGGTCCAGGGTCCACTCACCCCCTTACTGGTCATCCACATGAATCACACCATGAAGCAGGCTTCTGTGAGTCAGTGCAAGTGCCTATAGGTGCTGTAAATGTCAATGGGGACCTCCTGTTAGCAGGAAAGACGCAGAAGCGGAGGTTTTTTTTCACCTCATTAATCAGGGTCTACTGCCCCTATAAGCATGAGTCCAAGGATATGAGGGCTGCTCTAGTGACCCGAAGGCAGGAGGGGGAAGGATACCCAGCCCTCCGCAATGTAGGCGGCAAGCACTATCAACGTCCGTGGCCTGGGCGGCTCTGAACCTAGATAGTTCACCCAACCGCTCCAACAATCAGGTGGCTCTGCAGTGTGCGAGTTTAAGAATATATTCAGTATCCCCTTCCCCCCCCCCTCTGCTGCGGAAGGGGGCGCAAGGCCCAAAACGCCACAAGGCCTGCGCATCCGCCCAGCCTCCTGCCAACATGTCTCAGCTGCGGCGGCCCCAGTTAGGCTCCGCTGCCCAAGGTGTATTCAGTGTGATTCGGATCAGCCTCAGGTCACGTTTTAGATAGCCAAGTCTGCACAGCAAAGCGGGGGACCAAGCCCAAGGTGATCCTTCCAGGTATTCCATGCCGCAGGTGTTAGATCCGGCCCTGGCTCCCGAAGTGTCCCCGCACACTCCACAACTTGTAATGGGGGTATGTAGCCACAGGGACTATAGGATGGTGCAGGTTTTTGAGGGAGCCCGCTAGAAACATGTTGAGGCAACCATCTTGCTTGGTTCCAACCCCATCCCCCCGAATTGTTGTTAATGTATTAATTAGTATTTTGAGCTAAGAAAACAGCATGTTAAAATCTGTGTCAGGAGTGACTATGATAAATTGATATGACTGTTAAGGTTGACCCAGTGCCTTTGCATTTGGAGCAAAACCTAAAGAATTCCCTTTTTCTTAATTACCTGTATCATCCTTCACTTTTGTTCCTTTTGTCTTTGTGCAACTGGTTTAGTCTACTGGGGCTACAGGTTTTCATTTTTGAAGTGAAAATTCAATTTGAGCAAATGTAAGACATGATTAGCATGACTGAACTCAGCTTGGTGGAAGCTAAGCGATACACGTCTTTAACCGGTGTAGTTGTGATTTCTCGTAGGGAAGAGTGCAAGGCCTGGGATAGGGATTAGTTCAGAATTAGGATATGAGTGAAGTGAGTTGTGGGAGAGGACAGTCATTTGTGCTCATATGCAGTCTCTGTAGATGCAGTTTGCACAATGAGAATGCTGTCTTTTGGTTCCACTTGCCAATCACCCACGTATCTGTTGTGTACTTTGCTACCTAAGTGATGGTAGAGTCTTCTCTTCTTTCTGTATGTCATGAAAGTGAGACTTCACCGCATGTTATCACTTGTTATTATTAAAGGAAATAAACAATGGAAATAAGCATGTTCTATTTATTTCAAGTTAGGTACAGGTACACAAGACATTCAATTTTGTGTTGTTATTTTTTCTTTCCGCTCTATATTTCTACAAACTGTCTACTGTGTACTTTGAAGGTGGTTCAACAGTCTTGGTTAAGAAGAGTATTCGATCATGCCCAACTCATAAAATACGTATATTACAGAGGGAGTGGCACTCCATAATTTAGTTTTTTTTTTATCACTGATAACTCTGGCCCTGTTCAAAATATCTGCATGCTCTTTCCAAGAATAAATATGCATGCATCTAAAATTGAACTCTGAAAGTTTTCTGAAAATTTGTTAATGAGGTAAAGGGTGTAAAGGCATTGGGAAGAGTCCCAATAGTTGTATTTTATTTTCGTTCAAAGTTCAATAACATTTTCTTTTGCACTCCCCTACAACCACTTGGGTGTAAAGGACATGCCTCAGAACTCTAGTGAATGCTGTTTGGTCCCAAAATATTTTTACATTTGAGACCTTGTTTGTGAACTGCTTTGGTCAATTCAAGAACCAGTATGCACATTTTTGTTTGTCTTTCTCACTTGGAGTATGTAAAGAAATGTTTGGCCCAGCATTGGTACCCATTACTTGGTTTATGAACTGCTCCTACAGCTGCAGGGGAAGTGAAGCATGTACATCTACAGGCTGAATTGTATTACACAACTTGGAAACAGAAACCCCGAGAACGTTCCCAGGTTTCCCACTTGGCCAAATTGTGTGATCCTAGACAATTGTTTCGTTTTACTGTCCCTCATTTTCCTTCATTTTCACAGATAATAGGACCTCGAAATACATGACTTCAGGATGTGCGCTGTACAAACTTTTCTCCTGTGTTTATTTAATAAGTTATGATGTTGACGTATGATAGCAACCGGAACCACAGAAAGGGTGCACATAACAACTGACTTGCGTCATAGTTCACTATTGGCATTGTTGCCTGAGTGGTGGGAAAGCATGAATGTTTCTAAATTCGTGCTTGAAAATTATCGCCTTTTTAAAACAGTACTTCTCAATGCACTGATTTACCAAGGTGAAAAGTTCTGTATGTTAATGAAATGCACTTCTTGAATTTTGAAGGGACTTTATCATATTTTTACACGCTTGCTGCAAGATGGCTTCACAAATGAAGGTGTTCCTAAGTTAAGCAGTTCAGGACGTCCTAGTTAATTCCTTTCTTTAACTGAAGTTAACATTTAAATAAATGCTTGCCCATTTACTTAACGTATTTTTAATGTTAGTGCTATTAACAGTACACTGCAGCCTAGTGTTGCTGTTGCTCAAGGTGACACATGTAAAGGTTATGCAGGCCGCATGGGGACCCTGGGCCGTACTTTGAGTATCACTCATTTACAGAGTCATACAGTAGACTGCTGGTCCCAAAATGATCTCTCTTAAGTTGTGGGAATGGGAAAAATGCTGGTGTTGATCTATTGCACCGTCTTGGTCTTTTCTTCGTCCCATTGTTGCATCAGTAATGGTTTGTTACGTCATTTGTGTGTATGTAGATAAATAATAATATTAGCTAACGTCCATTCGGAATACATATCCTTCACTGGAAGGATATTTACCAACCTCGGCATATAAAAGTCCCTGTAATGTTTCCTATAGAAACAACTGTATTTTCACTAGCAGCAACAAAATGTGTAAAAGAGGCATCATTTGGAACTTCACTAATGTCATTAGTTACATTTATGATGTGGTATGAGATTTCATGCTTGAACCCATGAGCATGCATGGGGTTTTGTTTCTGTAGACAGCATAATTGGTAAATTTAAGTAGGGATTGGGATACAGATAAATACATTTTCTGTGAAAAAGGTCTGTGTGTGTGCATGCAAACACATCTATCAGGCAGACTGAGCTATAGCTGATTTGTGATAATAGTTGATTTGAAACGTGCACATGAAATTAATTTTAAGACATGCTAATAAATGTGGTGTGAAATTTGCTGATAGATCCCAGCCAAGCCCAGTTCCACGATTTCAAATTCGATGCAAAATGGTCAATGGGAAACGTTATTTAGGATGATCTAAAGGGAGGAGGTCCTTTTGTAAAGCCTCCTAGTAATTTTGCTGTCCATTACAACAAAATCTTCCAAAGAGAATTAGGCCGAAAATGACAAGAAGGTAAAATATTACTCCGGCTATGCATTTTTTCTTGGTTTGGCTTAAATTCACTCAGTAAGTTAAGTATTTGTATTACAGTAAGGTATTGGATGGATCTAAAGGGGTTATTAATGTATATTTGTGCCATTAGACTGCAGATTGTCCAAAATACTGGATCCATAGAGGCTCAGATGATAACATCATAAAATTACTCAACACTAGTTGGATGATAAAGGAGGCATAGGCTAGCCACAAAGCTCTGAGGATGCATTCCATGACGGCTCCTAATCGCTGGCCTGCAGTCATGTTTAAATCTCCCTCAACCTGAAGCATCACACCTGACACTCATTCTCTGTGGAGGAGAAAGCTACCGCAGGGGAGTAAAGATTTTCCAGCACATTGCTGCAGATGGAACTGTAACTGGGCCTACTGATTGAGTCAGACTGAGGCCTGTGCCATCTGCAGCATCTACTAGAGGTGGCAAGAGAGGAACCCGTGAAGTCCTGCCTTCTACTGGAGACTCACTGAGAGCTGTCAGGCAGTTGCGGGCATCTGGACGAGCGTGCAGCACGACTGAACTCAGTGGCCACAGAGAACATTGGCCCTCAATGATGTACCCAAGCAGCTGCTGGACGCGATTGATTGTGGCCTTGGTGGCACCTGGACTGTGCGACGGTTGGCCAGGAGAGGAGAGCTGCGAGCTATGCGGCATCACCTTAGTGCAGGGGGCGCTGGGCCTGGTGCCATATGGGCCCCCGCTGCAGCTGAGCTCCAGCTGTTGCCCCAGATGGAGTTGGCTGCTGGTAGTGCAATCTGGAGGTGGTTTCCCTGTGAGATTTCAGGGCCGCTTGGGCATGGCTTGTGTTGCCTGGAGGTTCCCCCACCTTGCTACACTTGTGGCAGAGGTCTCCCTGAGGGACACATGTGACTGGTGACCCAGGGCATCGTGCGGACAACCCCCACTGTACGTGGTGGACTCCTGGAGCTACAACAGCAAATGCTGTGGGTGGCCTCACTCTATCCCAGCCAAATTAGTGGGCACGCTGTGCTTACAGTTGGGGTGCAGACTCTGTGATTCAAAGTGCCAGTCCTCAACTTGGGCCTCTTTAAGGTGGCTACCATGGTGAAAGGGGCAATGGTGCCGATGCCCATCAACAAATATGGCATACTAGTGCTGCCAAAGTGCTCTTGAGTGGACGGCGAGAAGGCTATAGACACCCCCACCTTGCCAGACGTGCTCTGGGTGGTTCTGGACACGAGCACCTCGCAAGAGCGACTGATGCGGTGGCGATCAACTTGAACCTGGTGCAGGCTTCATGGAATGGGTGCAGCATGTGGAACAATAACTTGCCGACACAGTGAGGGACCTCCATGATGCCACTAAGATGTCAAACAACCTCTTGAGCCAAGTCAAAATCCTGGTAACCCAGGTGAAAGACCCAAAGGACAGGGCACGGAGAAATAATGTGCGCCAGGTCAGGCTACTAGAGCACGCTGAGGGAGACTATCTGGAACGTTTTTTTGAGAAATAAGTACAATAACAATGGCAGCCAAAAAGATTGTTGGGGTTCTTCTAGATTGGTACAGACGGCAGAATGCAGCACCCTCCCACCCCACAGTAACTATCATCTTTCGCCTGCTCAGCTAGAGGTACTTCGATACGCTGCTCTGGGTAATGAAAAAGACTGGCATCCTGCTCATTATAGAGGCACTCATCATGCTATCTCTGGATTGCACATTCAGAAACTCAGACGGTCCTTTGAGGCAGTGAAAGGCACTGTAGAGACCGCAACATGAATTACATGATGTTCTACCCAGTCACATTGAAAATCCTGCATGAGAGAAAGGCTCATTTCATCACTGAGGCATCCTAAGCCTGGGACTGGCTAGAGACGGAGCATGGCGCCAGGGAAAAGAAGGATCAATCAACTCTGATTTGTAGGGCACAGCAAATCACCTGTGAGGGTATCCAGGTGCTGTGTTCTTGCTGGAGTCAGTCAAAAAGCCAGGTCTTGAATCCCTTTACAAATTTCAGGAAGGTGGGTGATGTTCAAAGGTTGATGAGAAGGTTGTTCCAGGACTTGGCGGCAAGGTGGGAGAAGGAACATTGTTGAATGTTGCTTCAGCGGCTGCAGGGTGTGTGATCGAGGGTGAGGGAGGAGGAGCACAGCTGTCTGGAGGGTTGGTGGAAGTTCAGGTAGTAGTTGATGCATGCTGGTCCTTGTTTGTGGGAGGCCTTGAAGGTGCGTATCAGCATCTTGAATTGGCATCTTTTCTGGATGGGGAGCCAGTGGAGGCTCCTGAGGTGGGGGTGATGTTGGTTCATTTGGGGAGGTCTAGGATGAGCCTGGCAGCTGAGTTCTGTATTGTCTGGAGTCTGTTTTGGAGTTGGTTGGTGAGTCCTGTGTAGACGTGTTGTTAATTGTCACAGTGGCTGGCACTCCCCCCGGTGATGTAGTGCCACCTCCTCCCACGCCTACAGATATTTCAGCTACTGACATTTATGTTCATCACTTTGGGACAGCCAACTGTTAGTTTGTCTTTGGTTTGGGACACATATGGAGGCATATGTAACGAAAACTCCATGCCTCCCTCGGCCTGGGCCCCACGTTCATCACACAAACAGGTGTGCCTAAGATATTCTACCCCCTCACCTGTTATATACTGTTTGCTGTTTACGTTTGTATTGGTTATATTGTTTTTACTTATCTAGAAGTTGTCGCATCTGTATCTTCAAATCACAGAAAGTGATACTTTAATTGCCTGGAAGGCATTTACAACATCTGGTTATTCTACACACACACACACACACACGGGTTTGTAGACAATGGCTGAAATTACTTTACTAACGTGAAACGTCAGGGGCCTTAACCACTACCGGAAGAGACTGAGGGTGGGGGATATATCTGCATAGACTGAATATAAAAGTGGCCTACCTGCAAGAGACACACTTGCTGCTGCCAGAGGCACACACACTGACGCAAAAGTGGAAAGGGCGCTTCTATCATGCTAGCTGTAGCACACACGCAAGGAGGGTAGGCATATGGCTGTCTGGGCATATGGATGTACACAACTCTGCATCACCAGCTGCACCCTGATGGCGAAGGCTGGTATATTATATTGCAGGGCATGCTGAATGGCAAGGGCTTGGTACTGGTTGGTGTCTTTGCCCTGCACACTGATACCAGTAAATTCTTCCCTGACTTTGGACTGAGGCTCATTCCATATACACGTGAACCGCTGATCTGGATTGCAAACGTAACTGCACTATGCATGGCGGCATAGACCACACCACTCCTAACCCTACATATAAACAAAATATGTCTGCCTCACTTGACCTGGTGATGATAGATCTGGACTCGGTGGCTATTTGGAGGCAATGTAATCCACACAAACAAGAGTACATGTACTACGCAGCCCCCAACCACACTTACTCCAGATTGGACGACATATTGGTGGGCAGGGGCCAGGCGAGATATATAACATGGGAAGGACAGTCTCAGACCACTCCACCTGTGAGGGCAACCTACTCTGTTGCTGCATAGAAAACACGCATACCCACGAGGCAGCTACCGGTTTTGGCTCTACATGACGCAGGCTTTAGACAGTCCATGAGAGAGACGATCTCGGAGTTTTTTGATTTTAATGATAATATGGGTAGCACATGTGCGGTGAAGCGGGACATCCTTAAGCTGGTGGTTTGGAGGCTTACTGGTTCCCGGGTGCCATCAATGATTAGAGCCCTGGATTGGGAAATTTGTGACATAGAAGGGGATTTGATGAGCCAGCAGAGCGCTGCTGGGGAGATTTCAGGCTAGACGCTATAAGCTCAGCTATCACACAGCAAACCATGGAGGAAGGAACTGCTACAGAATTGTATATTTCTCCAGGTACTGCACAGGGAGAGTGATAAGATGGGCAGACTATTGTCCTGGCACCTGAAACGGTGGCCGGTATCAACATGTATAATGGCCATTAGAGATACTAACGACTTGATTGTGTACACGAAGGAGGGGATAAATGACATCTTTCATGCATATTATCAGCAGCTCTACAAAAAACCATGTCATTGCTAAAACATAACATCTAGAGGCCATTTCCCTGGTGTCTTTAGATACAGAGAAGGCCTTCGATACCTTGTCTTGTCACTACACGTTTGGAGTCCTGTGGGCCCCGCACCGTGGTCCGTCGTTTATAGCAATGGTCAAATTACAATACACTAACCCAGTCACCAGGGTGAAAATGAATGAGTACAAATCAGCAGAATGAGAATTGGAACATTGCACACAGTAGGGTGTTCGCTGTCCCCTTTGCTGTATGCTCTGGGGGCCTAATTGTTGGCCTTTCAGCTCAGACACATTCTGTCAGACTGGGCCATTGAGGTGGGAGCAGTGAAGCACCTTGTATCCCTGTATGCATATGATGTGCTTGTATACTTCTGGAACCCTGCGGAGACATTGCTTCACCTGTTTACTTTATTAGACGACTTTGATGCACAGAAATCGCCAGTGTACCCAATAGTGGGCTCTCAGCAGTGCCTTCAGAGCAGCTTCCTCCCTGGTGATTCCCTGGGAAACACAGATGGTCTGGTATCTGGGGATAATGGTGACTACCTCAGAGCACACCTAGCATGAACTGAACATGGAGACACTAATTCAGGGCATTTGGGGCTCCACAGATCTCTAGTCTTCACTCCCATTGCTGGTGGCCAGGCGCTAAAATGATTGTATTGCCTCAATGCCTTTGTCTCTTTCCGTGTAGTTCTACATAATTCCCTGGAAAAATATTATGACACTTTGATCTCTACTAAGGACACTCAAATGGGATAAAAAAAGGAGTAGAGTTAAAGTGGACACACCAGTCTGCACGCATGAGGAAGAGGGACTCTGGGTTCAGGGTACGTAAGCATATTACCTGGCAGCGCAACTGAAGTATACAAATGGATGGTTCAATGCTGCTGCCAGCACGGACGGCAGACTTGCGGGGCTGGACAGTGGGGGAGGGCTTGCGCAGCATTAGCTCTGAGGCAACCTTTATGGTGCAGGACATGGCGCCGATATGACAAAAGTACTGTCATTGCTGGGAAAGCTGTGTCTTGTACGCTGCAATCTTGTTTTTATAGTGTGTACCACAATTCGCCATCCTGGAAAGTACTGTGGACGTGTCAGAGTGGAGATTGGGTGGGTGTTCCCTTACGCCAGAGGATCTTTGGGAAACTGCCAAGACACGCTTTCAACTATCACAGGACTGTACCTACAATATAATGCTATCAAGGGAATAAAGCACAACATTTCCGGACTCCGAGGAGACCCCTCCACAACCCGAAAGCTTACATCCGCTGATTCGTGGGACTGCAGATGCAGAGTCATCACACTTATACTCAGCTTTCTGAGATGACACAAACACCCACTGCACTTGTGCTCAAAATGGGAGGCAGACTGTGATCTGGCCTTCTCAGACACACAATGGAAATAAACCCTATTACTAATAATAAAGGAGATCTCAAGCTAGATTTTGCTCACTCCATTTTAATTATGTACACAGCAAGATGCTTTGCCCCATTTTCCCAAGTGCGGTTATCCGGAGGCTACTTATTACCATCTGGTCTGTGAATGTCTTAAAATGGCTGCATTTTGGAGGAGGGAGGTAGCTGTATACTCTGAACATTTGTCATTTAACAGTACCAATGTCCCCATCAGCATGCTTATTAAGTATTGATGTTAGCAAGACCAAATATAAATCATAAAGTGATTTGTGAAACTTACACGTGTTTCTGTTGGCAAAATGCCATACGTTTAGGGTGACCAGATTTTGAAAAGAAAAAACCGGGGCAGGTTAGACATAAAAGTAGGACTAAAGCCTTTAGCCTCACTTTTTTGTTATCTAGCCTGCCCTGTAAAAAAAAGAAAAAAAGTGTGTGTGTATACATATATACATACTTGCAAACACGAGAGCAGGCAGCAGAAGTATTTAAGACTCTAGAGGTGCATGTGAAAGGAGAGCACACTTTCCACTTCTGATTGCAGGTTGACCTGACCTCTGTCCCAAAAACCGGGACATTTATTTCAAATTAACAGAAGCGTTTGCAGGTTGACCTGACCTTTGCCCCAAAAACCGGGGCATTTATGTGAAATGAACAAAAGCGTTGGGACACCGGGACAGTCCTCTGAAAACCTGGACTGCCCGGGGAAATCCAGGATGTTTGGTCACCCTACGTATGGTAGTCCGCAGGCTGAGCCCGAAGACCCCGGAAAACTGCGGATGGATACTCAACATGGCGGTATGGACAACATGACGGAAGAGATCAGAATGTCACTGGTCAGAACTGATGATAAGCTACAAGATGATCTCAAACTGTGGAAAGCCCTAGCACATGCGCTGATCTGCCCCCTCAGGCTCCCTCCCCAAAAGTATGTCTAACCATGTAACACTGCTCCTTATGTTCACTCAGACCATGGCCTGCTGGATGGAGTTGCGCATGCTGCTGTGCCTACTGTGTCTTCGCGCCCACTCTGCTATGTTGTTGAATGTTTTATATATGATGTGCATCCCAAAGTGCCTTCCATTACTAATCTATGTTTCTACTGTATTACAAAGCCCAATAAAGAGATAAAAAAAAAAAAACTCTAGTTGGATGAGAAAACGTTCTCTCTCGTGGCTTCATGAATAGGTTCTGGGAACTGTGAAGTCTATACGCAAAGTCCCACACCTGCCAGTGATTGCAACATGCAATAATCAAAATTGTATCCACAAATCTTGTGACGTGTAAAACAGAGTTTTTTTCATTGGGTAAAAAGGTGCAACCTGTTTCTGAAAATTATACAGAGTTTTTCTACTACTTCTTGCACTGAAAACGGGTGTTTTTAACCTGTTAAGAGAAGTGTTTTGCATAGTTTATAGTGACTGATTTGAAAAAAAACAGCTTTCTCTAACACATTTAAATTTAATTTAGTGGAACTTAAGGGTTTGGGAAGAGGATGATGACAAAGTCATGATTGTAGAAGAGAAGCAGCATGATACCGTGGGGCCAGTGCAATTAAGTCTGCTAACATTTGTTAACATGCAACAAGTAACACTGAGAATTTGCCAGTAGTCCTTAGGCAAGGAGAACATTGGTACAAGAGTTATAGTGTGCCAAAGCATCTGACAGAAATGCACAGCGTTGAATTTTGGTAACACAAGATCTGGTAACATCACAGGCTGTTTTCAGAATTGAAGAGTGTGCTCTGCCTTTTCTTGTATGAAAAATCCTGCAGAAAATGATGATCAAGAAAAGGATATGATGATGTACTACATGAGGTGATTTTTTCATGTTTTGTTAAGTTGTGGCTGAAAACAAAAATCTGAAAACCGAACCAAAAAAGGTTATTTCCACAATCACCCTTTTTATGGGCGAGCAAAAAGGGCTCCGTCCATTCTGTTATGTCCCTTGGGCTTGAAACCACGCCCATGCCACGTTAGTCACTTACATTGGTTCGTGGGCTTGCCTTTTAAAATCCACTTGCTTTCATTTGTGAAAGGCATGCATACGTCATGCCTTTTCCGGTGTTTAGCCCACCTACACAGCACCGGTAAAGTACCAAAAACATACGAGGCTCGATGTTTTCAGCCTGGAGTCCGGACTATTTTATCTGTTTATTTTCCTCGCAGCGCGATTGCGCTGCATTTTACATAGCGAGATCGCGCTGCGTTTTTTTTTTGCTTTACAACGCTAATAGCTCTACCTCAAACAAATGCGAGACCCGTTGCATTGAAAATGCTTGTTCTCTAAATGTATACATTTCTTCTATCTTTATTTTCTGTCAATATGTTTTTTTTTTTTTATTCAAAAGGCCTAACGTCCCTCAGAATATGCTGTGCAGGTCTCTGTACAGCAGATTGTAGTGCTGCAGAAGCAGGGCACAGATCCTACTGTGCGCAGCCTTTTGCAAGTTCTGAGTCCAATTGGAAAGTTTGGTGCAAATTGGCCTATTGGATTCCAAGTTATTAGGAATCTAAATCGAAAAGTGCCATTTCTGCATAACACTCTTTCCAACCGTCAATACAGATAAGCAAATGCTGCTTCTAGAATATATATAGTAAGAATGTTGTGACTGAATGACAGATACTTTCAGTGGGAACCAGGAAGCATATAGGAACAAGCATGTGCAATGCAATGTGTCTCATATTTGCTTGAGTTGGAGCTATTGGCGTTGTAAATTCCCAACTGGACTTTTCTTGCCTCATAAATTGAAAATTAAATGTAAAACATTAGTTGACATTAGCAAGCCAATTCAAAGTGTCATGGCTCACATGAGCATGAACGCGAAAGAAAGACACAAAAAGAAGTTTTCTCACAGTCATACGTGTCGGCAATTGTGAAATTATTAATGTAACCGGGTTCGTCTGGGGGGGGGGGATGTTGGGGAGGGTGTGGGTGTGTGTTTGTACGTACTTTAAAATCACCTCCTAACCAAAGTGCTACATCATCGGAGTTAGTAGCTCCAATAATAAATATATCCATCATCTGCCACCACACGCACATCTACATGTTTAGCATTTGTAAGACAAAATATTTATTAAGACGTGATAGCTTAGATACACCTGTCCATCAAGCTTATTCCTTGATTGTTTTTTCAAATGTAAAACACTGATACTGGATCCATATACTCAGAACCCAGAATATGTTAATGCATTGCCTATTGAACTCAGTTGCACATCTCAGTATAATGGAGTCCCATCGAGGCTTGTAACAAAAAGACAAAAAAAATCAATAACAATTGTGTTGGAAACGGCGACTCTTATTTGCTTTAAAACAAATGTTGCATACAAACGAAAACTATCACTCAAACAACCAACAAGAGGGTCAACATGTTTCAGGTTTCTACTGTTCATCCAGTGCTTTACTCAGGACCTGGTGGCTCTATTGTGTCACGTCCCACACTTTTAAAGGGAATCCTGATCTATACCCTTGCATTAATCACTTTATAAAACTAAGGTACGCCAGACTGAATGTACAGCTGCTCATGACGTGTGCATGTGTGGTTACACATGCACACAAATAAGTCATTGCACTTGGTCAGCCACTGCATCATCCTTTAATGGCCAGTTTTTTTTTATTATGGTGATTGGTGTCTGCAGTAACACTTTTGTCCTTTTAGAGAGGCAGAAGCATTGGTAAAGCCAAAACGTGAGACCCATTTGCTCTGCCAACACTGGTGTTGACAGATTGGTACAGTTCATTGGTTAGCACTCCTGTTGATAGTGTGAAAGGGTTGATATGAAAAGTAAAACGACTGGTCACAAGGGGCCTATGATGCACTCAGGCCCTAATCATAAGAGGTGGCAGTGCTCTGATGCTTCTCTTTCCGGGTGTTGCAGACACTGGCTGATTTCTTCAAGGCAGATACAAAAAACTTTTGTCACATCAGAATTACATGGATTTTACAGATCCATACACAGGTACAGCCAACAAACACTACCTACAGTTGGGTATCAGTGAATTTCTGGAACTTTCACCCAATAGGCCACTGTTGTATACATTTACTACTAGGTCAAGGGTGAAAGCTACTTCAGTTTATCGAGCTGTTATGGGTGCAATAGATATGCCAGATAGAACAGCCGAGTAAAAGCTGATTTTAGATTTATGTGTTCTGTTGGCTGACAGCCAATGGAGAAAGATGCAGCTGTCACGGTAAAGTAGTATTGCACAATAACACAAGGTATAAATTGATTAATTCAAGATCCAGCATAGGATGTATATTACCCTTCCACCCTCCAAGCACACTATAACCCCAAACTCAGTACTAGCTACCTTGACGCAGAGGGTTAAAAAAGTGAAGTGGGGGAAAGCCCAACTACAGATGCTAAGTACTAGATTGGATTTCTAACAAATGTTCTGAGTCTAACAAACTGTAATTTATGCGGTCAGGTCTGCACTGTCAATTGGTATTGGTTCCCAAAGACTCTACAAAGAGTGGCGCTTAGGGGATACTGCAAATGGTATAATGGCTTCCAAAAACAGAACTAAAATCCTGTGGATGCACTTAGACTCTAGAATTAACCCACTGTGAGAAAGAGGCATTGGTGTCAGTCATCAAGCATCAGACACAATCCCGTGTAGCAGTTGGTGAAAACTAGGGCAATGGCAAATACATGTTGAATTATTCAGCACAATGATGGGGCTAGGTTTTAGAGGAAGGATACCGATCCTGCCCATCCGACGAGCAGCTTTCAGGGAGGCACGAATGTAGCAAAAACCCACTGTGTGAGCTGCAGGAATTCCCCATTAGTGCAACAGCAACACTGAACTGGAACATTGATAAGATGCAATAGCATATAAAAAAGACAAGCATTCGCAATGCAAGGGTCTCGCGTTTGCTCGAGTTAGAGCTATTAGCGTTGTAAATTCCTAACTGGACTTCTCTTGCCATATACATTGAAAATGTAAAGCAAAACAATTAACATAACCAAGTCAACTAAAAAACACTGTGGCCGCCATAAGCGTGAGCGCAAAGGAGAAACACAAAAGGAAAAAGAAGTTCACTTGCAGTCAAACATATCGGAAAAAGTGCAATTATCCATGTAACAAGGTCGATGGCCAAGGCGGTAACAAAACCGCCCGAAGGCGGGACAAAAGTAAAGCATTTACCAATGTCATCAAAGGATTTTTTTAAAGGCAAGCCCACAAACAAGTTAAAGTGATGGACATGAGGTGGGTGTGTTGTTGTAAAGTGTGTTGTTGTAAAAGCAGAGCTTGCTAGCTGCTATGCTCAACCTAGAAATGCAGGTTCTTTCCTTTTGTGGGACTACACTTGTAGTCCAGGGACGTACACAATGAAAAATGTGTTGTGCCTAAAACTGTAAGAAACGTCTCTGTTTTTGCAAAGAGGGAGCATGCAATAAGGGTGACCATTGGTCTTTATGATAGAGGAGGAGAGAGGTGGATGGCAAAGGAAAAGAAGTTGAAATGGAAGTCAGGGGAAAGGGTGCTATCTCTTCTATTGCAGGACAGAATGAAGGAGATTATGACTGGGACCTCATCAAGCCTCAAAGGAGAATGTACATGTGTCTTTTAAAGCTTTCTTTCTTCTCTAGAGGATCACAACAAAGTAACTGTCCACCTCTACTCTCAGAACACAGCTTCCCATCCAGTTACCGTTTGACTGTATCCCTGCCTTTGACACTGTACATTAGTCTGCTGCCTTTTGGGTAGGCTCACACTATACAAATACTACATACATATGTAAAACTGATACTTATGGACAGTCTGAAATGGTCTGTTGAGTGACACATACATGGATGATCACTAACCATTGGTCTAATATTTCCCTTTTCAGTGAATAAATATGTTGCTGTTACAATTTGTTTGAAATGAATATGCTTTAATTGTGGTTTGAGGAGGTTAAATTGATTTGAATAAAATCAGATTGTTGGCAATCTAGTCTAGTCCTAAACCGAGGATTAGAATCCAAGGCCCCAGGTTCCAAAGTCAGCAGCTTGGCCACGGGTAGACACTTCCCCCCCCCATGATAGGCTGGGCAGTTTACTTTTTAAACTCTTTCCTGTGTGTTTGGGTGAAGTCCAAAAGCACTTGTTGCAGGGTTTATACAGACTAGCTAAGTATGGTGTGCACATGACCAGAGCCTCAAACACATTTGAATGTGTGCCATAAAAGCACAGGACAGGGGCCTAGCTTTCATGTGTAGTCCTGCACTGTATTTGTAAATGTATTATAAATGAAACACCCCCATGTAAACATGTTTTTTATCTTAAGGTACTTGAAGCAATTGAAAGCAAAGATGGACTGTTTTGTGCAGAACTTGTGTCCTTTAAGCATCCTCATGTTGCAAATCCAAGGCTTCAGGTAAACATCTTTTTTTGGGTAAACTATTTGAATGTATGTTCATCAGGCAAAAAATATTATAAAGATGCATTTTAACTTCTTTAGAATGAAGAAGCTGATTATCTAGCTTTAACATTAAAAAAAAAAAATGTTTACATGACGTGAGCTGTGCCAGTGCTGATTGTACTATACATAAATGTGTTCCTACTTGTAGTTGCTGCCTTAAAAAGTAAGGAGACAAGTCTCAGAGTTATACGAGGGGCAACCAGGAAGGTGCAGTTTGAGGTTTTAGGAGTTGCAATAAATCCTATGTAAACTTAGATTAGCTTCCATGCTAACCACTTATTATTGAAACTTTCTCAAAGTGGCCAGGCAGCTGGGAAATGTAAACAAAGATCTGCAAGGCTGAAGAAGTGCAAAGACACATATTAATAGCCTTCCATGGTCAGGTTGCTATCCCTGGCCAACTTGCTTGCCTTCTGTTTTCCGTGTGCTGGCACTTTCCACAGTTGCCTGTCTTCTATGGTCAGCTTGCTGCCCTGCCCAGTGGGCTGCCCTTGTGGTCCGCGTGTTGCCCCTGCCGACTATCACATGTAATCTGGGGACACTCTGGCCCCCTGTTGCCTGCAGTTATTTTGCTGACTCTACCCCTCTAGCCTGCCCTCTGTTGTCCATAAAAGTGAAACAACTTTGTGAAGTTCTTGGAAACATGAAAATGTCTGCATACATCATGGAAGTGAAACCTTGGTATGAAAGAGTGAGCCACTGGACAGCCGATAACCTGAGCCTTGGTGCAAAATGTTTTCGCCTCTTTCCTACTGTCTGCAATTATAGATTACATACATTTCCCCAAACTCAGCTGTCCATTTTTTGTTCTTCTTCGTCTGTTGATTTGACCTTTCTATCATAGCATCTTTGTTGTGAGGCGAAAAACTATTGTGATTACTGTTGAATGATCATGACTCTCTGCAGTGACTTGTGCTAGTTCTTTTTGCTAATGTAACGGTGAGGCTTAGAGGCCTTGTCGCCATACCTCGCCTGGCTCCCTACTGTTACTACATTGATCATTATATTGCTTGTCTGATATGCAAAGTGTTGTGCAACATCTGTTCTCTCTTTTTCTTCTCGTGCCCTCCTATTCGGTTTGTCCTGACATTGAGTAGATTTGCTACTATACCTGTAAGTGCTAGGTTGCAGCAGAAATGCCAATGTTATGCATCGTTTTCCCTACTTTACAGTGTTTTCCATGCTAAGTTAAACACATTATATATTAAAACCAGTTTTTTAAACAATGTAAATTGTATAATCATCTTTCCATTGTACCTCCCAATACAGATTCCCCACCTGATGTGCTATAATTCCTAGTGTCTTATGAAAGCACCAGGTGACCATGACCCGCTGTTCAGCTGACAAAAGTTTGGGTGTCACTGGAAAACTGAGATTCACATCATTCCAGTGATACCCCTCCTGTGACACCATTTCTAGAGCTCTTTTCTGCACCCACACCCCGTGTCCGTGGGAAACCAGCAAGTGATTTCCTGGGTACCTGTTCTGCAACTGATGTGACTGCATCTGTGGTGCAATTATGTTCTGTTGCAGGATGTAAGATGCATATTGACTGGTGTGGAATACTCATCTGCTCTAGTCGTGGGGGTTGTGTGACTGAGTGGGAAGGCATGGGCAGCAAAAAGCCGAGGTTTTTCAGGTGACCTCTCCGTCAAGCAGGCCCTATGAGTTGTGCTGTAGGTGTGGAGGTCATGTCAATTGTAATTGTATTTATATACCACTTTCTACCCCGTACTAGTCATTGAAGCACTTTACAACTAGTAGCACACTACTTTGTGACCCAAGGTTGGCGGTAAATCCAGTGCACAATGGGATTAGTTAAGTGCACTCAAGAAAAAAATGACATCCATTTTCTCCATTTACTTTGTGATAGATTATATTAAGATTGGTGTGATCATTAGTGGGTATATGTGGTTTCAGATGAATGATTGCTGAAATAGGCTTGTGAAAATTAGGTAATGTTGGGTTATAGGGATGGTGTTTTAAGGGGGAGAGTTTGTGGGTTAAAGGGGCAATCCAGTAGAGAGAAACGGAACAGTTCTCTACCTTTTTCTACATCTCTAACAGTTGCCTGCAGTAGGCATTCCAGAATGATCTTTTCATGTCTGCTTGCATTTTGAGATCTATTGTGACATTATTCACTGAATAGACTCTTTCGAAAAGGCCTCCTAGCAACATCAAGGCCTAGAGTGTATTGAACCTTGTTTTCTAAAACCTCACAACCCAGCGTCAAGATCAGAATGATTACACTTTACAGCTAGGATGATCCTGGTGCCTCTGGTGCCACTGGTACAGCCTTTTCATGGCTGATCTTTGGATTTTGTAGTAGTTGACAGGTGAGAAGGGGTCTAAGTGTGCTTTTTTTTATTTATGTTTTTTAGCATGGGGCTAATAACTGAGTGTTTCATTTCTTTGGAACTACACTTAGGCGAGTTAAAGGTTGAGTACCTTAACTATAGTTGGAAGTAATACTAGCAGACCCTTGTTCAGAATATGCGGCAGAGCTGGGACCAGAGGTGAGCCAGATTTAACCTTATGCATTGGGTCAAGAACCCTCCTCTCGTTGATGGCTGGTATAAACACCAGTTGTGTTGAGCCCGAGGAAGCCATAGAACTAGCAATTTCAAGGGAAATGTGGGCTAGATTACATTGTAATGAGTCATAGAGATCCGATTCCTTTTTTCTTTAAAAAAAAAGAAGTCTGCTATCTCATTGCATCACGCCACAGAAGACGGCAGAGGATAGTTCCCTGATCAGCAAGATTAAGGGGTTTAAAGATCTTGACTAATTCCTTTGCGGAACTTGACACCTGAATAATTTTCTCCTCAAAATAAGAGGCCTATGCCTTTTTAATTTCAATGTGGTAGTTCCTGATGGCAGATTTGTGGTCTGTTTTTAGCGGGGCCTCATCTCCTCTCCAGTCTCTTTCATTTTATTTCAAGCCGGAAAGGTGGCTATTAAACCATGTTTTTTTTTTTTTTTGCATTTAGGTTGTAAAGTATCTTGGGCACTGGAATGCATCCATCTAGGGATTGCAATACCCATTCCTCCTGGCACCTCTAGGCCTCATTTGGGTGATCCCCTAATATAGGTAAGGTAGCCTCCAAGGCCACCTCCAGTTGTAGGGTATAACTTTAGCCCACCTGTGATCTAATCTCTTGGAGGGGTTGATAATGACTCTTGATGAGGAATTTTCGATAGTATATGGTGATTTGTCCATGGCAGAGGAGATGCCACATTTACCTGAATCTTTGAGTCATTGCTGAAAATTGGGTCAAGGGCATGTCCTTTCTCATGCATAGTACCACCTACTTTTTGTATTAGCTGAACAGCCTCCAAAACCTATATTAATCTTATCTGTAGCTGGATGGTTGATCTCATCTAGGTCTATGATGAAATCTCCTAGAATAGTGAGAGAACATTTTCGATGACCAGGCAGGCTAGCACATCTAGTAAGGCTTCCATAAATTTGGTGCATGTGCCAGGAGGTCTATAGATGAAAGCCGCGGTGAAAGTGCAGGTGGGGTATAGAGTTATAGTAAACTGGAAATCGTTTCAGTCAGGGATTGATAAAGGAGTGGATAAACACCTATATTTGCCTTTTAAGATAATGGCTATTCCTCCTCCTATTCTGCCAGCATGGTTAGGCTAGCAGAATGTCTGGACCTCCGCTCTCACAGAGCCAGGTTTCAGTGATAAAATATCTTGCTGTTCTTTTTCTAACATCATTCTGACCTCTATTTTGTGGCAAGGTAGGGACCTACAGTTAACAAGAACCATCTTCCATTATTCCTTGAGCGTTAATGTGCGTACAATTATATTGCTCTGCATATCTGCTTCCTTTGTGCAGGCCTAAGTTACAAAAGTTGCTGTGCAGAATAGCTTACAGGGTGTATGGATGTTTGGGCAGGGTACCTGGCCTCTGATCCTGCTCGGGCATGGACGGGCACAGATGGACTTGCTTTTGGTGCACCAGTGGCGTCCTCACTGCGGCCCTAATCCACCATAATATACCTCGTGTGCTTTACCACTAGAGATCCAACCTTCCGGCGACTCTGGCTAGTGGAGCCAAAAAGAAGTCTCTAGGGTTTCCCACCCTCCCTCTTTCGTTAAAGCATAATCCTTGATCCAAGTCGAAACAATCTGAGTTTTAAAAGTTACAAACACCATTGTAAAACAGCTTTCATAAAAAATGCTCCAACAATCAGAAAGTGCAACCCAGTTTCCCTACGGTGCAGTGCTCTCTCACCTGCGTGCCAGCACCCCAGTTACTGTAATTTGCCTTGCATGCCTAACCACAAGAGCGCTAACCTTCTGGCGACTCTATGGTTTGTGGCACCAAAAAAACATCTGTATGGTTTCCTGCCCTCCCTCCTTCATTAATACAGAATCCTGAATGCAAGTTAAAAAAAATCTGAGTCTTAAAAGTTAAAAAAAACAAAACAATGTAAAACCGATTTAATAAAAATGCTCCAAAAGTAAAGCTGACATATACCCTAGCCACTGCTTCTGCAACCTATTGAACTAAGTTTCATATTCTCACCTTACAGCCAAATCCCTGGTATATAATCTGTGTGATTGTTTCTGCGGCACAATTGTCATGATTATTGGATGGCCCGCAGCAGTTCAAAATTAGAATCCCAAGTGGTGGTATTATTGACTCATCAAACGCCCACATAAAGTATATATTTAGTTTTTTATTTCAGTCCCCCCAAAAATTGTGTTTTCAGATGAACTCTGTGTCCGTTTATATAGCTGTATGTACAGTAAAATTTGTTTTTAAACAGTACCAGTGAGATAATATTGCAACCAGATGTAATGAAACACTTAAAATACTGTTAACAATTCTTTGAACAGATGTGTATACAGACAGACTTCATATGAGAGAGATGCAGCTGACACGTATTTGTCTAAGTGCCCTTTTCAAGGATATAAAATACACACAAGTATTCTAGTTGGCACGTTAAATTAGCCAAAGCCTAAGATCGGGAATGGCAATGCACTGGCCCCGAGAGTTGTGTGGCAAGAGAAAACAGATGAGTGATTATCAGCGGAGTAGTGTGCAGTAGGGTGTCAAGCGTAAATTGTAAATAAAGTCTTATAAGATCTAGTATGCAAACGGCATAAAAACGTTTAAGTGCAGCCAGCCCAAATAGTGGTGGTGTTTACCATCATCACCAGTGTATGAGTTATGTTCTCATCAACCCTACCCTTCGTATAAATAAGAAAAGGTTAACAATTGTTTCACTGCTTTCTGTCCCTTAAAAAAAACATACAAGAAGAAATGATGATTGACCACTCCACAATCTATGGAAACATGTTGATATCATTATTTAATTGGTAAGGTAGTGTATGAAATAGTATATGCAAAAATATAGAGGCAGTACTTACTGAAAAATTGCAATAGCCTCGAATTAGGAGAGTTTAGTCAGATGCTATAAATCGAAGTTCCTGAAATGAGTAGTAGGGTAAGACTTCTCCCACAAAATGTTAGGGCAGACTTGCAGTAACAATGTCACAACCTGGCAAGGGAAAATCTTGTTTTCTAAAGTAAAGCTGGAGCAGAATAGTCCCCAAAATACAACAAAGCAAAACCAGAGTTGCCCAAATTGACTGTAAGGTAGAAGTGTTGCAAATATGTTGACTCCTGTACGGAGTTTATAAATGAACAAAAGATAAGATGGGGGGAAAAGAAATTGGAGGTTAAAACTGTGCAAGTACTGAACTTTATTAATCGAACACAAAATAGCGCGATTCGCTATAGAAAAAGTGTCAGTGGGTAAAAGTACAAAGAAGTTCAAGCTGGGAATGGTAGAGTGTGTGGACGTCGTTTATGGGTCCCTAGTGTACTAGTATAAACTGCAAATGTTGTCTTCAAAATTTGAGTCATAAGTACGTCAGATCACTGTCCACTTTGCAGAATAAGAGCATTTACACCACCTAAATAAAATGGAATTACCCTAAACGCAAGTAAGCTCTTACCATGCTCCTTCCCGGCTGAGCGTCGAAGAGAGCCGAGCTGACGTGTTTCATGGCTGAAAAACGGTGTGTCTCAGCATGGAATGCGAAACACGACTAAGCCAGAGAGGCCTTAGCATGTAGGTCGCCAACTTAAAATGAATGAATTAATAATACATTAAACGAATTACTGAGTTAGAGCTATAGAAAAGCTGAAATGGGTGATGAAAGGAAACGAAAAAGTGAGATTGATGAGGCGAAATTGGTGATAAAAGAATAAAAACTAAAAGTCGGTACATGTGTGCATAAAGAGACAGTGATAAGAGATCATAGTGTGTGTGAAGAACATATCAAATTTGGAAAGAATGTCCATTCAACCATAGTTATGCGAGCTGTAATGATAGTATATGTAGATGATATCAGAGTATATCCAATAAAACAACAGTTGTAATTCACATGATTTTTAAAGGCTCGCAGTGCCACCATATGGCCACTATCAAGCCATTATTCACATGGGTAGAAAATAGAAATACACAATACGCTACTCGCTAACCCTTTGAAAAAAGCTTTATTTAGAAATTCTAGTAATTACATGAGTGCAACAATTACAAAAGTAATA
Organism: Pleurodeles waltl; assembly: GCF_031143425.1. Taxonomy (NCBI): domain Eukaryota; kingdom Metazoa; phylum Chordata; class Amphibia; order Caudata; family Salamandridae; genus Pleurodeles; species Pleurodeles waltl. Next base: position 745,665,362 of record NC_090447.1, on the reverse strand, counting down.
ATCAACGACCTTTCTCGTAGTAGTGAAAGTGCTCTATTGCGACAACTATTTGTGCAATATGCACTTAGACGTTTTTATCTAGTTTTTAGCACACTATATCTTGCCAAACTTTGTTCTCAATTTAACTTTGGGATTGGCTTTCCTCTTGTCACCTTGCGGCTTACTACTTAGGTGGTAATCACTCCTCCTGTTTCTCTTGTTGCACAATTCTCGGGTACAGTGCACTGACTCTCACCATCTTAGGCTTTGTCTACTTAATGGTGCAACTATAATACTTGCATGTATTTCACAGCATTGAAAAAGTCACTTAGACGACAGGTATTGCCTGTATTTCTGTTGCATAAAGTCTTTGATAGATTTGTTCACGGTTGCATTCTAAAAACAATAATAAAATAAACTTTTGCCAGGCACTCGACATATCAATTTCCTGTGAGACAAGGTTGCAGCCAACTCTTATAGTTCAAGAAAGTTTAACTTTCCCTGCCATAAATTTACTAGAAAGCCAGGGGATCTTCATATTGTATAGATTTATTTTTATGTGTAATAATAATAGGAGAACGTGCCACTCATTAGCAGAAGCAGTAAATTCAGCTTCATCCCCTACAGCGCATCTTTTGTCACTGCACTGTAACATCACATTTATTATGGTGTGGCTTAACAAGGCAGCTGATGCCAAATAATTATGTGAGGATCACCAGGAAAAGGGCTCTGGCTTCATCCAGATTTTGGGAGACAGGAGTACATGTTTTGATTAGGCATAAGTTGTGTGCTTACTCAAAAAAAAAGATGCTTGCCCTCCACGTGGCTGTGATTGGTTTCTTGTTTTATCCAGTTGCCTGGGCTTGAACCTTAATGGGCATACATATTATATTGTAATGCTGTTAAAGTGTCTTAGATAACAAGATCATTTATGGGGTTCTTCTCTGGAAGTAGCACAAAGGGGAGGAGGGCCACCATTAACCTACATGGATTTTTAGGTCTGGCCTGACGGTGCAACTGGTAATAAGCTTTTGTGATTAACAAAAAAAGAGCTTTCAGAATCCTACTGAAAGAGGTGTTTAGGTTCAAGTCACATGTTGGCCCCCTGAAATACATGATGTGATTGGGCTGAACCTGTGTGCTTCCCCAAAAGACTGCATGTATACTTTTTGGCTTGTGGCGAAGTTAATCTGTGCAGCAGGACTGAGTTGGTTATAGTGGCAAGCCAGTGATCATGGCTACAGACCTAATCTGTTTTTAAGAAATGGTATGGTAAAGGCACTAGGCCTGGCATATTTAGTTGGCACATTAAAGTATCCAAAGTCTAAGATCGAGAGAGGAAGGGCACTGTCCTTGAGAGTTATTTGACGAGAGAAAGCAGTGATTATCAGTGGAATAGTGTGCGGTAAGGTGTTGAGTGGGAAGACAATGCCATAGGTAAATGATGAATTCTGATAAGATCTCGTGAGCTAGTATGCATAATTCAATAGGCATTTGTGTGTAGATTTTTTTATCACTGGATATTAAAGCCTACAGATAGGTATTTTGTTGCATGGAATATCCCAGATTACTGTAGTAGGCAAGAGTTTGACTTTGCACCTACCCTTTGAGAGGGGCTATATATTGTTTTGTACGCTGTCATAGAATGTTCATGTGTGCATGGAGAAATCAGTAGGACGGAGTGAGCTGACCAGCAGGATGCTGCTCCTGGTGGAGCATTGATATAGCTTTGAGATGACACCAACAACCTGTAAATAAGACTTTATTCTTCAAAACAATTTCATCATAAAACCTACGTTACCTCCCAGATTTGTTTGCAACAAGGGCAACGATTAGAAACTAACCTACGCGTGAAAGGAGATCGGAGAGAAAGGTAAAGGCTACAAGAAACAAAAAAAAGAGATGAAGATTAAAAAAATACTGAAGAAACCAAGGGTAGAAGAAATTGAAGCTTAAAGTGAAGAGTAATGCCCTGGAAGCCCCACCAGTGTCTGTTACATGTGACAGCCTACAGTCAACGCAAGTGTGAAGGGCGTTTTGGGCCTGCTTAACATTCAAACATATGCTGACTCTGTATTGTGACTCTGTTACCAACAAGGGTTATACAGATTCATGGTGAGTAACTGGCAGCAAGAATGGCTGTGCAACAGAAGAAGGCTGTTTCCATAGAGATATGCGCACGTGTGGCCAGATTTAATAAAGTAATAAAGGCTCATGTTGAGACGTAAGGACAATGGGAATTGAAGTGTCATGACGGGCAGCACGTTTACAAAGCAAGTTCTAATTCCTGAGAGAATGAAGCTTGACAACGCATCAGCATGCCTTAGAAGATTCAGAGGGCCATTCAGAGCGACTCACCATGTGCAACAAGTAAACTAAAGCACGTATGATCTTCAAGCCAATGTCAAGTGGGCATCTGCACCAACGGCGTCACCATCATTGGTTATGAAAACACGTCTAAGCGGCGTGCAACATTATTAAGAGATATGAATCTACACTGGTTCGGGGGGAAGTTTCAGCACATTTCTTGTCAGCGCTACACCAGCCCCATTTGGAATGACTGAATTAGCGCTTTCTTGTCAGCTGTTATTGAAGGCTTGGTGTTCTATGTTGTGCTCAGCACCGGGACTCTCACCCATGACACAGGTGAACTCGCATTTTGGTGCTGTGAAGTATTGGCATTGTGTTCGGGTGAGAGGTCGCTCACCGGGGTGAAGGAAGAGTGACGAGCCAGAAAGATTTTTTTTAATGCTAATGTATTTAGAGATTCTGCACTTATTTTGAGATGTTACCTCCTAAAGGATAGTTTTAGTTTAGTGTTGATTTTGTAGTGTTTGCTGCGTTATTGAATATTTAACTATTTGTGAAATTAAATGCTAAATTCTGATGTTGGTGTAGTGCAAACTTTGGGCCCTTGTCCTCTGAGTATATGCTGTAGGGGTGTGTGTCTTAAGCATGTATGTGTGTGCTATCGTGTATAGTATAAAGGTGAGTAAACCCTCATTTTTTCAGGAAATAATTGTTAATCATTCCTGCATAATGAGTTGAATTTTATGCATGCCATGTTGAAATTGCAGGAGAGGGTGTGTGTATGTGTACTGCCCATGGTCCTGCATGGTATATCGCTATATAGAGTGAGAAAGTACTTTATTTTGGGATGAGTGGTTCTAAGTGCATATAGAATCCTGTGGTACAAGGATGAGTGAGGGTTGAGAGATACCATTTGCCTACTGTTTGAGAGAGGGTGAGCAGAAGACACCTATGGAGTTAAATTTTACATTGTATCCTGTTGTTTGGGATGAGTGAGGGTTTGAAGTTACCCTTTGCCTATTTTTGTTATGCATGATTGTGATTTGGTTCTAATTTTATGTAGTATTCTGTTGTACAAGGATGAGTGAGGGTTGGAAGACACCCTTCGCCTAATGTGGTTATGCGTGAGTATGTTTGGAAAATACCCTTTTAGAACTGCTACCTGGTAGAAAGATACCTTTCTTATGATTTGCTACCAGAGTACACAAGATGCCCTGTGTTTTGGGAACGAATGTGGGGTGAAAGAGACCCTTTTATGTGGTCACAAGATGCCCTGTGTTTTGGGTATGAGTGTGGGGCGTAAGAGACCCTTTTCTATGGTCCCAAGATGCCATGAGTTTCAGGGATGAGTGTAGGTTTAAAGATACCTTTACTTTGTCTATTGCAGTGAGGGTTAAAAGCTTTACTTTGGGTACTACAGTGTGGGTTGAAATATGTTATGTTATGTTATGTTATAATGGTTTATATAGCGCTTAACTGCCCAACGGCCTCGTAGCGCTTATACTGCCATGGCGGTGACATACTGTTTATGTTTATACAAGAGATTTAAATTTTAAATAGCCAAGTCTTCAGTTCCTTCCTAAACAACATCTCTTGAGGGTTTGCTCTCATCTTGAGAGGGAGATTATTCCAAAGCAAAGCGCCTTGGTATGCTAGCGATCTTCCTCCCCATCTGGCTTTCCTCGTTGTTGGAATTATGGCCAGATTAGCTGAGGAGGATCTAAGTGGCCTGGCTGGAATGTAAACCTGTGCCAGTGTTTTCAGCATTTCAGGTCCCTTATCAAATATGGATCTATGAAAGTGGCACAGGGTCTTGAACTGAATCCTTTCCGCTACCGGTAGCCAGTGTAGGGAGACAATTCCTGGCCGTATCGAATGTTGTATAGGAATATTTAGTAGCATACGAGCCGCTGCATTTTGTACCCTTTGTAATCTTTGAATTACATATTTCGGAGAGCCTATAAACAAAGCATTGCCATAGTCAATCCGAGGGCCTATCAGTGCCTGGACAACCATTCTTCTGGCTGAGAATGGCAGAATAGTTAAAACCTTCCTCAGGGTCCTTAGCAGAGCAAAAGCAGTTCCTGCTATTCTATTCGCATGTTGGGCCATTGAGAGAAGAGGGTCCAGCCATACCCCTAAGCTTTTAATGAGACATTTAGGTGGTGGGAGGGTAGGCACCCCTCTCAGTAGGCTGGAGTTGAATGGGGGCAATTTATTTCCAAAAAACATGACTTCCGTTTTGTCATCGTTAAGCTTCAATTTACTTTCAGACATCCAGGTTGCAACTGCTTTCATGCAAGGACCTAGTGCTGAGCCCATATCTGGGCGGGCATTGGAAAAGGAGACTATCAGTTGCGTATCATCTGCATATGATATCAGATTCAGTCCGAAAGGCTCGACTATACCTGCTAGTGGCCGCATATAGATGTTGAAAAGTAATGGACTTGGAGCCGAACCCTGAGGAACACCACAGCTACTGAAGGTGCTCCTAGAGATATACTCTCTCTCAAGTACCTGAAATGACCTCCCATATAAAAATGAGCAAATCCAGTCTAACGCGGTACAGGCAATTCCACATCCTCGCAATCTGTCTATGAGGATTTTTAGGTCAACTGTATCGAAGGCCGCACTTAGGTCAAGGAGGATAATCGCGGTTTCCATACCTTTATCCATCCTCTTCCTTGCTTCTTCTGTGATGGCAATCAGTGCGGTTTCTGTGCCATGTTTAGGTCTAAAACCCATCTGAGTAGGGTGTAAAAGTTTATTTTCTTCCAGAAGTGTGGATAACTGAGAGTATACGTGTTTCTCCGCAAGTTTGGCAATTAGAGGCAGTAATGAGATTGGTCTATAGTTGCTCAGAATCTTAGGATCTAGATTAGTTTTCTTCAAGAGCGGCTTGACAATGGCCTGTTTCCAGTGGTCAGGTACAGTGCCGTCACTTAATGAGGTGTTAATAAGTTTAGTTATTATCGGTCCTAATGCTGAAATTCCCAAGGATAAGATCTGGGGGGGGGCAGGGGAAATATGCTCTGTTATTATGCGCAAGATGCTGTTGAGTTGTAAGAGACTCTTTGCTTACTTCTTCATTGAGGTTTGAAAAATACCCATTATGTATTTCTTATTATTATATAAAGGAGGAAATGTGTAGTATCCTGATTTAGGTATACTGTATTCTCTCTCCATAGTTTCCCTGATACCTGCTTCTCAGCTAGGGTGTGTGTGATGTCATAGAAAGTTTATGTATGCCTCGACAGGTCAGTTTGAGAGGGAGAGAGCTGAGCAGCAGGATGCTGTTCCTGGTGGGGCATTGATATGGCTTTGAGATAACACCTTTAACCCTAAGACATTATTCTTCAAATAAACTTCGTCATAAAACCTACGTTACCTGCCTACCGAGGATCTATCTGTGATTGTAACAATTGCCTAGTGGAAAGCTTTAGTGCAGTACAATCGGCTTGGTTATAGTGACAAGCCAATGATAAAGTCTGTATGCCTGATTGTTTATTAGGAAAAATTATGATAAAAGCAGTAAGCCTGAAATATTGGTTGTGAAAAGCATGTGTTAAAGTCAATAGGCATTTAAGGGTGGATTGTTATTACACTGAATTAAAGGCTACATATAGTTTTTTTTGTTACATGGAATCCTTTATAGAATTACCTTGATAGGCAATGATTTAAATGTTGGTTACCCTCTCTCACAAACCATGAGTATAGAAGATTTGCAGTGAGAACCTTTGTTAAACACTATTAGGTGAGATACTGTTTTGCTTTGCCAAATGTAATTTTCTCTGTATTTGCACTTGTATGACTGTATGCCTCATGGTTGCCTTGTGGGAAAGTGTATGCTCAGTAGAGTAGGCTGGAGTTGGTGACAAGTCAGTGAAAACTGTTTTAGTTTGATTGATCTGCAGGGAAATGTTATTCCTGATGCCGTTGGTCTGGCCTGTCTGTTGTGAAAAGTTATTCCAAAGAAGGTAGATCTAGCTTATTTATTGTGAAAAGTATTTGATAAAGTTATAGGCATCTAACAGTGGATTGTGTAATTTCACATATCACCGTCGTAGGCAAGGGTTATGGTGTTAGTCGCCCATTCTGGAAACCCCTGGAAATAGAATTTCACTATGATGATTCTTATTAGGCCCTGTTGAGAGGGGATATCTATTGTTTTGCCAAAAGTACTGTATATCTATGTGTAATTTTGTAAATGTATACCTGATGATTGCCAGCTTCTGTGCACTTCTGTAAGCCTAATTGGTATATAGTGTCAAGCCAGTGGCAAAGGGTAGAGGCCTTATCAGTTAAGAGGGAAAAGCTATGCCAGATTCCTTAGGTGTGGTTTGTTTATAATGAAAAGATATGACAAAGCGAGCATGCCTTACTTATAGTGAAATATATGTGTTAAAGGCAAACAGCTTCTAAGGGTGGATTGTTACTGTGGTAAATCCTGTAGGCGGGCATTTTGTTACATAGAACAACCTGTAGTAGGCTAGGATTTGATGCTCGTGACCCAACTGAACAAATTGGGGCTACATGATTTGCACCATGATAATCCTTACTAGGCTCTAGTAGTGGGGATTTTGTATTGTTTTGACAACTGGATTTTTGTGCATTTGTAATTTTATAACAGTATACCTGTTGGTTGCCTTGTGGGAAGGCTTATGAAGCAGCATAGCGGTCTGAGTTGCTTATGGTGACAAGCTAGTGATAAACGTGATAGGCCTGATTGTTTATAATGAGAGGTTATGATAAAGTTAGTGGACCAGACATATTAATTGTGAAAAGCATATATTAAAGTCTGGCATTTAACAGTAGATTGGTATTGCTCTGCATGCTTTAAATCCCAGGGAAAGGTATTTTGTTACATGCAATCTCACAGATTACCACGGTAGGCAAGTATTTTGGTGCTAGTTACCCCTGTGATAAGCCATTGATAACACATGCAGGCCTGGTAGGGTTACTATGAAAAGTTACAGTAAATACATTAGTAGACTCAACATATTGATTGTTTAAAGCATATGGTAAAATCAGCAGGCATTTCATTGTGGATTATTATCTGTTTTAAAGCCTAAATATAGATATTTTGTTACAGAAAATGTCATGGAATGATTGTGGTGTTTTACTGCCTTAAACAATCCCAATAGGGAGAAGATTTGCACTGAAATAAATATTGCTAGAATCTCTTCCTGCCTGTCTGCCAGGATCTTGTAATAGAATAAATTATTAAATCATTAATACAACCATGTATATAAAGATAAATCGATACACATACATGGAGGGCCTTTGGGTCCTCTCTGTTCTGCCATTGGTCTGCCTGAGTGTCATTTGCACTCTGCTCCTATTCATGATAGCAAACTGCATGGGGTAATGATTCAGTCTTCTTAAGCCATTGGCCCTTTTGCTTTGTGAATGATGGTATTTTCTGATCACATGTTTACTTTCACCTGAATAGGAGCGTTCTTCAGTTCTCCTTTCATAGTTCCTCTTTCATTTATTTTCTTCTCTTCTTTTCATTTGAACGTTTCTTAACAGGATACTACAGCTCCCGGCAGTGCTAATGGGCTGCTTGCCTCTGATTTCATCTGCAGTTTGCCGCACTGCACAGGGCCACTTAATCTAAACAAAGAAATCCTTATGCAAAGCTTTTGTCCATAGTGTATCACTGTTTTATCATTTCAAGATGGCCAACACATTGGTTCTAAATATGGTGGTCATACTTTAACTTTAAAACAATGATAGACTATTTACAATAGCTTTGCAAGACGGATACCTCCTGCTATGTTTAATTTTGTTATTGCAGACATATGCCCACCATGTTTAGAAGGCAGCATGTTTTCTTTTTTCTATTTCTAGTCTTTTAATTTATTTTGCATATTTTGTTGTCTGAGTGGTTTTGTTTATTGTGAGTGTGACAGTGAATGGAAGGATGAGTCAGTAGATTGATGAGTGGATGCATAAGTGCAAACATGAGTGCCAGTGTGCATGAATGGTGACCTGTTGAGTGTATACACCCTCCGTAAAAAAAAAAAAGGCACTTTTGTGCGGACCCATTGTGTCTACACCCATCAGTAACACTTTCATTCATAGACCAAACATATTGGCATTGCCAATGCTTGTCTGCTTTGTGCTGTATGAAAGTGTGTACTCAAGCTCACTTTTGCTTTGTATTGCAGCTTTCAAATCCAGAGTACAAATGTCAGCAACTTTTGGAAGTCCCTTTTGATGAAATATTTGCTGCTCACCTAAGGTAAGGAGACAAATCCAGTTGAGGAACATTCCAGATCATGATACAATGGGAGGCATTATTGACTAACTTCAAAACAGAGGTTTTTTTTGTTTTGACTTTAAGATCTTTGGTGTTGGTTCTGTATTGACAGAGTTTGTTGTTTCTTTTCCTCACATAGCCAATATCTTTTTCTAGGGAGTTTGAACCTGGTTTTCATCTGCCTGCTCAGCTGCATGGTAGCCTTAGAACTATGTTCTCAAACAGCAGTGGTCACCTATGTCTAAGAGTAAAACAGATTGTGGGCCTGGTACCAATTTCTTTAAAGGCCGGAAAGAGTGTATTTTCCTCACTGATTGGTGGATTTTCTATGACCTCAATCTGGGTGTAGGTATCTGTATTTGAAACCCCAAGAGTTCCAAACGTTTCCCTTGGTACTCCTAACTTGTTTACACAGACACAATTTTTGAGATATTCAAGACTGAAGGCACTTAAGCCTCTGTGATACTGTTTTGCTTAGAAGTTTGAAAAGCCTCTGCCAAATGAATGCCCAATAGTGGTCTTTTCTTTATATAATGCACTTTATCATCTTCCTCTATCAATGTACAAAAATGTAAACACCAACTTCAAGTGGATAAAAACAAAGGCCTCTAATTCGGTGTCATACGTGTCTCTAGAAAGTTTTGTCAAGTAAGAAATGAGGAGACCCCAAGCTCCGTTACCACAGGACAGAAATGTATTTGTGCAGAGGTAGTGACACCATTTTTACTAACTGACATCATTGCACAGCCAGCAAAAGAGAGATGGGGCCTCTATGCCCAAAGCACGGACTCTGCAATAGTGTTCTTTCACTCCACATTACCACCCAAATAGAGGATACTCTGGCAGATGCACATTAATTTATCCACTAGGGACATGTTCCTGAGGCTGGAGGAGCCAGCTATGTGAGCATGCATCTGACTGTTAATGTAACCCCTGGCAATAACCACAGTTGACTTTAAACATGCAACGAAAACTCAACTGTCTCTAGCTGCTCGAGAAAGGGGCTATTACTCTACTTAGTGCTACTCATTTTATCAACCTGAAAAGGGTGAAACCCTTAGACAGCACGACTGAGTCTTGATCCTGTGATCTACCTGTCTCTAGAGAAGCACAAAGACCTCTTAAAGAAGAGAGTCAGAAAATTCAGCTTGATGTCAAGTATTCGACATTGCTATCCTCTTTAGTAAACAGATGTTCCCTTTGGCTTGGGGGAAAAGTAGGAAAAGACAACCTCAGCCAGTTCTGATAAGCTTTGGACGACTTGTTCAAAAGCTGTTTCCACCTATCCAGTAAATAATTATTTTACAAGTCCTGTCTCCATTAGAAGGAGCTCTGTAGTTTATACTTCCATGTGCTATAAGATCTGTTGGTAGTTGTAAGTATTTTAAACTGCTCCTTAAAAAAAAACAGAGCATCAAGAAGAAAAGCAGATGTGGATCTTCCCATTGTCTCCCAATTTTAGCCTTTGCAAATATAATTCTGTTTGTTTAAATTTACGACTATCGTATCCTTTGGCTAAAACCTAATGTTGTTTTGCATAGAAGAACTTTCATTGGGTTACTATGGTATCAGGATTTGTAAATGAATTCTGAGTGTTTTAAAATTATGTTTGTGACTTCTTCTTCCAGGACCTACCTGTGTTATGTTTACTATCGTCCAGGATTCAAAGGAATGTAAAAATGTATGAATGTTTTTTCATCTCACTCTGAAAATATTCTATTGTCTCCTCAGATCTAGAGGTTGTGAGTGAACACAGGGGTCATGTGTACTTGATAAAAACCTTTCATTAACAGTGTCTTAGTGCACACTAAAGTATTGTCAGTTTCCTCAGAAAAATATTGTTGCCTCATGTATATTGTGAGACAGATCAGCAACCCCATTTGTGCTGTTTTATGTAGCTACAATTGTGTCTCTTGAGGCCAAAAAGACTAAATCATTTTTAGGTGTAATGGTAAAGTTCAGAGCTATATGACCATCTTTCATAGGGCATCCTAACCCGCATTAGTCCAAATATTAGGGTCACTAATTCACAAGGACCCATAAAATATTCTGCTGTGCCAAGAAATGGGTATCTATTGGTGTCTCCAATTGAGTATTAAGGTTTGGGATAGTGCTTACTCCACTCTGGTAGTTCTGAAACGTGGATATTAATTAAAAGCCTTACCTGTTGATTTAGGAGCTGCATACATTCCCACTAGAAGGGTCTAGAGATACCAACAATTTAACTTTAACTTGTGGGTCACAAATGGCAGTGCAGCTGCAGGTCTGCATTCTCATAATTTCACATGCCATGCATTACATGTGGATCAGAAAGAGGACAGTTGGCTCTAGATTGCTGGGTTGTTAATGTGAACCCACTGAAGATTCAGTTCTGTATGCCCCCCCTCAAAGTCATCATTAGAAATGGGCATTCCATAGTATGGATTGACACATGCACAAGTTACATTGGTTAAAAATTTAAAGGGCTTGCGCTGGCAGTACTCCCAACAAACCACCTTTTGAGCATCCATTGTGCACCGATTTTTTTTATTTTTTTATCCACACCTTAAAACCATTAAAGATGTAGCCTTTCCCTCACTGGGTGTTGTGGCTGTCAGTGTCAATTCCAGTAGAGCAAAAGTAGCAACTGTGGTTCTTATTGCCCCGTTCTTTGAGTCTTCTGTGAATCTCCCTTACCTATTCTGCGCACAGTTTGTAAGCTTTATTTTCTGGATTTGCTGCTTTAAAAAAAAAAACTGTACTTTAAATGATCACTTTTGCCTATGCTTTTGTCCAATTTGAGAACTAGTTATTTTTGCATACATTGCTTGGCTACTCCTCTTTCAAATTATCAAAGCCAACTCTTATGTCTGTAGGGGCACATATTTTTTTCATTCACTATGGAACAGAAAAAGTAAGAATATAGGTTAGAGTATTGAAGTATATGTGTATGTGCGAGATGTATATATTCCCACATACAGTGGTGCAAATAACATTTGCAGTCTCTGTTTGAGGATCCCACAAGCCAGTAATGTGAAGTGTCCTAGCTAGTTAAAACACACTACCATCCGAATAATACTTTGAACATTGGTCATTCGTAGGTCATGACAAATACTTGAAGTCTTTAGAGAAGCATGTTAGGGTTTGGGGCACATTAGAACAGTTTAGCTCAGATGCACATCAAGAATAGGGGAAGATGGGCTTTTTGTCCTGAAGAAAGGAGGTGATACATTATCACCTAAGGGCATATCCTTGAAGAAACATAAGGTATGATTGTGAGGAAACATTGAGCTCATTCTTGTTACTCTTTTGATCCACTTTGGAACAACTTCCATCCTTCTCACCATAGATAATTTAGTTGGTGTATCAACATTTGAAGGTATAAAGATGTTGCCTGCCCAAAATAGCTTTTTTCCTCTCTCTCTTCCACCAGGCACACAAGTTATAATAACTTTAACATTGTTGTTGCAGATTGTGATGTATATCAGCTGTCTTTAAAAAAATCCCATATTCATTCTAAATGATCAGTGCCAATGGAATGCCTGGTTTGATGCATACTGATGTATAGCTCATACAGTGATTACATTGAAGTGCATCTTGAGATCATGCTGGTGTTAAAGTTTTTGACATTTAATGTACGACTGCAATTCATACTGACAATATGTTTTATTTTATCCAGAAATGTTATTATGGTATTGATATCTCTCACACTTTATTTTTCAGGTGTACATATGCTGTTGCAAACCATGATTTTATAGAGGCATACAAGTTCCAGACAGTAGTAGTCCAATATCCTTTTCTTTACTGTTTTTTATTTTTTATTTTTATGTGCTATACTTTATTTTGTTTGATATTTTTCTTTTCATTTGTAAAGATAAAAACCATTTATATCTCAAGCTGCTTAATTGCATTTATAGTTTGATTTCAGCAGGGCAAACCTCTTGCAGTAAACATTGGAAATTTCTTGCATTTTATTGCAAAGATTTAGAACCGTATTGATTTAAAAAAATAAATAAACTAATTGAATTGTGAGCTTGTCTTGCATTATAAATTCAGTAGGAGGCTTTGAATCTGCAAGGACGACCTAAATAAAGCAGTATAGTGGAAGAAGTGCAGTGAGTGTGCTTAGACCACATACTCATATCTAACAGTTTGCCGTTCCATGAGAGTGGAGAGTGACTGCTTTGAAATATTGTGATATTGGTTGAATAACTGTCAGCCAGAGACCTCGGTTTGGTTCAGTTTCATTTTAAAACAAGCTTTATTCGGCTGTAGGGCTGAAACATAGCACAAGTCAATTAAAATCACGATTAGATCATTACTTAAAACACATTACACAATTCAAGATATAAAATAGAAATATCACTATGTCTCATAATTCTGGTAAAACACACAGGACGACATTGTACAGTACAAAAGAACAATTCTCACAACACCCAAAGGTGTAACTCAGTATATTTTTTAGAGGTGCAAGCCATTCCTAAACCTAAATACATATTACATAGCACTTGTATATTCCATATTACTTGATTAGTAATTAAAATAATTTGATCCTTGTAAAAACTAATCCTAGATTAGTTAAAAATCACATATCAGCTTTCTCACACTTAAAATGCTTCTGAGAGCCCACTTAAGGAACCCCATATTTCATTTAAAAATCAGCCTAAGGCACATACCACGTTTAAGAATTTCATCTCTGCCAACAAGCTGAGAGCCTGATCCGGGTTAATAACATTGTATTCCCTAGAAATAGGCTTTACAAATGTTTTCTATTCATCTAAAAAGCACAAGCAGTCCAATAAAATATGTTGCCTGCTACATTTTACTTTGAGGCCATATGTACATAGGCCCATATTATCCCTCATTATGGTTCTTATTTTCATAACCATATATAGCACAGGTTTAGCCCAACTCTAAATATTAACACTGCATTCCTTAACTTGGGGTGCGGCAGTGTCTCTATATAGGGAAAACGTACTCTCATTTCTTCAGCTATGCGCCAAGAACTGGGTAGATATTTTACCCTCCAGATAACATAAATCCTCTTCCCTGGCACCTTTATTTACCATGGCGCACAAACCCTACTTTGGGATCTATTGTTCTCTGCGCAACTGATCGGCTGCTAAACCCAAAGTGACACAGTTCTTCTCTGGCCTACCTCTCACTTTGGAGGCCCATTTCCAATCACTTTTCCTTATTTCCCTGTTACAGAGGCACACAATTTTGAGGATACCCTCTTCAGGCAGTCTCAACCAAAATTTCAATGCAGCTTGCATTACCATGCAACTCCACACCATCATTTGGCATTCAGCTCTTATAGCCTTGATCATACTTGAGGAGGGGAGTGCAAGCCACCGTTTCACACATTAACCCTCTACTGATTTCCCAGCAAAAGTTAAAACTTCCACCCCATGTTGAAATTGTGACTGCACTATGGCATTAAAGGCAGGGAGTATGGGGCGAAGAGGCAGGGCTCCATTCTTCCAACTAAACTGCTTTAATCTGCAAACTGATGATAATGCAGTGGATTTTAGTGACTCCGTATGTTCTCACCTTCTTAATTTCAGAGTCAGACCACATACCCATATATTTGTATTTATCAATCATTTCTACCTTTTCACCTCCCAGGTACCAGGAAAATTACCTCTTTCTTTTTCCAAACACCATTATTTTCGTCTTATCCATATTAACTGTAAGCTTTTTACTTAGACCTCACATTTTCTTTTCAATCCCAACTCATATCAACCATCACTAGATCATCTGCATATAGTAAACAAAAAACATGCGTCTCATCCATTTTTGGGCATACATCCCTGGCCTCATTTAATATGTTTGGCAAATCAGACAGGAATGTGGCAAACAATAGAGGGACCTCGGATTGGTTGGTTGACCTACAGTCTGTCCAGAGTCCCACACACAAGGCAGTGGGGCAGTAGGAGTAGAACATGGCCAATGATTGTGTAGCTTTATTTTCTTTATTTTGAAGCTGCACAATGATTGACCCTGTTTCTGTGACTGTCTGTCTGATGAGTTGCACTTTCCTTTTGCACAGCACAACAGACATCATTGTGCGCCAAGGTGAGGACGCTGCCACTGAGAGTGAAGCCTGCTCACCTCTGGCCACTTAACACATATGCAGAACAGGCCATGCGAGGAAGTATGTGCATGCTCAGTTTCCTGGTCCATCTTTTATTCAGTCACTACCTAGCACTACATAAAGAAAGATGTAATCCTGTGGTGGAATTCAGCACTGCTGTATCTTTTCAGTGTTCAAATACTCTTGTAGAATAGTGGCTGTTAATGTGCTGCACACCTCTGTAAATAAATGCAATGTTGTTTAAATAATTGTATTTGGGCACGTGAGGGAATTGATCTAATAGTTAACCAACATTTTCCTCTAGAAAATGCATGTTAATTCCTAGCGGAACAGTTTGATTGATGATTAGATAGTCATTTGTGTTTAAGCATGGTGGAGCTGCAATATAATACTGTTTCAAATTGTGTTGTTGGTGCAGTCACCATTAGTTCTCAGCATGCCATAATTACCCTTAACCCTCTTAATAATAGCAGAAGCAGAATGTACCAGCACAATTTCACTTTTCTCAATATGGGAATTCCAGGATCTATGTTTGTCGAGCCTTATCCATAAATAATTGAATAATTCAACCTGCTGCAATAATTTCCCTTTCATGTGAAGCGGGGTGGTGCAGGCAGCGGCGGCGGCGGCGTTGCTGAAACGTTGTCGTTGGTAGGCCCAAGCCAGCGGTGCAGGACGGGGCGGTGCTTTGTGACCCTCACGAACGGTGTCCACAGGCCACGGTGCAAGCAGGATGCCTGGTGACAACACAGGAGTTGATGGTGCTGGCGTCGGTGGACCGGGGCTGCGGCGCGGGACGGGACGGTGCTTCGTGTACCTCACGAACAGTGTCCACAGGCCATGGTGCAGGCAGCGGCGCCGATGTCAGCAGGAGCGGCATCATTGGGGATGCCCAGGCTGCGGTGTGAGCAGGCGATGCCGGAGTGCAGGGCCCACAGGTCGCGATGCGAGCAGCGGCTCAGTGAAGTTGTCGATGACGCGTCGGGGAGACCAGGGTCGTGGTACAAAGCGGGGCAATGCGACTCCGTGTGGCGTCGGCAGGTCACGGTGCAGGCCAGCGGCGTCGTTGGTGGCATCGCTTTGGTTTCTCCTCTTGAACAGCACAAAACACACAGTTCCCAGTGCTGCAGGTCGAGGAAACTGAACTCTTTGGTGTCCCTGAGACTTCCAACAGGAGGCAAGCTCTACTCCACGCCCTTGGAGGATTTTCTCAAGCAGGACACACAGCAAAGTTCACCCTTTGCACTCTTTTCAGGCAGAAGCAGCAAGTGCAGGCCAGTCCAGCAAAGCAACACAACAAAGGGACAGTACTCCTCCTTCAGCTCTTCTCCTGGGCAGAGGTTCCTCTTGATTCCAGAAAGATTCTACCAGTCTGGGGTTTTGGGTCTTCTTCTTATACCCAGTTCTGCCTTTGAAGTTGGCAAACTTCAAAGCAAAGTCTCAAGTGTTTGCAAGATCCTTCCTTGTCCAGGCCAGGCCCCAGACACTCACCAGGGGGTCGGAGAGGTATTGTGTGAGGGCAGGCATAGTCCTTTCAGGTGTAATTGACCACTCTTCCCCTCCAGCACAGATGGCTAATCAAGATATGCAGACTACGCCCCAGGCCCCTTTGTGTCACTGTCTAGAGGAGAGGTGTGAACAGCCCAACTGTCAAACTGACCCAGACGGGGAATCCACAAACAGGCAGAGTCACAGAATGGATTAAGCAAGAAAATGCCTACTTTCTAAAAGTGGCATTTTCAAACTAACAATCTAAAAACCAACTTCACTAAAAGATGTATTTTTAAATTGTTAGCTCAGAGGCCCTAAACTCCACATTTTTATCTGCTCTCAAAGAGAATCTGCGCTCCAAAAGATAAATATCTTTTGGAGCGCCTTTAAATGGCAGCCACCATGTTAACCTATGAGAGAGATCGGCCTTTCACAGTGAAAACCGAATTTGGCAGTATTTCACTGTTAGGACATATAAAACACACTAGTATTTGTCCTACCTTAGACATACACTGCACCCTGCCCCTGGGGCTACCTAGGGCCTAACTTAGGAGTGCCTTACATATAGTAAAAGGGAAGGTTGAGGCCTGGCCAAGTCGATTGACAGTTTAAAACTGCACACACAATGGCAGGTCTGAGTCATGTTTACAGGGCTACTAATGTGGGTGGCACAGCCAGTGCTGCAGGCCCACTAGTAGCATTTGAGTCACAGGCCCTGGGCACCTCTAGGGCAAGTTACTATTAGTAAATCAAATATGCCAATTATGGATAAACCCATCCACAGTACAATTTATATGGGGAGCACTTGCACTTTAGCACTGATTAGCAGTGGTAAAGTGCGCAGAGACAATAAACCAGCAAAAACAGAGTCCAAAACCAGGAGGTCAGAAGGCAAAAAGACAGGGGAGACACGCCAAAAAGCTGCCAGGTCTAACAGGCATGTTCACCCTACTGTACAGTCAGAGCCAAGACCTCCACACTTGCTACTTAAAATTAGCTGTCTCCTCAAAAAGTCAACTGAGATGATAACTTATTGTGTTTTTGCCAGTGTCGTCCATCAGTAAATGATAAAAAAAACGACTTTCTCTGTGGTCTAGTTCGGTCAAGTTTGTTTAGAGCTGAGCTTTAAGCAATCCTCATTTAAGAATATAAAAATAGTGTGTGCTGCTTCCTGGACTTTACATTTACATGGTTATGTCCTTTTGACTGTTTTGATGTTTTCTAATTACAGCTTTCCATCCATTACTCGTTCACGTTTTAAAATGTTTTAAGAGTGCTGATTCAGAGATGTCTTTTCCCCGTTTAGCTTTTTGACCAAATTCTTTATCAAAATTTATTGTAAAATGTGTCCTTTATTTTTCAGCATTTTCTCATGGGAGTAGGGAACAGTTGGAACCCCACTGCACCCACTACTGGCAGTTTTATGCCACATTTAACTCATCCACTCCATGATACTCATCAACATCTTTTTTATACCCCACCATTTTCAAAAGTCACCAGTCGCAACTGTGTTCCTTCAAAGTCAATCACTCGCTGCATCACTGTTTGTAGAAAGTCAGCAGTGAAGACATTGGATGCATATATACAAATTAATACTAGCCATTAAATATTTCCTGCACAGTGACTTACTTGTTTCTCTATCTGTCGTCCTGGTCTGACCCAGATGAGAACCCCTCCGGCATAGGAGGAGTAATTGTTGACAAATATTCTCCCCATTATTTTTTGTAATATAACATGCTCTAATCTGGAGAGTCATCTGTTGGTGGAAAGCTCTGTGTGTGCCTATGCTCTCCAAGTTTGAAAGCACTATTAATCACATTTTCCTGGATGCCATTTCTCTCACGTTCTGTGTTGTGTTTGTTTTTTGTCTTGTACCACTCCTGCCTAATTTGAATAAATCTCAGAGGGGGGAGTGTTTTGCCCAGTGTGTTCCCACTCTATCACATTGAATCTTTTGTGTTTATTCTTCAAGCAACTGTTCTATTTTAGTCATGGAGTGACTTTCTCCCCAGTTGTTGCTTGGGAATCTAACGGCCAACCCAATTCAGGGATCCCAGCCCTCTCCTCTTGACATCTGCATCATCTAGTTGAACTCCCCGTCTAGGACCCAGCTTAAAAAATGCAAGGTCTAAACCAAATAATTTCGGCATCCAAAGTGTTAACTCAGTAAACAGCTCCAAAAAAAGAAGAACGTCCCTAGTTGGATATAAGTATTAGTGGTCTCGCTCACTCCTTGCTAGTAGGAAGCCCAGTGAGCAGTATCCTTTGTAGCAAACTATGCCCAGTAGTGTTCAAGTTGGTGGTAATCAGTGTATGTCATTGTCATTAGTCAAGAAGGATAAACCCCTAGGTTTTAGAGTCATATGGTGTTGAAAGGAAATTTGAAAAACAGGAAGGGTGTGGAGGCTACCTGCTCAGATCCACTGCCTACTAAACATGTCCTTGTAATGAATGAGAATCTGCACATCTAATGATGTTGGCTTATCAAAACAAGAAACGCAACCCAGCGCTAGCTTGACTGCTTATGTGCCGCTAGTGTCATGCATTCCTATTTCACATCACTTGCATCTTGTGTATCCGTGCTAGGATAAAATAATTGTATCTGTATCCCTTAGGTCAGCACTCTGTCCAGTTGAGTGTTGGCTGTGGAGTTTTCTGTGTCATCTTCAAGCCTACATGTCACCCCTCATGTTTTGCTTGATTTCAGCAGTGACCTGCTGTCTTTCAGTGCTTCCTCCACAGCTAACTCTGCTAACTTCTGCTTGTTGTCAGGGGATGGCTGTGATGCTCTTGATAAAAAGCCCGATGCTGGTGTAGAAAATAAAACCCGGGTGCCCCCAACATTTTGAACTGTACACAGCATTTATGTTTAAATTTTATTAACCATTGCTGCTCATGTCACAATTATTGCATAAGAATGATGACTGAAGTGGCCTGCAATAGCACAACACCCATTAAAAAAATGCATCTCTCACTGCTTAGGTAATTGACTGGCCTGGACATTGCCTATCTAGTGTGTTGAACTGTAGACCTTCAAACAACCTTCATGAACTACAGTTTTGCTTCAGTACAAAGAATTGTTAGTTGTAGTCTATTCAGAAACTGCAATCTGTCAGCACTGTCCTGGAAAAAGCCTTTACTCTTGCGAAAGAGCCCACAGTGGCCTTCTACATACACAAACAGGCATGCTTAGAATCACTGTACAAACAAGTCGATTGTGTGCTCATGTAAGTTGATGGGTATTCTTGCATGTATTAATGTCCATATTCACACAGCCAATCGATATCTTAAATGTTTGCAATAATATTGTTTATCTTCAGTCAACCAAATTCCTAATTGTAGTATATTCAGAAACTGAATGCGTAGGCACTGTTTTGACCACAGCCTTTACTCCTGAGAGAGAGCCCACAGTGGTTTACTATATACGTATACACACAAGCCTATAATCACTGTAATAAAAAGAGGCTGCTTTGCCCTGAGTTAACTTGATGAATATTCTTGTAATCTGGTTGTCAGGGGATGACTTTCCAGGCTCTCTGGTCTGTCTGATATATCTTGGGCAGAGTTAGGTGGTCTTTGGTCAAGATCAAAAAGAGACCTCTTCATAATTACCATGTTGTTCAAGCAATTCCCAGACATCTTGCACATCGATGAAAAAGTGGGTTTTCTCATCAGCCGTTATCTTGACTTTTATCTCGAGTTTGGCTGGGAGCAGCAGTATGTACATGCTTTGTAGTTCATGGAGTCTTTTCTTGACTGCAAGGAAGGATTTTCTCTGTGGTACTGCCACCTTGAATTCTGGGGATAATCGAGACAGCTGTACCTTCAAATGCATAGGAGCTGTGCTGATGTGTTTTTTGAATTGTAATGTCTGTCATGATAGTTGATCCATTTGGCTATTATTGGCGAGGAAGGGGCACCTGGCGAAGGAGGAGGAATTGGAGCTCTGTGTACCCTCTCTACAGAGTGGTATTTGGTAAAGTCAATGGGGACTACTATGGAGTTGAGCAAGTCTTCTGGGAGCAGATCAGTATTCTGGTCTTCTATTCCTTCTGGTAGGCCTACTGTTATAATGTTATTTCTCCAAGCCCTGCCTACAGTGCCTTCTGCCGAGAACTTCAGGTATTGCATACTTTTTATTACATCCTTTTATAGAGATTGTCCAGCTCTCCAGTTTCAGGAGGCATTTACAATTGAGTTGTTTCCTTTGTGGTCACTGTCAGTCACTGATCACTGATCAGTGCGCAGCAGGTTCACATCAGTTGCCACTGTGTTTTAGTTTCTAAGGATGCACAGGTTTTTGTATGGCAAGTAGGATGAGGTTGGCCATCAACTATTCAGCATTGGCAGATACCTTTTTTTTTTTTTTTAAATCTTTTGCCAATGCTGAGTGAGATTGCCAAAAACCATTGCCAAAATAAATATAACTGCATTGGCAAAGCCAAAAGGTGAGACATACTAGTTTTGCCAATGCTGTTTAGTTCAGAAATGGGCTTATATGATGGGTTGGACCCCCATGGCCACCATCATAATTCAAAAACAGGTTAGGGAGATGATTACACAAGTACTTCCTAATCCTCTCTGCTTCCATCACATACAACCACTCACCTTCCATGTTTCAGAAGTAAATGAAACCTTTGTTTTTTTAAATCTTGATTCCTTGTTTCTGTCAGTTTTTCTCTTACTAGTGCCAAGAGACCCCTTGGGGCGTACTTGCGCATAATAAATGACCTATAGAATAACATAATACAAGAGATTCAGCTGAATCACCTCTGCATCTGTCCACAGTGTATATATCCAAGAAATGTTCCACAGCCATCCAGGTGTGGCAGGACCAAGCCAAGCAGGGAACCGTCCAGTGGAAATTTACTAAAGTGTTGCTACCTTGACTCCAGTCTCTGTGGTTCACATAAGTGTTATAACATCCTGATAGAGTAGTATTACTTGCAGAGTTTTAAAGTTACAAGACCCTTTGCTGTTTGAGTTATTCTGTATTCAGTTTGTCTCCCTTTTGTGGAATATCTAAAGCATGACTAATTTTATATTGTAGAATGGTGCTCATTATTGTTTGGTGTGAGCTTGCAGTTTCCCAATTGTGTTTAAATATTTTGCCTTCTGTCGTAAGCTCCAGAAGCCCTTTTGATTAAGCCATGAGATAATTTTGTTATGTCTATCTATCTTATATGTTTGATTTGGGAGGTGATCATGTATGCAAATACTTAGATAATGTTTTGTCAAGTGCATAATCATTTTGATAGTGTGCCAAATTCTTTACAATTTGATGATTTGCTTGAGCATTTCAATTTGTAGGTTTTCTTATTGAAGTTGGGATTTGTATGATGGTTTTACACAGGTTTGACACAGTCAGTATTATTAATTGAAAGCAAGGTGATAACTAGATTATCACTTGGAGGACTGACTTTCTAAATGTGGTTAGTTTTTTTTTTTACAGTCAAGTAGAAGAAAGTTACAAGATGACAGGGCAAGTTTGCTATCTATAAGTGTATGGACAGAGTCAAGCAATATAGTTCCAAACATTTTCACTTAAAAGAGAAGCATGAAATACAGTAAAAAAAAAAGGTGGCGTGCACATTTTAAAGACGTTTTGTAAGGTTGAAAGAATGGAATAGTTGAAGTGCAGTCTGCATGGCTGTTTAGACTGGAGATGAAGCTTTACATGCTACCCAGATACTAAACATATCACTATCGATAGGCATCCTGAACTATTGGCTTTAACTGCAGTCGTTTTTAATGATTACTGATTTGTGATCATACAGATTGCTATGCTGTATTCATGTAATGATTCATGAAATGTTTTCCTTAGCACAATACATCTTTCCTCAAAGCATTTCAAGCACACAAAGAGGAAAATTGGTAAGTAGACATTTCTTCATGAAGATGAGGTTTACCTGGTTGCATAAAACATTTATTACTTATCTCCTGACTACTCTGAAATAGCAAGGAGCTAACAACATTTGGTTATAAAAGTCATCCAACCAAATTATCAACAACCGTCTAAGTACAGCATGACCATAGGTTTGGCATAATTGTAACTTTGTTTGATGTTAAGACCCTCAATCTGGACTAGAAAAAAAAGGTTAATGAGGTGGTTAAACAAGGCAGTGTCGATGTACACTGCCCATAGCATATACAACATCTTCTCCTGCTGCAGCATTTAGCCACCAATGCCAAAGCAATACATGTAGTGAAACTGTTACTGTATTGCTGCAGACTCAAAAACACAGGAGTCCCAGGCTCTGTCCTGTGTTAGATTACTTTTTTTCTCTAACAGAACAGTCTTGACTCCTCTGTTGCCTTTATGACTAACCGTTGCCCCATATCCCTATAAAGTCTACATTTAACTTCTAATCTTGCAGGGTGCAGATTCTGTGAGTACAATCCACAGCACTCTAAAGGTTTAGGCATCGATCAGATGCAAATAACCTTCAAATACTATCACTAGTCAGATATGTAACTCATTTCAGTGTCTCTTACTGCTGTAGCAAAAGTCCCAAGCGTATGCAGCAGGCTAGTCTGCATGTGCTGGTCTCTCATCAAAGGATCAGCCTAAGCGCTACATTTGCCTCCAATTTATTGTTGCAGTTTTAACACTGCGGAGGGAAACTGTTCATACCCCTGCCCCATGATGGCAATACCTTTCCTCTGGACGTAGCTGTGGCAACTGCTGTGCTTCAGGATAGTGATTGTGGTATTAAATCAGTGATGCGGGTCTGTGCAGTGGCACTCTTCTTACACAGCAATGAACTTAGCGGTTGGTTACACACAGGTGCCCAGCTTGTGCAGTTGCAGCCTCCGGGCCAATCGGGATCCCATTTTGGTGGCTGTCTGCAGTGTCAGCAGCACCAGTATTTTAAGCCCTCAGTGTACTATTGGGTAATGCGCTGGTCCTTGAGTTTTGAAAATAGTAATAGAACTCACATGGGAACCGCACGGAGAGCGCGGGGGACAGATTTATGATACTGGCCACTCTTAACTTTGCTCTCTGGGTCGTCTTTCTCTGGGTCGTCTTTCTCTGGGTGCTCCTCATGCTGGGAACAACATGACTTCCCCTGGTCAACCTGTCAATCTGCTGGGCCAGGACACTTCTACCCTCTCTCAACAGGCAGGCTTTTAGGCACTTGAGATAGATCCTCAGCTCTTCAAGCAGAAAGTGAACAATTCCGATGATGTCCCCTCACCTCTGGTAGACTGGCCATCTGCCATACACCTACCCTGGTTACACAGAAGCTCTGAGTGCCCTGTGGAGCACTCATTTCTTTAGTCAAGAAGAGTGTGAGACTGAAACAAAGTGGAATGACTTGAATCTCATTTGTATAGTTCTCTTTCAAATTTTATTTTGAAATGTAATTTTCAGGGTGCACCTGAGACACAGTCTTTGTTCAAAGACTTATAGCGAATAGAATTGGGACTGGCCCCAAGCAGAATATCCCAAACGTGGGCGCAGTGAAGTGTGAGATCTTTGCACCATGCTGGCATCGGCCTTCATAAAGGAGTAATCAGACAGAAAAAAGGGAAGGGCATGCCTATAAACTTCCAAACCTTGAACAACAGAAACTACAGCTACACCGCTTACCCTTGCCATCTACCAAATGGCAGTGATCAAGAAGAACTAGTTAGCAGTCCAAGTCACGGCTGGTGTAGGGGTAAAGTGGCGGGGGGAGACAAAACAGGAAAAAAAAAACTTAAATGCCCATCATGAATCACCGCTCATCAGGCACAGACTCCCAGCCTGCCCTGCGGCCAGTCATAAAACTGCTCTCCTGCTGCTGGCAGCGTGAGAGCAGCGTCAGAATTGGCCTGAGCGCCCTTGATTTGCGCTCCCAGGTAGACTTGGGAGCCTGTGCCTGCTGTCTCCAACCCTGCAACACAGTTCGGGTTTGGGAGAGCTCAGTGCTCATGGGGGTTTGGCCGTCCTGAGACAGCCGGCCAAATCCACATGCGCACTGAGGGGAGTGCACACCACTCCCCCCTCATGCCTGTCATCCGCCATGGCCCGCCCCCTTGAAAAATAAAACAATAATAAACGTGGTTTATTATCGTTTTCTTTTTTTTTGTTCAAGTTTTGCTGCTGCTGGCGGGGGTGCCACTCCTCCGCCATATTGGGTGAGCCGCCACTGAGCAGTCCTTTTCTAAAAGGCCATCATTTAATTTTCAAGGGAAGCCGTGTCTCTCTCTTCCTTCACTAAAAGTTCTGGCTCTCCATCCTCAGCCACAGAAATGCAGGCAATATACTTCCACTGTCTGGGGAAGCTGTCCTTATCTTCCATCTTGTGCCTTGCTAATTCAAGAGTATCCAAAATAGATCCCACTCACATACTGACCACACACAGTTACTGGACTTACACACTCTCAACATGACACGGAATGCATTGCAAAGTTCTGGGTTTCACATAACAAGAGGGGGTCAGTAGATTAAGTTTTCACTGATACTGGAAAAATGGTCTGGCCACAGTACAGATTCCCAAAACAAGGTAGGCTTCTACCACATCATTGTATGATACCACCATTGGCATGGACAGTGGTCCAGTGCCACTATGAGGGCACTCTTTGTGCAACCTTCCATGTCACAGACCAGGTCCTGGACCTCACATTAGCATGGGCAGGCCTAGATTTATGTAATGCCAGGGTCTGGATACTATTTTCACATGGAGTTGGGCACACCAGTTTACCCAGCATGGGCAGCTGTGTTTCCTTCAAAGAATAAAAGTCAACCTTGCTTTACCACATTGCCTTCTAGACTACGCAACAGTATATGAATATATATATCTCTGAGCTCCTCTCCACCTGATTTGCAGCCTGTAGAGATTCCAAAACCCACCTGTAAAGCAAATTGTTAATTTACTCTTTGGAATCCATATTTCATCAACCCATTGCAGTCACTGCCTGACTATTATCTTTAAAGACATGTGCATCGCAAATGGATCCGTCCGCAGCACTGGTCCCCTCTTCCTCCAACACAAACACAGTACTTATTGTCAGTCACTAACTGACTTGTCAGTTTAAATGTCTGAAAATGCAAGTAAAGTCTGGCTGGAATACGAATTGACAACCACTTCAGATTCCGGAGAGCATTCAAAACGGGCTCCTCTCACCTTAATTCTGTGGCACAGATCACTAAAAATTAATGAACATAGGAATGGTAGGAATCTGCCCACACAATTGCATTAAGTCGCACATTTTTTTGCAGCACCTCCTGCTTATGCACAGCTAGAAGTTCGACACAGCATGTATTGAGAACATCACCCAACACCATCCGTATAATCGTAGCTACAGACAACAGCCTATCTGTCATGAGCTCTGAAAATGCGAATGTGAATTAATTTTGCTTTATAGGCTCCACAGCAGTATGAAGTGCTATATAAATTGTATAATGCAACTAGTATGAAAGATTTCATTATATAGAGATTGCAGGTATTTTAGCATTCAAAAATAATTAAATCACTTAATGAGCAACTGAATCCACTGTAATAAACAGGATGACTACCATGTGTTATAATTCTTTGGATTACAGACTTGAAATATATGTACAAGATACTATGTGGAAAGGCTAGTACAAACTCCTTGCCACTCCTTATGTCATATTTTCTGAGACCGCAGAAACACGCATGCAAGAAAAGCAAAAAAGCATCTTTAAATCTCAGTTCTTAAGTACTGAAAGATTGCCTTCAACTTTTTATGGCAGAGCCCTTTTTGAGCCTTAGAACCTCTTCTGGAGAGCAGGTTTATTAAAAACGTCTGTAAACAAAAAAAAGAATAATACAATTAAAAAAATCCCCTATCCCTGTTTAAAATCAATGAGCCAGAAATGTTGAACTAGAGTCAGTGTGGCAGTCTCTTATCAGCCCAGAGTATAGCTATGGAAGGTTGCTGTGCAGCAGTGGCCCCTGCAAAGTCATTGTAGAACCATTTCCAGCAGTCACTCAAGAATCTAAAACTTAAAATGTGATTAATCGATGTCCATCGGGCTGAGGTAAGTAGTAGCATATACCCAAATAAAAATTGCCAGAGTCATAGACAATGCGAGCAACTCATGGAAATAATAAGCACCTAAGCTAAAAATAGAACACCTTTTGCCTCATTATACCCTGGCGGTCACCAGACTGCCAGGGTCACGGACGGACCACTGCCAAATAGGCGGCCTGACCGCCACTGTTGAACTGCCAAAACCGCCAGGTTGCCACCAGCAGACAGCCTGGTGATCTCAGCAGTTGTAATCCTCCAGGGCAGTGCTGCCCTGGGGATTACGAGTCCCCTTTCCGCCAGCCTTTGCATGGCCGTTGCCCCGCCATGCAAAGGCTGGTGGAAAGAGGTTGCCGGGGGCCCATGGTTGCCCCTGAACTGCTCAGGCAATTGCCATAGGCAGTGAAGGGGCCACCATGGACAACCTTGTCGCGCCTTCCACTGCCCGAATTACTGGCAGTGGAAAGCGCAAGGGGGGGTGCTGCACCCGCCACACCGCCACATTGGCGACGGCTCAATTACGAGCCAATGTCAATATTAAAGCCCTGTGGTGAACTCCTAATATGGCCGACGGTGTTCAGGCCGCACAGGTGGCCTGATGGCGGTTCGAGTCCGCCCGCCAAACTTGCGATGGGGGCCCCAGTGTGTGACACAGAAATTGAGTTAACACAAATATTCTGATTGTATTAAGCCATATAATTAGAGAAACATCTATGTGCTTTATCTCATAGTCGAAGTCATAAAAATAAAACAAATGCTAGGGTCCTAAAATGAATGAGGCCAAGCTACAAACATCTGAGAGAGACATTCAGAGTTCCCAATTTTCAACCAGTCATGCATGATGAGATCTAAGTTTAGGACTTTCGTCATGGATTCTGAAAATACGTTAAAGAAGAATTTAGAGACACCTTTATTGGCTTTGTCAGTAATCATTCTACTGTGTTCAAGTACAGCGTTTGCAAACCTGCCTAGACTCTTATGCAGTTAAAATAAATGTATCTGTTTTTGACTTCACAGGGCTTTGCCAATTCTGTATGCCGTCACACTGGACCTTCGAATATTTGCAAATAGTGTAAGTAATTGACAGTGTAATGATTTACTTCTATTTTTAAACAGAATTTGATTTAGATTATTGCACACTAACATTCAACTTTAAATGGCATTTATTAAGACATGCACTTACACAGTTCTTTTCATCTTCTCACTATTAGCAGGTTTTAACATGGGATTTATTGTGTAGACATCTTGCTACGTTTAATTAAGGCTCTACATATATGCTGCATTCATCTGTTTTGAGTAGAGAAGTATTGAATACATCCTTGGAAGTCAATCCCAGGGAACCCCTTGTATAAAACACCAAATATTCTTACCCTCCTTTAACCCAAGAGTAATTATGTTAAGGCTACCTTCCCTTTTCCATCAGTGGGACAAGAAGTGCCATTGATTTCAAGCTATTTCTCTTTCTCAAAACCACACATGCTTTTTACATTGATAACATGGCAAATGGCCTTACACCAGCCTAAATTTACAAATTTAATTCCTGATTTTCACCTGAGTCAGGAAATATATTTGTAACATTTCTATTGTGGTGCAACACTGAGTCATTGTCCCCCAGTCAAAACACGAAGTCGGTGTTTTCAATAAACTATACAGCAGGGAAACCTTATCTTTAATATATTTATTATGGTGGACTTGCTCCAGGCATACCAGCTACCTCTGCCTTCATCTTCCAATTAGATGGCCTTTTGCATCTATTTGTTGACTCATTCAGGTGCTGACTTCTTATATCTTAAAAAAACAATCACAATCACTATCATCGAAAAATAAATTAACCCATTAAATTGCACTGCTGTGGCTTCACAAACGTATTTCCTCTAATATTTATCTATTACAAAAAAACAAGCACAATTTAATTTCTCTCACTTGAGAATATTTGCAGCGTCTCCTATAAACATTTGGGAGTAATGAATGCTGCCACAAATTTCTGGCAAAATAAATGGCTTCTAGACTAGTTGGGCCTTTTTGCCTCATTTTCATAACTTTGCGCAGACTGGCCTTATTCATATAATTTAATGTTTAGTACCTATGCCGAGAAATACAGATCCAAAGAGAACTTCAGTACTTTCTTTAAAAAAGTATGTATTTTTCATACACATGCTTGTGAGTGGGATCCAAATTCTCTCAGTAGATTTCCGCCTATTCTACTCCTTATGTCAGACAGCTGGCTCTATCCTTATGTTATATTACTATCATTTCTGTTGCATACCTTTACCGCTTTTATTGTGCCCTAGTCCTACCAAAGTCAAGGTAGTGTGTTATTATGCTTGGTTAGTGGAGTGATGTTTATTAATAGATTGAATTGAATAGTGCTCTCTACTGCGAGCCATAAATAGAAGTTGAAAATGATGCTCTGCTGTGTAGTACCATGCCATTTCCTACAGAGCATATTTGCTCAAACTTGAAGAGGTTCAGTATTCAGCTGAAAAGGTTCAACCAGACGTTCCTGTTATTGTGGTTGCTAGTGCCAGAGTGTTAGAAATGGGGTCTTTGGTTGGCAGGCAGGTTACCCCCAGGCCAAGCAAGGACCCTCACTTCAGTCAGGGTAAGTCGCACACAATCCAAATTATCCTGTGCCTACTCTCTGGTAGCTTGGCACTGAACAGTCAGGCTTAACTTGGAAGGCAATGTGTAAAGTATTTGTGCAAAAAATCATACAATACCACCATATAACACCACATAAATACACCACACTGTGTTTAGAAAAATATATAATATTTATCTGATAAGATGCAGGTCAAAACGATTAAAATGCAATAAGTAGATGTTGAGATATCACTATAAAATTAATATAAAGTGTCTTAAGTCTTTGCAAAACAAGTAAATGTCTCTTAAAAACAATAAAGGTCTCTTGCAAGCTCAAAGTACCTAGTTCGCGTTCAAAATCTCCGCAAGGGACCACAGAGGAAGCGATGTGTGGAAAACAGGGAGGTGTGCGTCGGTTTCGCCCCTTCGAACACTGACTTGCGTCGTTATTTTCCGGTGTGCGGACTTGGTTCCTCTTTGGGTTTCGGGGTTTTCTGGCACCCCGGGGACTGTGCGTGGAATCCTGGGCTTGCGGAGCGAAGTCACAAGCGCTGCGTCGATCCAGTGGGCGTTGTGTGGAAATTTCTCCCGCACGGCAGGCGCTGCGTCGATTCTTCTCTGGAAATTGGACTGCATCATCCCGGGTCGGCTGTGTGTCGTTTTTAGCAGGCTGTGCGTCTAAGTTCCGGTCACAACGCAGACGCTACGTCGATCTTCTCCTCACAAAGTTGGGCTGCGTCATTCCGGTTCAGCGTGCAGTGAATTTCTCACTGCGGGGCAGGCTGTGCGTCGTTTTTAGCAGGCTGTGCGTCTATTTTTCGCCGCACAAGGAGTCCAGTTGCAGGAGTGAAGTCTTTTTGGTCCTGAGACTTCAGGGAATAGGAGGCAAGCCCTACCCAAGCCCTTGGAGAGCACTTCTCAGCACAGCCTGGGAGCATCAAGGCAGCATGGCAACAGCAAGTCAGCAGTTCTTGTCAGAAAAGCAGTCCCAGTGAGTCCTTTGGGCAGCCAGGCAGTTCCTCTTGGCAGGTCTGGTTCAGGGATTCTTCACCAGCAAGTTTCTTGTCCAGAAGCGTCTGTGAGGTAGAGTGTCTACCCCAAGAAGTGTCTGAGTTGGTAGGGTCAGAGACCCTGCTTAAATACCCAAATGTGCCTCTGAAGTGGGGAAGACTTCAAACAGTCTCTTAAAAGTGCACAAGGTCCACTTTCAGTTCCATCCTGTCTGCCAGGGACCCAGTAGGGGGTGTGGTAGTCCTTTGTGTGAGGGCAGGCTACTGTCCTTTGACATGTAAGTATCAAGCCCTCCACCCTTCCAGCCCAGGAAGACCCATTCAAAATCCAGATGTATGCAAGTGAGGCTGAGTATCCTGTGTTTGGGGTGTGTCTGAGTGAATGCACAAAGGAGCTGTCAACTAAACTTAGACAGATGTGGATTGGAAGGCACAGAAGGATTTAAGTGTAGAGAAATGCTCACTTTCTAAAAGTAGCATTTCTAAAATAGTAATATAAAATCCAACTTCATTAGTCAGCAGGATTTTGTATCACCATTATGGCCATACTAAATATGACCTTCCTACTCATTTCAGATTAGCAGCTGCCACTCACACAATGTATGAGGGCAGCCCCAATGTTAGTCTATGAAGGGAGCAGGCCTCACAGCAGTGTAAAACGAATTTAGGAGTTTTACACTACTAGGACATGTAAGCTACACAGGTACATGTTCTGCCTTTTGCCTACACAGTACCCTGCCCTATGGGGTACCTAGAGCATACCTTAGGGGTGTCTTATATGTAGCAAAAGGGGAGTTTTAGGCTTGGTAAGTACTTTTAAATGCCAAGTCGAATTGGCATTGAAACTGCACACACAAGCCTTGCAATGACAGGCCTAAGACAAGGTTAAGGAGTTACTTAAGTGGATGGCTCAATCAGTGCTGCAGGCACACTAGTAGCATTTAATCTACAGGGCATAAGCATATATAGTGCACTCTACTAGGGACTTATAAGTAAATTAAATAGTCCAATTGTGTATGATCCAATGTTACCATGTTTTAAGGAGAGAGCATATGCACTTTATCACTGATTAGCAGTGGGAAAGTGCGCAGAGTCCTAAAGCCAGCAACAGTGAAGTCAGAAAAAGAGAAGGAGGAAGGCAAAACGTCTGGGGATGACACTGCAGAAAGGCCTTTTCCAACACAGAGTTCAGGGTCACGTAGTCTGATGGTCCTAGGTTGTCACCATGTATGGCCACAAATACAGATGCCCCATATATTCCAAAGCTGTAAAGAGTATTATGAAACTTATTATGGATTTTGATTCAGAAGATTATGGATAATCTCTTCTCGGGGTCTGTGTAGAGGGGTGTTACTTACAAAACCAAAGGGAATCTCTACATATGAGCTGCTGCATTCGGTGTTCTCATCTGATGCAACATGAGCTTGCATTCAGGATATTTCCAAACATGTCAACGTGAAGTTGAGGCCAAATGATTCTAATACAAGAATTGATCAGAGTGAACAGACACCTGCACATTCTGTTGAAGAATTCAGCCCTAACCAGAAATGCATTTTAAGAATAGGGGTGAAAATAAAATCAAAGTTGTGGATCATTTGCTTTGTGTGGTTGTACACCACTGATAATTGTGGCTTTACACTCTTCCTAGCGCAACCACCTGTGAATATAGAAGGAGAAGGGACGTAAAGCAACAGGTTAGTGCCATCCTGCAAGTGCAAGAATTAAATTGCATGCCTTTCTCCTTTAAGCAGCGTCAGCATGCTTAACAAAGCCCAGAACTATGTGTAAAGTTGGCAGGAAGGGCCTCGTAGTGTAGACTTTGACATGTGAGAAACCATTTCTGAAATTCTTTCATTGGAACCTTTTTACTTCATTGAGATTAGTTAGGGCCAATCTGAAAAGTTGAGTTTTTAGATGGTTCCTGAACCTAATGTAATTGGTTTCTGGTCTCTTGCTAAAGGCATTTCAGTTTCCCGGTTCTTGCACATCCAGTAATATATATGTGTTCCATTCTCTTAAACAGGTGTCAAGTTGATCTGGCAGGCAGACATTGATCACAAAGTCTGGGGGCATAGGGAGGAACAGGTTACTGCAAATTCACACAGCAATTGCCCCAGAATGTTTTGTGGACATTGCACAGAACTTTACATTTGATCTTGGCATTGACTGGGAGCCAGCAGAGTGCTTTAAGGTCGAGTTTTATTTGAAATCACTAGTACAGAGTGGGGCATGGCTGGTATGATGGTTCTGAAGTCTTTGGAGCTTGACAATGAGTTGTTCTAAAAATACCAGAACACATGATAATGCAATAGATGAAGTGCTAGTTGGAGGATTCTAGTAAGCTCAACTCTGGTTGATTTGGAGAAGCAGGAGGATTTTTCACAGACATGAGAGCCTCATATTCACACCCTTAGCAATAGGGTTGCAGTAGGCAGCAAAATATGTCAGCATCAAAACAATCTCTAATTCCTTACTTTAAGAGAGTTGGAAGGGGGATCCTAAAGCTTAATGGCCAGCCAAAGGGTAGTGAGTTGGGTTCAGTGTCAGAGGACTGATTTCAGCCATAGCACTGTTCAGGCACAAGAAGCACTCCTTCATCCAGTGGAACACAAGGATATAATTTTGGGATTCTCCGGACCATTTTCCAAGAGGACATGGATATGTGTGTTGTCTGCTTACATTTGGAAGTTCACCCTGTACAGTAGAAATAGCTCTTGCAAATAGAGCAAAAATATACACATAAATATTGAAAAGAAGGCATGATAGGGATGATCCTGGAAGGCATGCTCAAGAATCCTTGCTACACTCTAACATTATTGAAAGTAAAGAAGACTGCTGATCAGTCTAACTAAGACTAGAACGCAGGAAAAAAGAAGTCAGGGGGAAGGCATTTAGGAGAAAACTATCAGGTTTCAAAATCCCCTGAGTAATGATTTGATTGCTGCAGTGAGAATGCTAGCTGTAAAGGGGAATTAATGTGGTTAGGAATATTCAACAATTAAAATTACAATTTCAAGTAGACTACTAAATTTCCACCAGTTGACTCTTGGCGTGTTCCCAACAATGAGAAGACCTGGTTGGTTAGACAGTGAATCACGCAATTGTTTGTTCCAAGATCATAAATGTAGATTCAGGGGTAAACAAAAGGCCATCAATGCTTGTTCAAACTTTCTTGGCTGTTGTCTGCTGAGCACTCTGAGCTTTCAGCTGTTTTTGTGTGTCTCTGTTTCTTAACATATAGCACATACTTGAATCTTGATTGCCACCATAAGGGCTTGAATTAGCTGGGAGTGGGCAATAAATTCAAAGTTGCTCAGAATAGGGGTCTTCAACCTATGTCTTGCCATGTGCCTTGAAATGTATTAAGATTGCTTTGGGAGATGCATAACCATGCCCAAACCGATGATTTCCCATAAAGGAGATGTTTTTCCAATTTCTTGGCTCTACTGTTACTGTTATCTGGCAACCAAATGTATTTATTAATTTCCAGAGTTCATTTTGACCAGGTGTTTTTAGGTCTGGCGTTGGCCACGACCTTTTGAATTTAATAAAATTATATGTATAATATACTAACAGGGAGTTTCAAGCGGCCCTTTTCATCCATGGGCATGTTACTAAATCATTCACATTTTCCTTAAGCCCATTACAACATACAGCAAGGGCTTACTTCACTGTGAGTGACTGATTCTTCCCCTTCACAAGGAGCACATGTCCACACAAAATAGTTCTCATAAGTGAAAGGGAATAAAATGACAACGTGTTTTTTGAGACCAGCAAAATAATTTTGCTTTTAGCTAGTGGTGTTCAGTGAGAAAGATGAGGGTCCGACAGCTTCCTCAACAGTAAAGTTTTGCAGTTATGGCAAAACAAAACAAAACAGGCATTGACAAAGCCACTCGGCTGTTGGCCAGTGCCAGATCTCTTGGCTTTGCAAATGCTTTTTTCAAGATGCGGTGTGCACTTCCTAGAATCTTACAGTTTGTTGTGCTGGAAATATAGAATGAGGTCTTTATAATAGCTTGTCTAGGGTAAATGTTGTTTTAATTTCTCACTAGGCTGATCAACAGTTAGTAAAGAAAGGAAAAGGCAAACTCGGGGATATGTTGGAAAAGGCAGCAGAAATCCTGATGAGTTGCTTCAGAGTCTGCGCCAGTGACACGTGAGAATTTTCTTTTTTCGTGATTCATTATTTGCAAAACCAGAGTTTTTTTATAATTATTTTTTAACTGATGCTATGCCTAAAAAGAAAAGTTAAATAGTGTCCGAGAAATAAACATACTATTTAAAAATGTTTATGTATTCAAAAAAGTTGCAACTGCAAAATGTTTAAAATGTTTATGCAGTGACCCCATTGCACATTCGCTGTTAATCCATTTCGGCTGAACTCTTGCTCTAGGAAACACACTGAAATATGTATTAAATGCAGGATACTGAGGAAAGTGGAAATTAACATTTGGTGGTTTATTAAAAACGGTAATAACTCAAGTAATATACATGGTTTAAAAATAAGAAAATATGATGAAGTTGGAGTTCAACAGAGAATAGATGTACTAGAGATCATGGTCTGTGCTTTACAAGGCATTCCTAAAGAATCAGGAGACAGAAAAACTCACTGTAAAATGATAACAGTAATTGATGTTTATGCCTCTGTTTTTAAATGTAAAGCACCAAATAGCAACCCAGGGTCCACCACAAAATAAAATGAATTACAAAAATGATACCTAGACCTTGAAAGCTGAAGATTTAAAAAATGTAATATTTATTTATTTCTATATTTACGTTGTTGATGAAGTCAATGTTAATGAAAAATATACTTAATATAGTTATGCCCTTCTATCTTTTCAGAATTCAGGATGTTATTATTTGGAGATTTTCTAATCATCGTAAATTTTGATGCAGATTTTTTTGCAGCAGTTTCATTTTTCTTTTATATATTTAAAATTTCTGCTTGCACTGTCCCAGCCCTTACTACCAACTTCTGTATTTGCCTTTCTTCTTCTATTTTTTTCTTTATTATCACTAATTATAAGCCATCCAAATGCTGTTCTAATCTCATATATGTTGTGCATGAGAAAAGAGACCTTTGTCTGGCTTAGGTAGATTTTTGGAGGGTCATCTATCTTGCTGGGGGCTTGTTAAGAAAATATTGATGTATTTTGATGTTTACGTATTCAGCCTCACCATCTAGTAGCATGTCTCCAATGTATTTGCTTTCAAACGCTCAGTCCATTGTGCATGCATATTTTCTTGTTTTTCTTAATATTGAGCATGTTCTTTTTTTAAGAGCAGTAGTGTTTTCTTTTTTTTTCTTAACTATTTTGTCTGATAAATATCTTGAAATGAGCCCATTATTGTTCTTATTATCAAGGGATGCTGCTGTATTAGTTGCCATCTGTAGGAAGTTGGCTCTGTATGCACTATTTCAAAGTAAGGAATAGTATGCACAGGGTCCAAGGGTTCCCCTTAGAGGTAAGATAGTGGCAAAAAGAGATAATTCTAATGCTCTATTTTGTGGTAGTGTGGTCGAGCAGTAGGCTTATCGAAGGAGTAGTGTTAAGCATTTGTTGTACCCACACAAGCAATAAATGAGGAACACACACTCAAAGACAATTCCAGGCCAATAGGTTTTTGTATAGAAAAATATATTTTCTTAGTTTATTTTAAGAACCACAGGTTCAAATTTTACATGTAATACTTTAAATGAAAGGTATTGCAGGTAGGTACTTTAGGAACTTTGAATAATCAGCATAGCATATACACCTTTCAAATAAATCACATATAGCTATTTTAAAACTAGACACTGTGCAATTTTCACAGTTCCTAGGGGGAGTAAGTGTTTGTTAGTTTTTGCAGGTAAGTAAACCACCTACGGGGTTCAAGTTTGGGTCCAAGGTAGCCCACCGTTGGGGGTTCAGAGCAACCCCAAAGTTACCACACCAGCAGCTCAGGGCCGGTCAGGTGCAGAGTTCAAAGTGGTGCCCAAAACGCATAGGCTGCAATGGAGAAGGGGGTGCCCCGGTTCCAGTCTGCCAGCAGGTAAGTACCCGCGTCTTCGGAGGGCAGACCAGGGGGGTTTTGTAGGGCACTGGGGGGGACACAAATTAGCACAGAAAGTACACCCTCAGCAGCACGGGGCGGCCGGGTGCAGTGTGCAAACGCACGTCGGGTTTCCAATGAAAATCAATGGGAGACCCAGGGGTCTCTTCAGCGATACAGGCAGGCAAGGGGGGGGCTCCTCGGGGTAGCCACCACCTGGGCAAGGGAGAGGGCCTCCTGGGGGTCACTTCTGCACATGATTTCCAATCTTTCAGGTCCTGGGGGCTGCGGGTGCAGAGTCTTTTCCAGGCATCGGGATCTGGGCGTCAGGCAGTCGCGGTCAGGGGGAGCCTCGGGATTCCTTCTGCAGGCGTCGCTGTGGGGGCTCAGGGGGGGGCAGCTCTGGCTACTCACGGTCTCGTAGTCGCCGGGTAGTCCTCCCTGAAGTGTTGTTTCTCCACAAGTCGAGCCGGGGGCGTCGGGTACAGAGTAGCAGGTCTCACGCTTCCGGCGAGAAACGCAGTTGTTTTAAAGTTGCTCCTTTGAAACAAAGTTGCAGTCTTGGGTGAACAGGGCCGCTGTCCTCTGGAGTTTCTTGGTCCTTCTAGAGCAGGGCAGTCCTCTGAGGATTCAGAGGTCACTGGTCCCTGGGGAAAGCGTCGCTGGAGCAGTGTCTTCAGAAGGGGGGGAGACAGGCCGGTAGAGCTGGGGCCAAAGCAGTTGGTGTCTCCGTCTTCTCTGCAGGGTTTTTCAGCTTAGCAGTCCTCTTCTTCTTAGGTTGCAGGAATCTGAGTTCCTAGGTTCTGGGGAGCTCTTAAATACTAAATTTAAGGGCGTGTTTAGGTCGGGGGGTCAGTAGCCAATGGCTACTAGCCCTGAGGGTGGGTACACCCTCTTTGTGCCTCCTCCCAAGGGGAGGGGGTCACATTCCTATCCCTATTAGGGGAATCCTTTATCTGCAAGATGAAGGATTTCTAAAAGTCAGAGTCACCTCAGCTTAGGACACCTTAGGGGCTGTCCTGACTGGCCAGTGACTCCTCCTTGTTATTCTCATTATCTCCTCCGGCCTTGCTGCCAAAAGTGGGGCTGTGGCCGGAGGGGGCGGGCAACTCCACTAGCTGGAGTCCCCTGTGGTGCTGTAACAAAGGGGGTGAGCCTTTGAGGCTCACCGCCAGGTGTTACAGTTCCTGCAGGGAGAGGTGTGAAGCACCTCCACCCAGTACAGGCTTTGTTACTAGCCACAGAGTGGCAAAGGCCCTCTCCCCATGTGGCCAGCAACATGTCTGGTGTGTGGCAGGCTGCTTGAACTAGTCAGCCTACACAGATAGTCGGTTTAGGTTTCAGGGGGCACCTCTAAGGTGCCCTCTGGGGTGTATGTTACAATAAAATGTACACTGGCATCAGTGTGCATTTATTGTGCTGAGAAGTTTGATACCAAACTTCACAGTTTTCAGTGTAGCCATTATGGTGCTGTGGAGTTCGTGCATGACAGACTCCCAGACCATATACTCTTATGGCTACCCTGCACTTACAATGTCTAAGGTTTTGCTTAGACACTGTAGGGGCACAGTGCTCATGCACTTGTGCCCTCACCTATGGTATAGTGCACCCTGCCTTAGGGCTGTAAGGCCTGCTAGAGGGGTGACTTATCTATACTGCATAGGCAGTGTGAGGTTGGCATGGCACCCTGAGAGGGGTGCCATGTCGACTTACTCGTTTTGTCCTCACTAGCACACACAAGCTGACAAGCAGTGTGTCTGTGCTGAGTGAGGGGTCCCCAGGGTGGCATAAGACATGCTGCAGCCCTTAGAGACCTTCACTGGCATCAGGGCCCTTGGTACCAGGGGTACCAATTACAAGGGACTTACCTGGATGCCAGGGTGTGCCAATTGTGAAAACAAAAGTACAGGTTAGGGAAAGAACACTGGTGCTGGGGCCTGGATAGCAGGCCTCAGCACACTTTCAAATCAAAACTTAGCATCAGCAAATGCAAAAAGTCAGGGGGTAACCATGCCAAGGAGGCATTTCCTTACACCATGTGTTAGCCAAGTTATCGGGGTGCCTGTGGGGGAGCAGATAGAAATTGAGACATTGCTAAGTGGAAGGTTATTTTGTTCGTTATTAGCAGTACAACTTGTTAGTTCCAATATATGCTGTTCTATTAAACAACTTAAAGGTGATCACCTGCAAGAGCATACATACCTGCATGTTTCCTGGTGGTTCTGCCTGTGACCAGGTTTTGAACTGCCATTATGTGTCACATTATAACAATTGAATGACCAAAAACTGACTGTGATACCAGCTTCGATTGTGACCATAACTTTTCCTCCAGTATTTTTAATTAGTACAGCAGTTATTTGTACTAGCTGGAGTGTCTCAGTCTTTGATATCAAAGTCTTTCTGATGGATACTTTTAACTTTAGATTCCTTACCTTATGATTAAACCCGGGTGTCAGACTGGATCTGGAAACTTTCAGACTAGGTCTCCTGTGCGCTGCTAGGTGGAATCGTGGGTCTGCGCCAATGTCGCACCATTCTGGAAATGGCAAATGGAATCACATGTACGTGCCATCTGTCCATGCTGACATCAGTTCCTATTTTTTGTGAACAAATTATCCTGTATGCAAGGTAAATGTGACACTCTAAAACCTCAGAGTTTAAGCCGTGCAGGAACTGTCGCGAACAAATGTCCATGATGGGCCTGCACACTTTTTTAGTGGGAGGTCAGACCACTAATCCAAGGCCTCTGGTGTCTGTGCTTAGATGAACCTGAAAGCTGTACTGGAATATGAAGCCAAACTATGTCGCCAAGCACAAGAATTCTAAAGAAACGCCCTCATCCCGCCCAAAGTCATTCCCACGTCAGGTTCTCATCGTGTTCAAAGTCTTCGGGCAAGTCGAAGAAGAAACATAAGAAGTCCAAATGGGAAAGAGCCCTTTCCTACATATCACAAACTCCAGGGAGCTTGAGAGGGCATCAGCATGCCTCTTTGTTGCATTCCCGATCTCTGTCGGAGCCGTTTCCATCTCTGGTACCAACGCTCTGACTTTCCATATCTGTCGGTGATGTCCCAGCAAGTGGATTCCTTCAAAGAAACTATGCTGTAACACTGTGGACCCCAAAGAACCACACAGGGGGGGCCTCCTGTCGGACTTCTGCCAGTGGGTCTGCCCTCTGCATGGTCTTTACCTTTAGATCCATTCCAGGTCCAACACTCACTTCAGTGCCTGCTTCCTTTCCGGCACCATCACCTGGTGGCGGTCCTGCTCACATTGACGCCTGATGAACATGTACACCCTAGAGTGCCATCCAGTTCCGAACTAGTTCCGCCACAACCTCGACCGAAGTCGCACCAGGTGCCGACTAGCTCAGAACCTCTTGCAATCCCTCTAACTCCTGATACTTTTCCCTCACCGCATGATGGGTCCAAACTCTACATAGCTTATTTGCACAGCCTGACAATGACAACAATTATGACTGGGGCGGTTATGTTCTCCATTATGATGAGGACACTTGATATAAAAAACTTCAGGATGACGTTGGTTCCTTATCTGAGGGCCCTGCTGCAGAGTAAAGCGCCTCTGTGTATCCGATATTTCCTCCATGGGTGGCAGGCCATTGTGATGGACAAGTGGATCTTTAAAATTGTCATCCCAGGCTATGCCCTTCCCTTCCTTTTTACCCACCGTTCACCTCCTTTGTGATGGCTGACGAGGGACCATCTGTCCGTCTTACAGCAGGAAATACAGGACCTTTTGGCTAAAGGGGCCATAGAGAGGGTTACAGCTTTGGAAGTAGGAGTCTGGCGGTTTTACGACCCACAGACTAGCAGTGGCGACACCGCAAGGTTACCAGCAGTCGACAGCCTGGTGGTCTTGGCGGTTGTAATCCGCCAGGGTGGCGCTGCATGCCGCGCCGCCCTGGGGATCACGACTCCCCAATCTGCCAGCCTTTTCATGGCACTTGGACCGCCATGGAAAAACTGGCTGAATGGTGGTGTTGGGGGCCCGTGCACTGCCCATGCAGTGGATGGGCCCCCATGGACAGTCCGTCATGCTTTCCACTGCCCGAATTATGAGCAATGGAAAGTGCGGTGGTTGCTGCTGCACTGCCACATTGCCGCCGGCTCGATCACGCCAATGTTAAGGCCCTGTTTCCCGCTGGGCTGGCGGGCAGCCGGCCCAGTGGGAATCTTGTAATAGGGCCGGCGGTGTCTGGCAGTCAGATGACAGTACAAGTTTGACACGCAGCCTCCGCCACCCGCCAAACTCATAATGAGGGACTGAGTGTTGATCCTACTACCTCTTTGAGTTGTTGAACAAAGACAGATGTCTTTGTCCTTTTTTAGATATTCATTCACCCTTTCATCGCCTTTATGCAGAAGGACAAATTCAAGATGCTAATACTAGCCCAGTTCCTGTTTGCTCTGGACCCTGGAGAGTGGATGGTGGTGCTGGTCCTGCGGGATGCTTAATTTCACTTCCTCCTCCTGCAGACCCACAGTTGGTACCTGCTGTTGACGTAGGGCCAGGAACATTTTCATGTTGCACTTCTTCCTCTGGCCTCACCAGTACCCCTCGGGTTTTCACAAAATTGATTTGGGTGGTCGCAGCACATCTACGAAAGTCAGGGTACCATTCATCGTCCATCCTCGATGGCTGGCTTTTAAAGGTATGCTCACCCCAGGCTGTTGTTAACCACCTGCAGACAAAGGCGAACCTCTTAAAGTTGCTGGGATTCACTATCAATGCACCGAAGTCACACCATACGCCTTTGGCAGATGCTCCCTTTCATCTATGCCATTCTGGTTACGGTACAATTCCTTTCCTTTCCTGTGGAATTCAGACTAGAGGATATTTGGGCTAAAATTCCAATATTTCAGCTTCTGTCCTGGATCTCCATGCAGATCACTGAGGCCGCTAGGATTGTTGCCCTCCTGCTGGTTTGTCAATACATGCGGTCTCTGCAGTGGGATCTGAAATTCCAGTTGCTACTGCATCGGAGAAATCTGTTGGATTGCATCTTTTGGATTTAATCCAGATTTCAGAGGAGACGGCAAAAGATCATCAATGGTGGTTATTGGGTCGCATTTGGATCGGCGGCAAGCTCCTCTCCTTACCCGCTCACTCAAAGCAGACGGCGGTTACAGTGCATCACTGCTGAGTTAGGGAGGCCATATCAGAGAGGTGGATATGAGAGGACACTGGTCTCAGGCAGAGACTTGACTGCTCATCAACTTGGAGATGAGGGTGATTGATGTGGCACTGAAGGCTTTCCTGCCAGTCAAAAAGGGAAAGCTATGCAATGGGCTCATGTAGAACACCATCCCCATGTAGCTCTGCAGCAAGCAGTAAGGCCTTTTACCTCTGGAACTGGCTAGACCACCAGGGGATTGCTCTAGTAATGAATGACGTGGTGGGATTTTAAATGCCAAGACAGACCAACTCAACCACAGGCTCCTAGCAGATCATAAATGGCTTTGCATCCGAAGGTAGAACAGGTTGTTTTCCAGCAGTAGGGAGAACCATTGCTGAGAACGTGCAATGTCTTCATTTCAGCAAACTGGAGTTTCCAATGCAGCTCTCGCTAGGAGGCGCCTTTTTATCTAGAGTGGAGTTCAGGACTCCTGTATGCCTTCCTACTACTAGGTCACCTGCCTCGAATGTTGAAGAAGATCAGGAACGACCTGACCCAAGTCATCCTTATGGCAAAGAATTGGGCTAGAAGAGTGCGGTACCTGGAACTTTAGCCATGAGTCTTTGTCCTCTGATCAAGTTGTCACTTCAGGAGGATCTTCTGTTGCACCAACAGGGCAAGGTGTTGTGCCCAGCCTTCAAATTTTGCATCTCCATGCTTGGGGTTTGAGCAGTGACCGTTGACCTCCTTCAGCCTGCATCCCAAGGCTGTCAATGTCATCTTGGTGGTGAGACGTTCCTCCACAAAATCAGTGTACACCAGTAATTGGGACACATTGGTGGATTGGTGTGGCATGCAACTAATTGACGATATTGTCAGAAGTTTTGTTTGTTCTTTCTCTGGCCTGGTAAGGTCTTGCCTTGAGCACTGTTAAGGGCTGTTTATCAGATTTTTTTGGCCTTCTTGCAGGTGCTGGATCAGCCTTTGTGTTTTTTTAAATCACTGTTAGTGACGCAAGTTTTGAAAGGTTCATAACATTTGTTTGCACCAAAGCCCTTTGTGATGCCCCATGGGATTTGAATTTAGTCCTCACATTCTAGATGTGCTCACAGTTTGACACATTGCACAGTTGTCTTTGTTTCTTAAGACTTCTTAACTTAAAAACCGCCTTTCACATCCCCATAATATTGGCTAGATATGTGACCAAATGTCAGGCTCTCTGTGTAAATCCATCTTACACCATCTTCTTCCCTGATAATTTGGTTTTGAGACCTGATCTTCCTTTCTTGCGAAAGTGTTTAATCCCTTTCTTGTCAACCAAACCATCACCTTTCCAGTATTCTTGGCACCACCTCGTATCTCTGAGGAAGAGAGACTCAATCATTTGAATTTTAAAGTTTTTATAGTATGGTTTATAATTACATTTATATATTGATTGTACCATGGAACAAGAAGTGGACGAGAAGCTCTTTGCAGGGTTTTCCGCTGCAAAGAAGGGTGAAGAAGTACAAATATGGGCCATCTCCTGATAGACTGTTCTCAAGATAAAAATATTCTACCCACTGGTGAAAAAGAAGCCGCTAAAAGCTTGTCGTCTTTTTCCACCAGGGCCAAAGTTGCTATAAACTGTGTTGGCACTAGAAGTGCCTGTCCTGGACATCTGTCAAGCAGCCACATGGATTTAGGTACACATGTTTAGAGAGTGCTACTGCCTCTACAGGTCCTTCAAGAGGGGCATTTTGCCTGCTCGGTCCTACAGGATGTTTTAGTCCGAGTCCGTTTATACCCTCTACCTTGGGAGGTACTGCTGTGGTATCTGTTTACAAGGTGAGGAATTTGCAAACAAGTTACTTACCTTAGTTAACTAACTTTCTGTTGGATACTCTATCCAGATTCCTCACTGGCCCTCCCACCTCACCATTCTGTGAACAGCACTCTTCCATTTAAAAAGGTCCCAGTCTAGAGATCTGCACACTGGTCATACCAGTCTGCCGATGGGCTCTGACTCTGAAAGAAACTAACTTCCGCACACATGCCTAGTACTTATATGCAGCTCTTCTCATCAGTTCTGGATTGCAGCCCATGCCGACGCAGAGCGATGCAA
This sequence comes from Pleurodeles waltl, assembly GCF_031143425.1. Taxonomy (NCBI): domain Eukaryota; kingdom Metazoa; phylum Chordata; class Amphibia; order Caudata; family Salamandridae; genus Pleurodeles; species Pleurodeles waltl. The sequence continues at coordinate 745,622,390 of NC_090447.1, read as the reverse complement.
CACCACTTACCAGCATGCAGGAGAACAGCTCTGAAGGTTTCTGGTGCTAGTCTGACACCAGGGGATAATTCACAAGGTGAGTAATTTACATTTAGCTACAGTATCCACCAGAAAGAGCATTACCAAAGGCAAGTAATTTGTTCTTGTCATGTCCAAATTAAATTTTATACTGTTAAGGGACTTAAAACTCTTGACAAAATGTTGTACCTTATTGTACATGATGGCTCTTAAATGGCTTTTTAACACACCAAATCAACGAAGTCACAGAGAGCACCCTCTACAGAATGAAGACTGCACTACATCTCCCCATACATTGGATGCTAACAAAAGCTTCGGGCTGTGCTCACACTTGTAATCACCAAGCTCGACTTTGTCAACAGATTGTACCTTTGTGCTCCCAATTTCATCATACACAAAAAAAAAAACTAATCAAAACACTGCTGCAATACTCTTTCACCCCAGAGAACGTATGACACCAGTTCAGCAAGCAATCCACTGACTACTTGTATCTAGGTCAGCAATGTTCAAGGCACTTTGCATCGTCCACAGAGCCTCCCAAAGAAAATGGACCATCTTACCTGCAAGTTAAACTCAAGCAGTGCTAACAAAATAGTATTCTGCACTTCAGGTAAGCAACATTGGATCTTCCAACTTCCTTACTATAAAAGAATTCATAGAAGGCACTGTTTTTACAGATCAAGCCACCAAACCTTGGAACTCCATATTAGCCAAGATTTGAAGCATACAGTTTCTAAGAGAACTTAAAACATAGCTGTTTTCAAGTTAGAACCCCAAACAGTAATTGTTCCTTAAGTACAATTTACATTCCACCGATATGCTACATCTCTGCTAGTGAGCACTCCTTGTGTGCAAACGCCTTAACAACTTTTTATTTCCAGTTAAGTTTTTTGAAGGGCCGACCTGCGTCTAACCTGAATATTATATAGTAATGTAAATTCATACAGAATGCTCCTGACCTTCACTATTACTGATAATATAATACACTGTGGTCATACAACTGCTTGTATTTCAAACAGGCTTCATGTTATGTTATTTCCACTTGATATAGTACAGCGACTCATACTTGAAGGTATATTTCGTTGCGAAGCCCATACAGAATCACCACAACACCCTAAAACAGCCAAGTCTTCAAAACGTTTTTAAACTTGTCAGTTGGAACAGCAGTGAAGGTGGTATGAGAGTTGATTTCTGGCCGACGTGGCGATAAAGGGGAAAGCCCTGCCGCCGAACTTGGAAGCTCGAATTCGAGGAATGGTCAGAAGTGCCTTATCACTAGATCTAAGTGTTCTAACAGGACTGTAGTACCTCAGGTTGTCCTGCAGGTAGACCGGGGTGCCAGCCATCAGAGCCTTAGGAGTAAAGCAGCAGATCTTGAAAACGGCACGGTTTCTGATCGGAAGCCAGTGTAAAGTCCTCAGGATCTGCTCCGGATCACACATGATAGCAGCTGTCACCTATATGGCCATGTAACATGTCTAACAACTGGGAATTGTACCCCAATACTGATTCTAGTATTGGTTGCACAATCCCATGCACTCTGGGGTCTCCTCATGGCCCCCAGCACTGCCATACCAGTCTTCTGAGGATTTCACTGCAGCCCCAGCAGCTGCCACCTCACAGGCGGTTTCTGCCCCCCTGGGGCTTGAGCAGCTCAATCCCAGGAAGGTAGAATAATGCATTTCCTTTAGGAGAGGGGTGTTACACCCTCTCCCTTTGGCAATAGGTGTTACAGCCATGGGAGGGTTATCCTCCCAGAGCCTCTGTAAATGCTGTGAAGGGCACAGATGGTGCCCTCTTGCATAATTCAGTCTACACCGGTTCAGAGACCACCCCCAGTCCGTGCTCTGGTGCGAAACTGGACAAAGGAAAGGGGAGTGATCACATCCCTGTCAAACACCACCTCAGGGGTGGTGCCCAGAGCTCCTCCAGAGTGTCCCTGGGTTTTGCCATCTTGGATTCCAAGTTGGCGGGGCACTCTGGGAGCATCTGAGTGGCCAGTGCCAGCAGGTGATGTCAGAGACCCCTCCTGATAGGTGCTTACCTGCTTCGGTGACCAATCCCCCTCTCAGGGCTATTTAGGGTCTCTCCTCTGGGTGTTTCTTCAGATTTGGATTGCAAGACTCCAGCAGGAATCCTCTACATCCTTTACTTCATCTTCTACCGACGGATCAACCCCTGACTTCTCCAGGAACTCTACAAAACTGCAACAAAGAAGCAAAGTCGACTTCTGCAACATTGTAACTTCAGCTCCTGCCAGCAACTGCAACAGTTTCCAGGTTGTGTATCCTCCGAGGGCTGCCTGCCTTCAGCTTTCACCAGAAGAACTGAAGGAATCTCCTGTGGAGTGACAGAGTCACTTCCCCCTGTGGTTTAGACCCCCTCTCAAGAAGACGGATGTGGATCCAGCAACACGGGTGGTGGACTAAAGTGAATCCGGCAGTCCCACAGTCCAGCTGTCCTACTTTAGTGGAGGTAAGGGCTTGCCTTCCCACGCAAGACAGTACCCCCGTGCACCTTGCAGTTGCTAAGGCTTGTGTGCGACCTTCCAAGACGTTTTTCGTGCACAGCACAGCTTAGACCCTCAGCATTCCATCCTGCGACACACAGCTTCCTGAGTGGTTCACCGGCGGCGTTGGAATCCTTTGTGTCGTGCTGCGTGGGCCTCCATTTGCACCTCTTTGTCCCTGTGGTGTGGGACTCCTGTGCGTGCTTCCTAATCTTCTGAAGGCTTTCTGAGTTGCTGAGAGCCCCCTCTGTCTCCCCCTCCTAGGTAGAGGCCACCAGGTCCCTCCTGGTCCCGGGCAGCGCCTTTTTCCGGTAACTGCAAGCTTTGCGTGTGCCAAGGCTTGTTGGCAGAATCCAGCGACGCAAACCAGACTGCATTCATCCATCCGGCGTGGAACATCTTCTGCACCAACCAGGAACCCGCATCTGTCTTCTTTGGTGCAATACTGACTTTGTCTTCTCACCGGTGGTTCCACTTTTGCACCTTCATCCTGGTTGGCAGGGGCTCCTGTTCTCCCTGGACTCTTTAGTGCTTCTTGGACCTGGTCCCCTTCTTCCACAGGTCTTCCGGTCCAGGAATCCAGTGTTGGTGTCTTGCAGTCTCTTCTGGTTCTTGCATTATCTTCTATCACAACCTCTAGTGTGTTTTAGGAAACTTGCTGTGTTTTACTCCTGGTTTCCTGGGCTCTGGGGTGAGATACATTACTTACGTTTGATGTTTTCTTACACTCCCAGCGCCCTTCTAAACACTACATTTGCCTAGGTGGGAAACCGACTTTTGCATTCCACTATTTTAGTATATGGTTTGTGTTCCCCCTATGCCCATTGCAACCTATAATGTTTTTCACTATTTTCACTGTTTTCCTACAGTGTACTTACCTGTTTCTGGTGAGTATATTGTGTTATTTACTTACGTCCTAAGGGAGTATAGCCTACAAAGTATTTTTGGCATTGTGTGACTAAAATAAAGTACCTTCATTTTTGTAACACTGAGTATTGTCTTTTGTATGTGTAAGTACTGTGTGACTGCAGTGGTATTGCAAGAGCTTTGCATGTCTCCTAGTTCAGCCTTGGCTGGTCTGCCTACAGCTACCTCTAGACAGCCTGGCTTCTAGACACTGACTACATTTCACTAATAAGGAATAACTGGACCTGGTATAAGCTGTAAGCACCTTTGGTACCCACTAGAAACCAGGCCAGCCTCCAACAAACACCAAACAGTATCCATTGACAACCTTTTCTAAGGCAGGGCCATTGAAATAGATTAAAAGGTCTGTACAAACACTGATAACATAAAGTTGCATCATTCATTATAATGGGAGTATACGTTTTCCTAAGAATGTCAGACAGAACACTTGAGCTATCACAGTGTGATATAATATTGGATTTTCTGAGGAATCTTTGGAAGATTTGCTGTGCATGATCCACAATTCATCTGTCTTGGATGTCTAGCTTTTATTGCCATCAAAATCAAATTTGTAGTGGGTATGCTGACCACCAGGATTGGCACACACATTTTTGGTTACATTGGTCCAATAGGTGAAACGCAGATTTATTTTTCTTACTTGCTGCACATATAGGTACCATGCTCTCTTAGACCACTATGTATAATTGTTTGCAGCAAATAAATACCTAAAACATTGGCCACATGTACCCTGTAACAACTCGGAACCACGCTTTCACTCACCCTCACTCACCCTCTCACCCATAGGAAAACTGCAAAATGTGCCTTTTGAGTGCTCCTGTAATGTAAAGAACTGTAATAAAGTGCACGTAAATATACTATATTTAGTTGTGGTTTTGACCCTTGTGTATTGAATAGAGTACTCTCTACTGTACTTTATATAGCTGTTGCACGTTACCAAGTAGCTCCCTTAGAAAGCACAGAATTCTGAGGGAGGTTACTTGGAATATCCTTTTAATGTACGCTAGAGTATTTTATTCCTCATCAACCAGTACTCTTACCAAAATAATCTTAAATCCTTGATCTCTTGTGACACGCTTTCCAAATACCTGGAATTGCAAGCTAAGAGGGACGCGTGCTGTAAATAACCCACTGCAGAATGGGAGAGACACTGAGATAGCTATTGTTCGAACTGTGCTTGAGATAGCTGATTCTGGGGCACCATGTCTCTGGAGAATTTCCTTGACATGGGTAGATATGTAGCCCCAGATGAGTACTGGATAAAGAGTAAAATGAGATGTGGTCAGAGACAAGAGGTATAAGTTGCAGATCGATTGAAGCCATTGAAATTGCAATGCTTGCAAAGCAGATGCATAGTATCACAACATAACTGTAAATGTAAAAATCACTGTATGCACCTAAGAAACTGTACTGTTTGTTCTATATACTTGTATCAAAATCTCAATAAAAAAATAAAACTTTGGTGATGGCAGCTGCGAGAGCTCCCGTCATGCTCCGCGGCTGAAGGCAGGAGGCAGTACAAGGGAGAGCGCGCTGAGACTAGACTCGCCGCGTCCGAAGCAATGAGGAATGCGGAAGCTGCCCCAGGATAATGATTGAAGCCGGGCTGAAGTCAGGCTGTCGGAGGAACGCGGAAGCCAGTTCAGAGCCGTTGCTAGGGATGCCGGCTCGAAATCGGAAAGCCGCCCTGGAACGCTAATTGTAGTCAGGTCATGGAAGCCTTGGAGCGGGAAGCCGGTCGGACGACAAGGTTGCTAGGGACGCCGAGACAGGCATTCTCTAGCTGTGTCAGCGTGGGGGGGCCCCCCAAAGATCTTTCTGCCGTTTTTACGGCCTGCTGGAGGCGCATATCTCTGGCTCTCTGTCAGAGGACCCTATCCAGTCCACGAGGAGAAGAGGAGAAACAGCAAGAAATTTTCATTGAAGACACGGAGAAGAGGTGACGTTCTCAGGGCTTTTTTCTTTTTTGGGAGAGGTTGCGGCTCGTATAGACTGTCTAAGGCAGAGAGAAGCAGGGAGTTATATTCCCGCATATTCGTGTATCCCCAACTCAAGATTCCTTTCCTTCTTTTCCCCCCTTTTAGTTATTTTTTCTCTCTCCCCCCCCCCTTTTGATTTTTGTTTGGTGGGTCTGCTTTCCGAACCCCCCCAGGAATCGCCTAGTACTTAAGGCTCAAGGCTTATTTCGTTGATACATTCTGGGGGGGGGGGGGGGAAATAAGGGGATAAGTAGGGGATAGAAGGGGGGGAGGAAATGGGAGGGGGGGAAAAATCCCCTCCTTCCCTTCCCTTTTTTCTTGGGATAGAGGTCTTACCTCACCCCCCCCCCCCTCCCCCCTTTTTTCTTTTTTTTTTCGGGGAGAGAGGGAGAATTGCGGCAGTCCCCACATTTTGCACTTCCGCTGCCAGAGTTCCTAGGACGACCCGCATAACTAAACAGAAGCGACCAGCCCCTTCGGATAACCACCTGCACAAGGCTCTGGTCTCTGCCCCCCCTCCTTCAATTTCAGCTATGGACTCAGTCTCTAGTCTGCATGCACCTCTCCCTAATAGCCCTCTACCCTTAGAAACCAATTTATCCAGCACCCCCTTAGTCTGGATTGTCCGTCTGATGACTCAAGGGCCCCCCCATCGGATCTGGATTCTAGTTCAGGGTTAAACAAGGGCTCGTCATTTCTGACTCAGCCGATCGCAGGCAGCGGCTCTGAGATAGCTCCTGATCCAACAGTGAACACTGGATCTGCTTCTAGACCCCTTTTTCTTTTGTTTGAAAGTGGAAGGAATCGTAAGGAAGATCATCTGCTATTCAGCATTACCCACACTTCCTCTGGCCAGCCGGTTGACTCGGCTTCACTATCAGCACAAGAATTGATCAACAAAGCAGGGCCAAACGCAGTAACTGAAGCTTCTACCCACACTTCCTCCTCTATTGCTTCTTCCATTGATTCGGCCAGGCCTAAGGTGCTAAGGGAAGCCTCTGCACAAGGAATGATAGTTATGTCAGACACCGGTGCTCCTGCTGACAACTTACTTCTGCAGATTCTAAGTGAGTTGAAAGCATTAAAAATCTCCCAGGACGATGCGAATCAGAGAACAGAATCTCAACTGAACCTGATCTGCAGTAACATCCAGCAACTTAACTCGCGAGTTTCAGGTATTGAACAACGAGTCTCTGCTCTGGAGAATACTCGGCTGACGGTAGAACCCTCTCTGGCAAAATGCCAAGCTGACCTGCTAGATTTACAAATTCGTCTGGACGATGCTGAGAATCAATCACGTAGATCCAATTTGCGTTTTACGGGAGTCCCTGAAGGGCGCGAAAACGCTCAGACGGTCATGGAGTTGGTGACAGATCTTATAAAAAGTCATGTTTTAGCAGGGTCAGAGGATAAGTATCCGGACCTAACAATCATGAGAGCCCATCGGGTCCCTGCGGTTCAATCATCCAACTCTAAGTATCCTCGAACTATATTGGTGAACTTTGGGGACTTTCGTATTAAGGATCAGATTTTCCAGAAAGCAATTAGAACTAAAACTTTTCAGATTCCCGGGGACTATTCATTCAAGATTTTCTCAGATATGTCAGTGGCGGCAGCGCATCGAAGGAGAGAGCTAAAATATATGATTCCAGCTTTCCAAAAAGCAGGGGCGCAGGCAGGCCTCGTGCAACAATCAAAACTTAAAGTGTTTTTTAAGGGCCATTCAAACTTTATTCATACGGTGGATGCTGCTAAATCCTTGTTGCATGCAATTCAAAACTCCGAACAGTCGGCACAAGAAAGCGGGGGCGGGGGAAGAACGCAAGATAGACTATAAGGATCTATTGAATACTAGAAATGTCAGTCTCATAGCAGAGGCCTGACCTCCTTTTTGGTTAGTTTTTGTTTCCCCCCCTTTTTTTTGTTTTGTTTTTGTTGTTTGGTTTGTGTTTGGGTTTCTGGTGTTTCTGGTGTTTTTTTTTTTTTTTTTGCCGCAGTTTATAGACAGACTATTCTAAAATGTCTCTCTCTAGTCTCTAGCCTCTAGCCCAGGGTGCTATGACAAGGCACCTTGTTAGGAAAGAAGTGGGACAAAGGGTGGGGGAGGGATGTGGCCCCGGTTCGTCCAGGCGGGAGGGCTCCAGGGGTGGGCCACTAAAAGGAGGGGGGGGGAAAGGGGGTATGGATATTAAGATTTGTTTTAGTCAATGTAAAGGATCGTCACGATTGATTAGGAGTTTTGTCCCCAGATTTAGTGAGGCTACAGGTACACTAGCCCAAAATTTAATTAAATGACACAATCGTTTTTTCCATTGAGACTCATATCCTGGAATATTAATGGATTAAACAATCATAGGAAGAAGTCCGCTATCGAAAAAAGGGTAATTGATCTTAATCCCTCAGTTATATTTCTTCAAGAAACCCATATTCCATTTCATAAAGTTTCAGGTTTTCAAATGTTTAAAAGAATGGTCGATTTTAAAGTTCTTGCAGCAGCCTCAGCGGCTCATAGAGGGGTGGCAGTTTTTCTAGCCAAAACCCTGAATGCACAACCGCTGGATTTTCTCTCCGACCCTGAAGGGCGTTGGTGCTGGGTTCAGTGTACTATTGCAATGGAGAGATTCATTTTTGTTAGCTTTTATGCTCCTCTGACGGATGATCCGGCCCCGTATATAGACTTGTTTCACTCCCTTCTCCAGTTGACGGGGAAAATTATTATTGGGGGGGGATTTCAACTTTCTTGAGGACCCAGCTCTAGACTCTACCGTAAAAGGTAGGAGACAGTATAAACCTAAAGTAGCCAAGATGTTTAGAGATTATGTTAAGGTGCTGGCATTATGTGATCCTTGGAGGATAAACACCCCCGACGTAAGGGAATATACCTGTATTTCCTCTCGATTTAAAAGCTCCTCGCGTATAGATTTTTTTTTTTTTTGATTTCTGAAACTCTGTGTTATCAATCTCAATATGTCCTGCATTCTGGTCTTTCAGATCATGCCCTTCTACTGTTGGAAATTTCATTCCACTCTACAAATAAACCACCGCAGATTAAAAGGTGGATTTTCAATCTCCGCTTTTTGATGGAAGAAGGGTGGATACAAACATCACAGGCTGAAATAAGGGAATTTTTTCAACACAATCAGGGGTCGTCAACCCCAGCAATAGTCTGGGAGGCATTTAAGGCCTACTTTAGGGGCCGGGTGATCGTTAAAGAGGTAGCTGATAGACGGGCTCTGAAACAACAAACGGCGGCATTGGAAGATGTAGTTCACAAGTGTTTAATCTCTTATCTGAAGGCCCCTTCGGATATTAATAGAAAGGCGTTCGAAGCCGCCAAGAAAGCGTTAGCGGGATTTAAAAAAAAAAAGCTGATATAGAATATGGATCTTATAAACAGAAAAGTTATGAAGAAAGCAATTTTACGGGAAAATTCTTGGCATGGCAAGCTAGAGATCGTATCGCTGGCAATGTTATACACGCTTTAAGATGCCCGATTACTGGGGCCAGGTGCACTGAGCCTCGGGACCTTGATCAAATCATGCTGGAGCACTATAAACAAATCTATAGTGATGTTTCAGTTATAGATTCCAGGACCACCGAGATATTCCTGTCGGGCCATAATATTCCCTCTCTTTCAGAGGAGGAACGTAGGGGATTGTCTCAACCATTTACAAAGTTTGAACTTCTAGACGTAGTCCAGGATCTTCCCACAGGGAAAACCTGTGGCCCGGATGGCTTTCCGGCTGAGTTCTATAAGACTTTCATAAATGTATTTGTTGAGGAGTTCTTAGCCCTCTTAAATGGTATACTACAAGGCGAGGAAATACCCAGAACTTGGCACACAGGGAATGTGGTTAGCTTCCCTAAGAAAAATAAAGATAGGGAGGATCCAAATGCTTACCGTCCAATCTCATTGTTAAACACAGACTACAAAATTATGACAAAACTATTGGCTAATAGGCTTAATAGGGTAATTAATAAACTGGTGCATCCTGATCAAAATGGTTTTGTGGCTGGTCGACAATTGGCTACAAACACTCACTATTTAGCAGAAGCTCTTGATTATTTTACGACTAATAAAATCCCCGCCATTATTCTTCTGCTGGATGCAGAGAAAGCTTTTGATTTGGTAGTCTCGGACACGCTTTATTTAATTTTATCCAGCTACAAGGTACCCACTCAAGTGATCTCTCTAATTCAAAAATTGTACTCAAATGCTGAGGCTAATATTGTTGTAAACTCAAGGTCTGTGGGACAGCTTCAAATACAACGAGGCACTAGACAAGGGTGCCCACTATCCCCTATTTTATTTGCCCTTTTTATTGAACCACTTGCTATCAAAATCAGACAGAACACTCAGGTGCAGGCACTGCTAAAATCAATGGGGAAAATTAAACTTTATGCAGATGATATTATTTTGTTTTTGGACACAAAATACTCCTCTCAGGAAGCGGCCTTTAATATATTTAAAGAATTTCAGCAAATCGGTGGCTATAAGATTAATAGGACCAAGACCGACATCATTCTTTGTGGCACTACTCCTAATTGTCTTCTTCCTGAATTAAGAGGATGTGTAAACCTCAACCCAAAGAGATACTTGGGGGTTTTCTATTCGGCCAATATAAGTGATCTTTATGAACTGAATTTCGCTCCTCTACTTCAGAAAACTCAGGCTTTACTCACCTGTTAGAGGCCTCTTCCTCTCTCAATATTAGGCCGCACTGCATTAATTAAAATGTCAATCCTACCACTTTTTAATTTCTTGTTTGCAGCCATTCCATGTGTCTTAACACAACCCTTTTTAAAAAAACTGGAATCCCTATTTCGCTCCTTTATCTGGCAGAACCGAAAAGCCTGAGCCGCTTTGAGCATACTGTATGCCGATAAGGAGAAGGGGGGACTGGCCTTACCCAATTTCAAAGATTATTATTATGCTTTCTTTGCACACTATTATGCTAGCTTTAAGTTAGAATACTCCGTGGGCTCCAAGTTTTTTATTGATTTTCGGGTACTAATATGCCAAGAGCATAACATTCGTAACCCAGCCCTTTTGACCAAATCGCCTAAAAAAGTTTGTTATAAAATTCTTAAATGGTTTCTTAAGAGAAGAGTGGATTTCGCTAGAAAATATTCAGTTCCCTCTGTACATTTTCACACCCCACTCTCACAGATTTCTCTAGGTTCAGGGACACAGCTTAACGAAATCACGGTGAAAAGGTGGGAGCGCGCTGGATATAGTAAAATTGGAGATTTCTGGGTTGAGGGTAACTGGGAAGCCCCATGGAAAATCATGACTACAGTTAATAATGATCTTTTGCTGGTCAGATCCTACAATATATTGATGAGGGTTTTTAAGATACTAATTCTATCATTAATATCCAATCACTGGTATCAGAATTAGTTACTCCTTTGCGGGTAAGGAATGCAGGGGCATGGAGAAGGCTCTTGGCAGATAAGTTTAAAGTAGATTTGGGGATAAGAGCTCAGAAGAAATGGGTTAGTCAGGAGGGCATGATGCTCTCAAGTGAATACTGGGAGACTATTAACCGCCTAAATTTCTCTGTGCTACGAGGGGCTAATTGGCATAGAATTATATTTTTTAGCAAATGGCTGCTATATCGAACCCCGATAGCGACATGTAAATGTATACAGCGATACTGGGAAGAGGTCTTTGCAACGTTAACATCCATTGTGTTGGTTCCCATATCTCTGAGTGTTCGCCTGCTGAGTCTGGGCTATGAGCCCGAGGCAAGACTCTCCCCTCGGCTGGAGAAGCTCGTATTTATAGCCATGGCGGTGGCTAGGTCACTGTTGCTGAGAAACTGGCGGTCTGAATTATCTCCTACTAGTCAAGGATGGTACAATAAAATGATTCAAGTTAGACTTCAGGAGATGAGATATGCTAGGAGAATAGGCAATGTCAAAAAGTTCTCTCTAATCTGGGGAAATTATTTCTTGGATAAGCCTGATTGACTCTTCTTTTCTTTCTATTTTTTTCTCGTTTTATTCTCTGAAAGTGACAATGTATCCTATTTTGTACTGATGAAAAAAATAATTAAAAAAAAAAGAAAAAAAAACAAAAAACTTTGATCTCTAGGTTTGTCATATGGAATAGGTATTGCTGATTTAGACAAGTAGGGTAGAGGCAGAAAGTTGTGGTGCAATATTAAGCACACTAATATGCAACTACTGCTTTGTTGCAAAAAACAATTTAATGTAAATTCTTCGAAAAACAGCTGTAGTTCAGAATGTGTTCTAACATGCAGGCGGGATTCCTGCTTGCATGTATTTAATTCTTGCGATGGGGGAAAAAAAAATAGATGTATATTTCACAAATATCTCCTTTATAATAATGACTAGTTATTTCAGGGAACCTAGTTCAGAAGATCCAAAAAGTTGGCCCTCACAGTAGTTGTTACCCTGTGCCTTGACCTGCCTTTCTTACTGGCTTTAGCAAAAGGCATTGTAATGTCATAACTCAACTGTAGCAGTTTATTAATGTAGAATGCACTTCTCTTTTTTTATATAGCAGATAACTAGTGTACTACAACTAGATGCTAATAAAAAATAAGAGGAAGGTTATTACACAAAAAGTGCAGCCTCCCGTGTATTCTAAATAAATATGTATGGAATGAATAAATGTTAGTCTAATGGGGATTAAAAGGCGCTCAATTATTAAGGTTGCTTTCCTCAGTTGCTATTAGTACTGTATGATCTGTGTTCTCTTAAAATATGAAATATGTCTCATAATTAAGTGTTATGTTTTTTTCTAACAGCCGAGCTGGCATCGACGACTCCAAAAAGTGGGGAATGTTGTTCCTGGTGAATCAGCTTTTCAAGATTTACTTTAAGGTGTGATCCTATTTAGAGTGACTGTCTCGTCTTTTTTACACATTTGTAGTATTTTTTCACTTGTTAAATACTCCACTCAAACCTCAACATTTCTGTTCTTGCAGATCAATAAGCTTCACTTGTGTAAGCCTTTAATTAGAGCGATTGACAGCTCAAATTTGAAAGATGATTACACTATGGCACAGAGATTGACATTCAAGTACTATGTTGGACGGAAGGCTATGTTTGACAGTGATTTTAAACAAGGTATGTGAACTAGGAAAACACTCATTAAGCCTTTTGGTATAAAATATATTATAGGGTGCTGTCTTACTGAAATTAGGTGGCACAGTTCATATTCCAAATTCAAAAGAGCACATCCTCTATCACACACAAACGTATATGTATATGCAAAACTAACATTACCTCTAACTTATTAGCAATCCAAGAGTGAGTTGGAAAATATAACTTCCACCAACTGCTTACTGTGTTCTTGTGCGATCTTCACATGAGTTGCCTTGAACTGTTTTACTTCAGCTCCATCTTGTGTTGGAATGCAGTAAAAATTTCTCTCACTGCAGTTTGAAAAAGGCTTCTTGAGATCTTCTGCAGACTTACTAGCTCACGATTTCACTTTTTGCCAAAAGACTACCCAAACCACTTAGTTTGGGTTGCTCAGCATCATCAGTATAGCTTTATTGTTTTTGAGCACAAGATGCCAGACATTCTTTTAAAAAGAAAACAGAACATAGTTGTAATGTACTTTTCCCATGCTGCCATGGAATGCTAACGTAATTCGTGGTTTTATATGTGTTGGGTATACATTTTATTGATATGCCAGTAGTCTTCAACATTTCTCTTTCTAGGTCAAGCCTAGTAGACAGAGAATCTACTGTCTTTTGTGAGGCATATTGTGGATTACCAAGAACATAGAGGAGCTTGGAGCATGCTCATTGCTTACCATTGGTTTGCTTTCCTTGCCTGTCTCATTTGCAAGCTTCTTATTCATGTCTTGTCAAAATTGTGCTTGTCCCTACCATAGAACGTTGCCTTTTACAAGCACTTTGATTTGCTGGCATTGCTGCTTCTGCTGCTTGGTTTTGTAATCACTACTTTTTTGTTTGGTGTGAGGCACTTCATTAGAGAGCATGTGTTTCTGATCCATCTCCCTTGTATACCTTTCTCCCCTGCACTGCTCTCTGTTGCCCGACTGTTTCTCCCCACCCTCCTCCTTGTGCACGCCCGTGCTCCTTCCCAGTGCTTCCTACCCTGGCTCCTCTCTGCTGCTTTTGCTTCAACCTTCACCGCATTGCTTTCACATCCTGTTCAGTCTTCCCTTCATTGCTTTCACGTCCCATGGTGCTTTGACGTTCACCCCCGCTCTCCTCTGTGTTTGCTTTACGCACCCACCCATTTAAAAATAAAAATAAAAAAGCCCCACTGTACTTTTGTATACATGTGCACATGTGGTGCACACTTACAGTATAACGTGGGTCACTGTGTCGAATACTTTTTTTGTTTTTAAACTTTAGATGTGCTACGCATCATCTAGGGAAAACATTGCCAAAGCCAATAGGTCACAAAGGCAAGCCCTATTGGCTTTGCCGATCTTTGTTTTTTCATTTTTGGTCATATAATTTCATGGCAAGTAATCAGTAATTTTATTTTGTGTACTCTTTTGAAGTAAAAAATGAGGCCATCACCAGAGTTTTGTACAAAACCCTTTGGAGATACAATTACAAGAAAGCAGTGTTGAAAGCTTTGTTAAAGTCTGGGCGTAGAGAGTAATGCAAGGTTCACTCTAACTCCTCCGAAGCTAAATTTAGCCTTCTCACCAATTATAATACAGCATCTAATATGGTAATTGGGAGTGCAGTTAGAAGAAACCCAGTCGTTCTAAAAGTCACAAAAAAGCATTAACTGCATAAGCATTCTGTGTGCCTTTTTAGTGTTTGTGCTTTATGCTATCTAAGCTGTAACACAAAACCCACATTGTCATGGTACAAAGATTTTATTCGCGAAATTGATTGTCTGCAGTGTAGAATAAATTCAAGCTAATTTAAAGTTCAGAGCCTAACATGTGGAATAATTAAACAGCTTCACTATTTCGTTCCTAAACTGCACATATACCAGAGAAGAAGCAAAACAAAAATAAATCAATTTGCCATTGTAAAGAGTTAATGTGTATGTCTTCTGTAAATTTCATATCCATTTTTACATGTGTGAATTTGTGCATGAACTTAGCTGCCTAGTGTGCCCTGTAGTGTGGCACCTTAAGCCAATTTGTCTTTTATACAGCAACACAATACTCTCTGTTAACATTCTGTTGATGGAATTAAACCTCAGCCAGCAAAATGAAAATATTTCAGACAAAACCCAGGTTTATATTTGCGGTCACAGATGTACTTACAGGTGTACTTTATTTAATAGTTGTATATAGTGTTCCTCCACTGACCGCATTAGAGCACTTTAAATTTGAACACATTCAAAGCATTCAGGCAAATAGAACATAATAGGCATATCATATGCAATAAACTGGAAGCAAAGGATTAAGATAGGGTAAATGATGTAATGAACAGGAGGCATCTTAGGTCAAATAAAAACAAAAAGGGATTTTAAATGACTTCTGAAGAACATAGGTTGTGGTTTGGTCTTTACCTCAGCAGGCATAGACTTCCTTAGAGCAGTTGCTGCTCCTGACAATGTTTGATCTTGGGCTTGATCTGGGCACTTCTAAAGAGAGTTTCTGCTTTCAAGTCCCCTTTCTCAACCAAAGATAGTGAGAAGACTGGGTAGGTACGTGAACTTTTGTAGGTTCATAAGCTTTATTGGCTTGGCAACCCTATTTGAATTTGACTCCTGTTTCAATGGGCAACCACCGTAAGCTAGTTATTATTGGGGTGAGAATAGGAAAAAGGAGATAAAAGCAGAAATTTCAGAAGTAAGTAGACCTTCAGGGAAGATTTTCCAGTGCCACCAGAATGAGAAATGAAAAGTGGAAATTATACACACTGTACACCCCTACCGTTGCCTCTGTTTTTTTTTTTATTGAGTCCATTAGCAAAGATAAAACTGCTAACCAAACCTTTTGAAAAGTAGGATGGTCTCTGGGACATCTTCAAAAGACATTCTACAGCTACTCATTGAAAGTTATTCTGACTTTATCTGTTTCCTTCATGTTCAACGCCCCCAATGTAGGACTGGGTGAATAAAGTTTGAGGGAGATGGAGAGTTCTAGCTTTTATTGGCGAGAAAATAACTGCACACAAGTGGTTTCTGAAGCATATTTCTTATTCATCTCATTTTGTTATTATTATTATTCCCCTCTTATTTTCTTGGAACAGTCATAATCATAAGTAGGAAGATCCTTTCACCAGAATCAGTTTCACCAATTGAAAAAATCCCAGAAATCTCCTGCTAGCTATAAGGGAATTAAAAAAAGAGTATGTTGCATTTAGAAAGTAGGCTTGCCTACTTTAGAAAATTAGGCCATCTGTTCTACAAAAGACATAAGGTGTTTTTTCACATACCAGTGAGCAAAGCAGTTTCATAGGATACAGGAAGGGTAGAACCCTAGTGTTACAAGTACTAAGTTAATTTCTTCAGCTTCAAATGCATTCCCTGAGGTAGCATTCAGATCAATAAACTTTTTTTTATGTAGATAAAGTGGATTTACTTGGGTCTGGACCCAACCAGCTGAAGTCCATCCTTTATCTCAGTTGTTACCAGCAATTGGAGCCAGCTTTTGCTAGTGCACGCTGTAAGTATCACTCTTGTAGCTTTACCAATCCCCATCAAGAGCTTTGATGAGTTTGATCCATAATTCTTTTTCACCCAACCATTTCAACCCTGGATAACCTCCTACAATTTAGCTACCTTAAAAATAATGGGTGTAAGAGTTTCATTAAATCTCACATACCACTATTTTATTTTAGCATCAGAAATGTGAGGACCACCTCTATCTAATCCAAGGCAACTATGGCCACTTCCAATGAAGGGAAAGCCATGGTTCACCCCAGGCTCGCTGATGGACTTGCAGCTGTCTGTTATTAAAGTATGTTTAGCAATATCTCACTGGCCACTAACCTAAATTTGTGAGCATAACATGCCAATTAACTCAACTTAAAAGCCTGCTCTCCCTATCACAAACAGAACAGCTCATAGTTGCCTGTAAATGTTCAGGTTCCAGGTCAGTCCACTGCTAAACTCTCTTTTTTGCCCATTACAACTGCAAACCTTAATACATACATTGACCTATTTATATCCTAGTTAGCCCTGATAAACCCTGGACTTACTAATGTAATTTCAACAACTGTTTTCCTAATATATAGTATATTGCTGTTCTCAGCTAAGCTGCTGGAAAGGGCTTTACACAACTCAGTTGTACGAATACATAATGATAAACAATATCTTCTGTACCCATTAGGCTGCATATAGCCCAGGGCACAGTAAAGGGTCATTGCTGGTCGCTGTTCTCAAAGATCTATGGTCATTTGTGGTTAAGATGTCATTGTATTTGTCCTTTCACCCCTGTAATATGTGTTCATTTTGTTGACCATGAAGTTCTGCTGTAGCATCTCACTGAGCTTTTCAGGCAATGAACTTAATTGATTTGATTTCAGTTCTTGCTGTAAGTATACAGAATTTCCCATGATTATTAAATGTCATAAACCTAATATGTAGCCTCCCCCATGTCCTAGTTGTTTCAGATTGAACTTAGTTTTACCACCAACCGATTTAGTTGTTTGCGTCCTAGGCTCTACCATTATATGGACAACTTGCACATTGTCACTAGACTAAATCTAAATATGCATATTGATACTCTCACATTTGGTATCTGTTTAATAGCCATCCATGACTGGATTAACAAAGATTGATAAAATAAAGCGTGTTGAAAACTGAAATCTTGTTTTCCAGGAACCAAATATAAGGTCACAAGGGATCTCTCCTCTTTCTTGTTCTCCATGTCTGTGATTTTCTTCTCTTCCATCAGATACAGATGGGTTGAAGGCACCCCTCAGTTGATGCAGCTTCTCCCTGTATGACCAGCTTCTCTTTCACTCCTTCAGATAGAAGCCCCCAAATTTTGAAATTCAAGACAGGCATAAAGACTAGGCTGCACCTGCTATTGTATTCTTCATACTTTATTTTATCTGCTTTTCTGCCTATGGGGACAGATTCTTCGGTGTACGTTGGAAATTGATAGGGTGGCTGACTCCCTCACAGAGAGTTTTCTCTGTTTACTTATCTGCACTATTGCTGGGGCACTGTGAGGTGACAGATTCGGAGGTAACAGATGCGGAGGTAACAGATGCTTCACAGAATGGCATAATGACTATATGTCAACTACTTGGTTGGAAAATTCTAATGTAGTATTATTGGTATCATTATCCTGGAACTGTGAAAGCACAGAAGAGTATTTAAAACACCAATCAAAAGATATTTTACTAATGTGCTTACTGTTCACATGTGCAGTAACATCCACAACAAGTGAAAGTCCATATCTTATGCTATCTTTCCATTGGTTGTCCTGGGTAGCCAGCATGTTCTGATTAGCTTAATACTTCGTGCCCCCCCCCCCCACAAGTTGTGCATCTGCTACCTTCGAGTACAAAAATACAGGCAAAATATTTTAATAATGTTTGTTTTAAATGTTTGCGTACTTTTCTTCTTACTTTACTGAAAAGGCATTTAGGGCCAGATGTAGGTAGGTATTAAATTGCGGCTTGCAATTTGCGAGTCATAGCAACTCGCAATACGAGATGCAGAAATGTGTCTCGGACACCTTCTGCGACTCGCTATGGGGTCACAAAGACCCACCTCATGAATATTAATGAGGTGGGTCGCTGTTTGCGACCCCATAGCGAGTCTAGGCACTCACAGGGATGGTGGCCTGCTGGAGACAGCAGACCGCCATGTCTGTGACTGCTTTTTGAATAAAGCAGTTTTTTGGTTTTTTTTGCAGCCCGTTTTCCTTAAAGGAAAACGAGCTGCAAAAAGAAAAAATACCGAAACCATTTGGTTTCGGTTTTTTCAGAGTAGGCAGTGGTCCATAGGTCCATAGGACCACTGCCTGCTCTGAAAAACTTTTTTTTGGGGCATTCACAAAGGGGAAAGGTCCCATGGGGACCCCTTCCCTTTTGCGAATGTGTTACCATCCACTTCAAGTGGATGGTAACTGCGAGTTGGTTTGCGACCGCATTCGCGGTCACAAACCAACTCTGCATGGCGATGCGGTCGCAAATAAGAAGGGAACACCCCTTCCTATTTGCGAGTCGCAGCCTCAAATTGCGAATCAGTACCGACTCGCAATTTGAGGTTGTGCATCGCGTTCAGCCTTTTGCGCCTCTCAAACTGCGTTTTTAGCAGTTTGCGAGGTGCAAAAGGTTTCCTACATCTGGCCCCAAGTGCTAGATTTGTTAAATTACAGCTTCTTTTCCTTCCCCACATAGTTTCTGTTTCAATTGCAACACATAGCATGATCATAACCCCTGAAATTCACATTGCCCGTGGACACAGACTCCACCTTCAAAGCCCTGAAATTAGAGAGGTAAACACCACTAACTGAAATCCTTCAGCAATGGACAGTGGAGAAAAAACTTAAATCAAATAATTTGTCAGAAAGTGGTTTTAAGGAGTTTTGTTAAAACAGAGTCAGGTTGACTGAGTAGTAAGTTGGGGATGCTGGCATCCTACACTTGCAGACCACACATCTTCAGAAAGTGACTGCGGTGTTCTGTTAGTCAAAAGGTCTTTGAAGGATCAGGTGCAGAGAAGGTTAATGAAGGATCCTATCTGAGATACAATGGTGGTGCCAACTTTTTCAAGCATGTTAGAAGCCTTTATACCAGAACAAACGTTTTTAGTTTGCTGTAAATAGTACTTTGTTCACAGATTGTGTTAGCCGGTTTTACTTACATTGTTTTACTAAAGTAGTTTTTTTGTTACCACGTAGCTGAAGAATATTTGACGTTTGCTTTTGAGCACTGTCACCGCTCCAGTCAAAGGAACAAAAGGATGATTCTCATTTACTTGCTTCCAGTGAAAATGTTGTTGGTGAGTTTAGACATTGATAATGCGCCTCATTAAAACTTTATTCTACTCATTTTTTTATTTTTTTTTGCATGATTCAGAATGTGATAGGAGTTCTTAATGTCCATATGTGGTAATGTTTCCTTCTAAAAACTTTTTATGGAAAACAATGTTTATTATAAATGGTTTTTGTCTTCTTTTTTTTATTCGGTTTAGTCAGTTGCTTTTGCTGATTTTACTTAATCGTCTGCAAATAATTTCATAGAAGTTGAGCATTTTATGTCCGCTTTACGCAGCCTTATACAGTAAGAGTACAGTGGCAAATCTGGAACTGTAAAAGGAAGTTTTGCGTAGTCTGGAAGTGACTGCAATTGGACTGGGCAAAAAAGGATAAACTTGATTTTCTTTTTAAGATAAAAATGCATTTTATAGACAAATTATGCCTATTAGCAGGTACAGCTTTATACAGTCCTCCTCTAAGTTTATTATTAAAGCAGCAACATAGACCTTAACCAGTTTAAATGAGTGCTACTTAAAAGGGAAAGTCTTCATGTATCGTAGTTGTCTAGATAGTTTGGGTAGAATTAGTTAAATATGGTAATGAGCCTTCTCCGGTATATGTTCCATGAAACCAACATTGCAGACTTAAGCAACAGGGAAATCATTGATCACAAATTGTATTTCACAATTCAATATGTCCCTGATTGCAGTATTAATTTTTCACTCATAAAGTTGATCCTAATTGTAATGTGCCCGAATGCTGCACGTAGAACAGCAATGCATCCTAAAGAATTCTGTAAAATGGTATACACCAAAAACAATACAATCATAAGGCAAAAAGACTTTGTGAGTTAACCAGAACATATTACAGCAGCACACCAAGAATAAAATAATGAAATGTCATCTTTTTGAAATCAAGAGTGGTTTTTGAATGGCAAGATTTTACTTGGAAAACGTAGAAAGTTATTTTGATGACATGTAATACAGCATGCAAACCTCCTATTGAAAAGGGCTTGAGGACCTAAGAGCACAATGACAACGGAGGAAGAATTAACTTGTCAAAAGCACACATACAAATTCAACTGATCAGGGAAAGTATTTCAATATTTTTATGATTAAGTCGGTTCTTTTTTATTTCCCTGCTCCTACCTTGCTTTTGATGTGTTTTTCTCCTTTAATAGCACATTGTCTTGTCTGTTTTCTTGAGTTATATATACATGTGACCCCTGTTTGAAGCAAAAGGGAGACAACTGAAGTAACTGCATGTTTCCTTGTGGTCATTTGCTTCATTTTAAATAGAGTAGTCGTCAACTGCTAAATGAAAAAATGCAAATCCTGTTTTAAATTTAAAATATTGTTGCTTAGCTTGTTTGAACCTGTATCCCACTAGGTTCGAGTAAAATCTTTCTATTTTCTTAGTAAATTATTAAAAAGAAGCCCAGATGAGGGAAATCTGTCTTTACCAATCTGAATACATTTTCCTACTAATTTTAGGTTTGGGAACTGGTTCAGAAAGTAAACTTTCTACAGAAAGGGTCGATGATATGGACTAAGCTCTATCCTCATTGTCCAGCTTGGTGGAGAGATGAGATGGTTGTTTTAAACACATTATTATTGTGACTATTATAGGACATTGTTGTACTCATTCGCATCTTGGTTTACTTGCTGATCTATTTGTAGTATTTCATTACATTTTCACACAGTGCTTTGGTGTATACAGTACAGAAACTCATCAAATAAAGTGTATATATTAAATGATTGTCGAGCAGTGCTTGAGTAAAGAGTCCAGTAGGATTTTGAATGGAAGACTAAAAGTGTTTACATGTGAGAGTACTGGGGTGTTACTGGAGAGGGGAAAAAAGGATAACATTAGGTGAGTTCATATTCAGACTGATAGGTGGAAAAAACTGTAACTAATAGAGTGCAGTTGTTTCAAGATAAAAGATAAAGACGTTTAAAATAAAGAAATGTTGATTTCTGAGAGAATGGCTGTAGCAACATTACTAGAGTTGCACAGTATTTTCATCTCTGTGTGTGTGCTCGCTTCCGTGGCAGTAAAACACTGCACACATGCGCAAAAGAATGCCACTATAGCAGCAGTCTAGACTATCCATTATCTCCTGAAGCTAATGTAAAAAAAAAAAAAAAAACACAACTTGCTTCGTCACATTCAGAGTATTAATTGTGAGCTGAACTTCAACATCATGAAAATAGAGGTTACATTCTCACCATTGATAGTTTCAATACACACTTGTGAAAAGCTACGTAGGCAGCCCCTCCTGTATTAGGTAGTTTAGGGTACATTTTAAACATTGTAACCATTTTAATTCATACATATTTAGTACATGAAAAAGGCTGAGGACTAAAAATGGAGAAATAGTGTGTAAGTGGTCAACATTTCCAAACGTTACTCTAGTTTTTTTATTCTGTATTTGTGCTTTTTATCATTGTGTAGAAAAAGCAAGTATTAAAAGTGACTTCTCATAAAAAGTGATTGCAGCAAAATAACTGAACAAGTGATAAAGCATTAATGTCTACTTTTGTTTGCTGTTCCAGGGTCACATGCCAGCCATTCAGCTTTTGAAAAAGTATGACCTCATGCAGTTTTCTGAAGTAACCAAAGCTGTGAGGTACTGTGGAAATTAGCCTGGATGCTTGCATGTGTGAGATGAATACTAGTAATTTTTGTGCACTATATTCTCTAACTATGTTTTATATTTTTAAACCCCAAACAGTGAAGGGAACTTGCTATTATTGAATGATGCCCTAACAAAACACGAAACCTTTTTTATTCGCTGTGGTATCTTCCTTATCCTCGAGAAGCTGAAAATTATCACTTACAGGAACCTTTTCAAGAAAGTGTAAGTTCTAGCATTTTACATATGTATCAGAGGACTAAGGGGGTGATTCTAAGCTTGGCTGGCGGCGGTAGCCGCCCGCCAAGTGGGAACCGCCAGAAGACCGTACCGCGGTCAAAAGACCGCGGCGGTCATTCTGGGTTTCCCACTGGGCTGGCGGGCGACCGCCGAAAGTCCGCCCGCCAGCCCAGCGGGAAACACCCTACCCGCGAGGACGCCGGCTCAGAATGGAGCCGGCAGAGTGGGAAGGTGCGACGGGTGCAGTTGCACCCGTCGCGAATTTCAGTGTCTGCAAAGCAGACACTGAAATTCTTTGTGGGGCCCTCTTACGGGGGCCCCTGCAGTGCCCATGCCATTGGCATGGGCACTGCAGGGGCCCCCAGGGGCCCCGCGGCACCCCCTACCGCCATCCTGTTCCTGGCGGGAGACCCGCCAGGAACAGGATGGCGGTAGGGGGTGTCAGAATCCCCATGGCAGCGGAGCGCGCTCCGCCGCCATGGAGGATTCTCAAGGGCAGCGGGAACTTTCCGTTTCTGGCCGCGGCTGAACCGCCGCGGTCAGAATGCCCAGCGGTGCACCGCCAGCCTGTTGGCGGTGCTACCGCCGACCTCCGCCATGGCGGTAATTACCGCCAGGGTCAGAATGACCCCCTAAATCTGTAATTCATATGTAACTGAAAAGTTAATATTTCCTAGTTTCTTTTTATTTGATGTTTGAATTCTCACTTAGTCTTGCATGCATTTATCCATCAGGCCACTCAAACTGTGCCTAGTAGCGGTAATTTGTTTTCCAGCAAGAAATAAATGCCTGTGGTTTTTTGCAAAGTCTGACTCTTGAGAATGTGCAATTCTTGGAGTCGTATTTCTGCATATACTTGGCAGTGCTGTCAAGTTTTCTGATTTCAAGCGTGAGTAACTTGTCTAGTCTGGACTTCATATTAGGGTATTTTCAGTCATCCTGCTTATTCCGTTATGAATTCAGGAATAAAAACACCAAAATGCAAAGGGAAAAACCAGGTTGAACCGAATAAGCTACTCGCACATGGATTTGGTAAACCTGAGAGGCTGTCATCTATTTGTATGGCAAAGTCATGTTATGGATGACCCTTTCGATGTTTGATCTTAAGAAGACCACCCATAATCTGGCAAATAGATAGCATATAAATAAATAGCTAATTGTTTCTGAAGCCTGACTCTTAATTACATATTAAATAGTCATGCTTCGCAAAAAAATAAAAATACATTAAAAACAAAACATTGCTCGGTTACTTCAGTCAAGGTGCCATGGGTGATGGAAGCAGGAGAGAAGGCTGATCGCACAGGATGCTGCTTTTGGAAAAACAATTTACAAGCATAACAAAGTTAATATTATATTCTTAGTTTAAAGTTTTACCCTGATTTCAAATGTTAAGAGACGTGCATTTGAGAACTACATGCTGATGATCAATGCCAGGTCCCCTTGAATGCTGTCTGTACCTACTATGGTTTACATGGTTTCAGAGTTATGTTATGTGGGAAAATAGTATGGGAGAGGGAGAGGGAAGCCCGGGAAGGAGGAAGTAAAGGATTGAAAAAACAAATAAATGGAAGGATACATTCTGGCAAATGGTTAACGTATCTAACTTTACAGGTGATCCAAGTCCCGATCAATGTCCTGTGTTGAAATTCGGTGTTCGTCCACTTCTTTCCCTGAAATAAAACATTGTTAAAATGAAAAAGCTTTGCTGCTGCTGCTGAACTATAAATTACATTTGTCCTGGGGGTTCAATCTTGGCTCACTGAAGTACATTTAATAACTTAGCATCACTGGTGATGTGGTAGGCAGGAAGAAAAAGCAGTCCTCAACTCAAGAAATGTGCACCTACAAAAGTAACACTGTGGCTGGTGCTTTCAAACACAGGGTTTATATCACAGTTAATCAACACTTCAAACAAAACATCATTGCTAATACAACCTTAATCACCCTTTTAATAGTGTTCTTAAGACAGTTGTCTTGTGGATCTTTGATTTGCAATTTAATAGAAACTGGAATGACTAAAATGCTTCCTAATTAAACAGTGTTCAGGTACTGTGTCTATTTCTTTAACCACACAAAAGCCAGCTACAATGACAAGAAGGAAACCAGCTAATTTATATGTCACCATTGCAACAGGTCTTTAGCTCAGGAAATACCAAAACGCAAGCTGTTGGTCTACACAGTGATAGCAGTAGGATCCATAGACTAACGTGGACTATATATATTTCTTCAACATTCCTTCAAAGTATAGTAAAATTAATTGTGTTATTCCATGCATACGCTGACTGATGTTACCGCGAAAGCTGTGAACTTTCCATAGCCTGTACATTCACTCCAGCTTATCTGCCCTTTCTTGTTCCCTCAAATCAAGCCTGCATTTTGCTGTTGGTCAACTGATAATTGGTCAGTGATCATCTCCTGCCTCAAACAGTAATTTCTAGCTCATAACCCCAAAAATGACAAACAACTTAGGTTTTAGCAACATGCACATACACAGCTCCGTTGCGACAATGCAGTGTACCATTACTGCATTTTATTTTCAATGTCTTCATCAAAACCTGGAGTTTTGGTAAAATACATTTTCATCTAAATACAGCTGAAAGATTTGGTTTTTGACACACCATTTTAAATCCCCAGATGTTTGTGTATTTCTGTCGGCAGCTACAATCGCTATTTAGCTAGAGCTAAAGTGTATCAAGCATGGCAACATTGCCAGGTTTCGATATCTATTAACCGCAGAGTGAGTTTTTTTTTATTTTTATTTTTTAAGGCTTGACATTTCGCTGTGATACAGCAGTATGTTGGGTGCAATGTGTTTAGCTCCAACCCTAATCCCTGATCTGGTGCATCATAGATAATCCTAATGACTAGCGGTGGTATTAACCATATTTATAGCATCATATGCTCCCATTAATGTGCATCTTGGCATACAGTAAAAGGCCCTTCCTATTTGAAATGAAGAACTTGATTAAACCTTACCTGGAACCTGTTTGATTGTTTTTTTTTAACAAGGAATCCAGTCTCAGGAATAATAGCAAATACTTTAAGGAGAATTATGATCAAACCTCATCTGTGTTCATTTAGTTAAAAACAAGCCTGGTTGTTTTGAGTTTTTCCCCCTTTCTCACTTTGTGATAGCAAATTTATAGAGCTTCAGTCAAACTCTCATTTAGTAACTACGGCTGTCTAAAACTTGTATTATATGCAACCTTGCTCTATGTTGTCCCTCCAATCCTCGCTCATGTAACATATTTTATTAACCACGTGGGGTTCTCTGACCCAAACAATATGTTTAGGAGCCCACTCACATTAAACTGAACATTCTAGTGTTCGGCTTTGCGAAGCATATGATGATCTGGTCTCTTCTTCAGCATCAATAAGAGATTATGGTACACAATTTATTAATAAACCAGACAGATATTTTTAAAAGCAAGACCTATCACGTTAGGTTCTGTTATTCAATGTAGTTCCAGAATTTACAATTATGTGTGGTGATGTATCCATGTTTGATAAGTTGGCTAAGTTTAAAGCAGCTTGCAGCAAAAAAACTAAATGTGTACCCAATTTCAGGGAAACAGCCCTTCCCACATAGCTTCTTAGTGCACTTTAGCTTTGAAAATATTGAAACAACACTGCTTGGAAGGCAAAGGGCAACAGAAAGACATGGAGGTGAAAAAATGTCCAGCAAAGAATACCTATTGCTTCATTCCAATGATATTATGCAGGTTAAAAATAACATACTGGCATAACATAATCACATCTGTAAATATAGCTTGCATATTAGTCCTTATTTCAAACCACTTAGTCATATGTTGTCCTCTGGCATATTTTCATTTTCTGCCAGTGACTATTGACTGAGGAACATCCCTCTTGAAGTCAATAAAGCCTTTGAACTGCACTGTTGATGCTGCACAGTGGTTGCTTCACATATTATACCAGTAATACATTCACTAATGGTGCAGGTCATCGTCCTAGATCACTGGTGATTTATTGGTTGCTTCTTCATTAAAACAGGCAATGCCCACTCCACTGTTAGAAATAAGCCTTTTCAGAACCTAATGATCCAAGTCACTACTACCCCACAACAGGGCTGCCCATTACCAGGTAGATGACTTGGGAGTGTTATAAAGCTGTCCGAGTCATATTTAGACACACATAGCATACTTGGCTGATTTCAGTGCAAGAATGTGTTCAACCTCTTATTCTTATGTAACTTCTTTCTTTTTTCTTTGCAGATACTTGATACTAAAAACTCACCAGTTATCACTTGATGCCTTTCTGATTGCCTTGAAATTCATGCAGGTCGACGATGTTGATATTGATGAAGTCCAGTGTATCATAGCCAATCTTATATACATGGTACTGATTTATTTTATTTATTTCCATCTATACTGAATTATTGGGCCGAATTTTACATTTTAGATTTAGTGTTGCTACGTTTTATAACGTGCCAGGGTACAACAGACCTTGTTAACAATGTCAAGCAGATGAAGGAATCTGTTACCTGATGCGTTAAGACCTATTAACCAACTGGTGTCTTTCCAGGACACATTGAAATCCCATCTGTATTTAATAGAGACCCATTGCTATTTTAGTAGCACTTAGATATCTGCAGGTGATGACCGTTAAATAAATTGAATTGGTATTTTAAGAGAAATCCTCCTAGGTGATAAATGCCCTCCTAATATTAATTGCCAAGAATTATTAGGAGATCCTTGCTCCTTCTGAGCAAAAAAGAAAGAAATGAAAAAAATAGGTATTACAAAAGGGGCAAACAAGGCAGAAAATAGTTTCAGTTAGTAAGTAAAAATTGGCTCGTCCTGAGGAAAAAAGATTCGAAGTCCCAGGAAGCAGAACAGCTGCCTGCATGATTCTTTGCTCCACAATTGGATAGTAAGGTCACTTGCTACAGTCAAATCACAGCCTATTGCCTTTGCTGCCAAAGATATCTTCTGTTCATATCACACCGTTGTTTCCACCATAATCTTGGAGAGTCCTTCGTTGAACCAGGAGGATGAAGAATTCAGCAATGAGACTGATGGTGTAGGTTGAGCTGAGAAACCTGATACCAGTAGATTCAGATGATGACTAACTGCCACGATGACTCCCAGTCAGTTAACCTCTGCTAAACTGGACATTCACTTCATGCCAGACGATTCTGATGATGTTCACGACTGGTTGCAGCACCCTAGGCCTTATTGAGATTAACTGGGTGTTTTTCAGCTACCCTCATTGGCTCATGTGTCAGCTGATTGCCTGAACACTTTAAGCACACGATGTAGAACCTTTATGGACAGCCGACTCTGCGTCAGTATTTATTACATGCCATGCTCTTACATGTGCCACTGGGGCTGTTTCCTCTCCACGTCTCCAGCAACAGGAGTCATAACTGTATCCATCAGCTCAGCTAGAGGCTTCACTTGGGCAGGGTGATGACAGTGATAACAGTGGGGACGATCATGGAGATGCATGACAAATGGGCACTGCCCCAGAATGACTGTACCTACCCGAGTCCAAAGTATGGAGCCTACCACTATCGACTCCCTCACTGGACAGCATCCACATCTACTTGGCCTAATTGACAAAACCTTGCCAAAGTTTCATATGTGGGCTTCTACTCCAAAAAAATAATTTGTTTGAGTTAAATTTCAAGGATATATCCAGGTGATCTGTTAGGCCAGTACGTATTTAGAGTCACGCCCTGGCATACCTTGAAAAGAAATGTAAAGTACCAAACTTACCTCCAAAGCTATGTTAAGACTGAATTAGCTTCTCTGGTGGTTACTAATCCGATCTGTACCCTAAATTATCCTCATAGAATGAAAATGTTAAAACTAAAGAAGACATGACGGGCAAACTAATTACCACCTTTCCCACCACCTGGTCCGAAATTGCCGACACCTGCTCAATCCTGCTCAGGTGCGACAGGTAGCTATGGTAAAACATGCCACACTTTTTTTTTCAATAATCTTCCATAGGACTGCAGAGATCAATCGAAAATCGTCCTCCAAGAAGGGTATATTGTGTCCTCCTGTGTTAATCGCTACCTCTTTTGAAACCTCCGTCAGAGGTTTCAGCCAGATTGCCACTGGAGTATTGCTGCAGAGCTAGGGTTGGCTGAGAGGCACCTGTTCTCACCTGGAAGTCCAATCCAAGGTTTTTAAAATGCCTTTTGATAAGCAGCACCTGTTTGGTAAACACATGGATGATGCCCTTCAAATGATCAAGGTGAATACTAGGAAGTCATTCTGTCTTGGCACCCTCCAAAGTCGACATTACTATCCAGTCCTAGAGGCAACGCAGTTTCAAATGCTCCTGAAAAACTGCTAGTCAGTCACGGAAAACGTTAAGTAATAAAGTGAGATTAATTTGTTTAAGCCAAAACTCTGGTTGTTGATAGCTAATAAAGAGTGGATGATGAACAAAATTTGATAACGGATTTTCAATATTAATAGTGATGATTATAATCTGGTGGGCGGGTGGGGGCTGTACACTGTTAGCAGATTGTTACCGTCAACCCTACAAACATCACCTGTTAAATATTCTCAAGACTTTCCATCTTGACCCTTTCATATGCACTCAGTTACTCAACAAGGGGAGTGAGGTAACTACGAAAGAGAATGATTAGAATGAGATAGCAATGTAAAAAAATGGATTTTCACAAAAAAGGTCTCTGAAGTCAGTGTGTGAGTTTTGCCCTCTCTGTGTTCCCTGTTCAATAATGATCACCCTAATTTTTGCCCTGGGGCATATGCCAAGTGCTATTACAGTAAATAGCAACATTGACCGTACTTGGAGGAGAAATAAATGCATTTCTTAAATTGCACCATAGTCTTTTTAGCAGATTATCAAAACTCCTTTAAATCCTGTTTTCACCCAAGAATGTTTTCTGCCCTACATTTGCTCTTGGCTGGGTGCTAGCGACTGGCTAGAGTTTTTTCAGCACTTGTGATCAAAGCAAAGTGTGACAAAATATTTGAAAACTCCAGAGGTAGGAAAGCATTTTCAGACTGCCCATGGAACATCAGCGAATGTAACTCATGATACCGATAAAGCGCACACATAACTGGAGGGGAGCTGCGGTCTGTACAGCAGCCATTGCCTCTGCAATATGATTGATGAATGTTTATAAGCAAGGTACCCTATATGTAAAAATTAGTTCAAGATGTATGTGGACGAAAATTAGTTTATCCACAACTTGTGGACCATAAATTCTTCTGTGACAATAGTGCGTATTTAAAACAAAAGCAAATATCTTGAACAATGCTAAATATTAGTATTATGAACAGATGTTACCCTTTCTGAATATATTTCTGACCTTCCACTCCACAATGTTACTTAAGCAGAGTGCAGTATTTGAGATACAAAAATAATATTTGTTTGTTAGCTTTTATTAACTCTTTATATTTTTCAGGGTCATATTAAAGGATATATATCTCATCAGCATCAAAAGCTTGTTGTCAGCAAGCAAAATCCGTTTCCTCCACTGTCTACTGTGTGCTGATTCCAGTCATGCATTAGAAGCCCTTTAGTCGCCGAGGAAGAACTGAATAAGTACTGAAAATACAATTTCGACATTATGAAGCTGAGGCGTGGAGCTTCACAGAAGGATTAATTCTCCTATTTGTATTTTCCATGAGAGTCCGAGAAATGTTGCGACTTGTTTTACAAATGAAGATAATTATCCTCTCATCAGTGCACTGCCACTTCGACCTGTTTGATTAAAGGATTTGTACGCTTTTGTGCAGACAAAACGAAAACATTCCTGTTATATACGAACCATGCACTAAACTTGACAAATGTGCCTGTTTGAGTCTCCCAAGACTATTTTTTACAAAGAAGTGACTCTGACATGTAGTTGTGTTTTTCTGATGATGCTGTGCATGTAACTTGTCAGTTTGGAATCTCTTCCCTCAGCAAAGAAGTGACTGTGGTTAACTGCGTGTTCATTATATGTGAGTATGTTCTGTAATTGTTTCTTAAATAAAGCAAGCCTCTGAAACCTTTTTATAAATTAAAGTTAAATTTGATGTCTGAACCAACAGGTGAAACATTCTATCTTTTCAGTTTGAGCCTTTTACCATCCAACCTTTTAGTTGGATTTTAGAATCTGCCCTTTTGTTGTCGGTTATTGCAAATGTTTTTGGTGCTCGAGTAGAACAAGTTGTATGATTTGTTGCATGTAAAGTCAGTTTCTGAAGTCCAACGGACATAGTGCATCTTTTCCTTCCTTGGTGTGTGTGTCAGAGATCAAAACAGCAGCATTCTAAATATATATATTTTTTATTTATTTATTTATTTATCAATTTTATCAACTTACAACAATGCAACAGCTATCCCCCCAAAGCAGCACAATTCAACATATAACAGCTGTCCACAGTTAATCTCTACATACGTTTAGTATAGGGAGATCAAATAATTACACAATGATCATTGCAGACCATTTGTTCTTCTAAGTTCCTTTCCACCATTGGATGCTGCATCCATATCAGATTATCACGGGGCCATTATATTAACCATGGTGCAATAATAACAATATGCAGCCAGTGGAGGGATATCAACAAACACAGAGAGAAAAAAAAAAAAAAGAAAGGGGGAAGGAAAGGCAGGCGGTTGGAACAGGCAGTCAACAGCAAACATTCACCTTTCAGGCATAAATGCCAGCGTACCAAGGGGGGGGGGCAATAGTTCAGACCGGGCTTCTTTGAGTATTTCGTTCACTCGTCCTGAGCCGCCAGGTAATTATCTAACGGGGCCCAGATATTCCTAGGTCTGGACCCTTCAGGCATCAAATTCCAGAAGACCACGAGCTGATCATGACAAAAGGCAGCATCTCGCAACCATTCTGAACGACGTGGTACTCTCTTTCCGCCCCAACATATGGCCACTCTACGCTTGGCCAACAACAACAGCAGTCCCACCAAGCGTCTATTTGTTGCCCGGATATCCTCCACGCACCCAAGCAACGCGGTTCTAGGAGTGGCAGGAATTTCTGTATCGACCATTTCAGAGATTGCATCAAACACAGCCACCCAGAAAGCATTAATATCTGCACACTCCCATGCCAAATGTAAAAAACCAGCTTCTGGGGCCCGGCAGCGCATGCAGCACGCATCTTCACGTAGCCCCCGAGAATGGAGCCACACTGGAGTATAATATATTCTATGCAAAAACTTAAAATGCAACAATCTGAGTCTATAATTGGGCGTCAGCGCTCTCATATGAGCACAGCAGCCACGCCACAAAGCTTCCGAAATGGGCTCACCCAAATCTGCCTCCCACGCTAATCTAGACGGCTCCCGAAAGTTACTCCCCCGCTCCTGCATGCAGTTATAGAGTCTGGTGACCAGCCCGCTGGAAGATTGCGCACAGCAAAGGACCTCCAGTGCACGGGACTCCACTGGGGCCTCAGCTGAGTTCCACAGACGGCTCCGCAGGAAAGAGCAGACACGTATCACATACATACGCTGAAGCACCGTACATTCGCGGTCAGTCAGTATCTCAGACACGCTAAGTAAGCGACCATCCACCATCCAATCTCTCATCTCAGTCAGGCCAGCATCCCGAAGAAACCCCTGTACTCCATCATCGCGGTGCAATTGTCCATCAGCTATCGCCATGACCGGCAAGGAGGGGGCGAATGGAATCGCAGCCCCAGACCGCCGCAGCAGTAAGCCCCACGCCCGCAGCGTGCAGGAAACCGGGTCGATCCCCCGC
This sequence comes from Pleurodeles waltl, assembly GCF_031143425.1. Classification (NCBI taxonomy): domain Eukaryota; kingdom Metazoa; phylum Chordata; class Amphibia; order Caudata; family Salamandridae; genus Pleurodeles; species Pleurodeles waltl. The sequence continues at coordinate 745,590,507 of NC_090447.1, read as the reverse complement.
ACCCGGGATGGAATACGCCCACCAAATGCCCTCGCCAGGTCGTCTGGCCACACAGAGTCACTCTCAGGCGCCAGGTGTGGCAGATAACGGATAGGATTTAACCAGTAATACGCAAAATGTGCCTGAGCGCATAGATAGTACAGTTCCATGTCCGGCGCAGCAAGCCCACCCAGCTCAAACGGCAACGTCAGCCTCTCCCAGGAAATGCGCGCGCGGCCCGCCCATACCAGACAGATCAGAGCAGAGCGTAGGCGTCTCAGGTAATCTCTCGAAAGCGGGAGCGGAAGATTCACAAACAAATACAAAAACTTCGGCAGAACCACCATCTTTGCAACAGCAATCCTGCCGATCAGTGACAGCGGGAGGGTACGCCAGATCTCTACCTTCCCCTCCAACCACGCCAGAGCAGCACCATAGTTAGCACGCCACAACTCCTTCACGTCACAGCTCAGCTGTATACCTAAATAGCGCACCGGGCCCTCTGCCCACACCAGGGGGTATCGTGACTCATAACGCGGCACTCTGGGGGTCAAAGGCAACACCACGGACTTAGACCAATTAATAGTGATACCAGAGAAGGTACCAAAACGCACAATCTCATCTAACAGTTTGTCCAGATTTTGGTCAGGGTTCCGTACATATAATGCAATATCGTCAGCATATAGAGATATCAAAATTGGCCGCTGCCGAAACTGTAGGCCCATATCGTTATATTTCTGGCGGAGCCGAGCCGCCAGAGGCTCCATCGCCGCAGCAAAAAGGAGAGGGGACAACGGGCATCCCTGACGCGTGCCGCGCGCTACAGGGAAAGGGGAAGACACATTCCCATTAAGGCGCAATCTAGCCGTGGGCAACGTATACAACAATTTAATCCAACGAAGGAAGCGCGCGCTAAGTCCCACCCGTCCCAGCAAGGCAAACATATAGTCCCATGCCAAGGAATCAAACGCTTTAGCAGCGTCCAGAAAAACAGCTGCTACATTATCATCCTCTACCAGTGTACTCGTCACCGCAAAGAAAGTGCGTAAATTATGGCCCGTAGACCTTCCCGGGACAAAACCCGACTGGTCCGGAAGTACCAAGCTAGGGAGGAGGGGCTGCAATCTTGCTGCGATCATTTTTGCAAGAATTTTATTATCAATGTTTATCATAGACAGCGGTCGGTATGAGTCGCATTGAGTCGGATCCTTGCCTGGCTTCAGGATCGTCACAATCAGAGCCTCCCTGAGCGAGGTCGGAAGGGACCCAGTCTCTAAGGCTTCTGCATATACCTCCAATAGTCGGGGAGCTAAAATATCCACATATTCTTTATAAAACGTAGAGGTTAAGCCGTCCACCCCAGGAGATTTCTCCCCGGGCATGCTACGGATAGCCGCAGCCACCTCCTCCACTGAGAATGGCTCATCCAGATATTTCCGGTGCACTTCATCAAACCATATTAACGCGATGTCCTCAAAGGGCCCTTGTGCATCAGTCCCGCTAGCGTCCGCCGGAGCCTCGTAAAGTCTTGTATAGAATTCAGTGAATACCTGCATGACTCCACCTGATCCTGACACACTCCTCCCCTCACTATCCACAATCTCGGAGACATAGTCACCGGCCCAAGGCTTGCGAAGTAGTGCTGCCAACGTACGACCCGCCCTTTCACCTTCCCCATATTGGCGAGCTCGAACCTCCCTCCCGAGGAAACAAATTTCTCTGAGAGAGGCCTCCTCATACTGCGATATTTCTCGACGAATCTCAGCGAGAGTTTCGTTGGACCAGTGGGATTCCAATCGTCTTTCCAACTCAGCGGTCCGAGCCTCAATTTCAGCCATCTCGCGCCTCAACGTCTTTACTATGCCATGTTGTTTCGAGAGACATACCCCTCTGATAACGACTTTGAATGCCTCCCAAATAGTTCCTGGGGACCTCACCGTTCCCTGATTCTCTACAAAGTACAATCTGATCGCCTCTCGCAACTCCTCGCGGAAGGCCGAATCCCGGAGCGCCCCCCTAGGCAGACGCCACATAGCCGATCTACCAAGTTCAGTCGGTATCTCCAATTCCAAACATACCGGTGAGTGATCTGACAGCGTGCGGGGGAGGTGGTCAATTGCTCTAGTCCAAACCAAAGTATCCCCGGAGCCCAGCCAGCGGTCAATACGGGACCAGCTACCATGCACGTAGTTTAAGCATGTACCCTCTCTCGCCTCCCCATGTCGTCGCCTCCACAGGTCAACCAACGCACCATCGCGCATCACCATCTCAAGCGCTTTAGCAGCTGCAACATGCTGCATCCTGGCTAGGCTCTCTCTATCCAACCTGGCGTCAAGGACGACATTAAAATCGCCCCCCCATATCACCGCACCAGGACCCAGCGACTCTATTAAGCGCCACAGCTCCAAAAAGAAATCTGGATCATCAACATTCGGCCCGTATACAGCAACCAGGCGGCACGCTTTGTCTAGAAGCACACCACTCATCATTACGTATCTGCCATTTGGGTCCACCAGTACCTCCTTCGTGCGCCACTGCAGCCCCTTACGAATTAGGATAGCAACTCCACGGGAATAGCTCGAGTATGTGGAGCTATGTATCTCACCCACCCAGATTTAAGTCTGCATATTGTGGACTTCACCAAGTGCGTCTCTTGTAGCATACACACATCAATTGCATGTCTCTTAACATAGGCAGCCACAAGGCGAGCCTTCCTGCCATCATTAAGCCCTCGCACGTTCCAAGTCAAACATTTGATCACAGACACTTCCTCACCCCTCGGTCCCATCGACAATCAGCCAGAAGCGAATTCGAAGACCAGCCACCACCTGCCTTGTATTTAACAAAGGAGCTAATAAAACATCCATACAGAGAAAGGGAAACAACACCCCGCAACCATTCAAGAGATCAACCACCCCCCACCCACACAGGTCCCCCAAATGGACCCAACCAGAATCCCACCCATCTTGGCCCCAACACCCACCCCAAGAACAAGAACAAAAATTGACAGGACTCATCCTAGGGGCTATGACCAGCCAGATACCTCTCTACTTAGTTAACACCGAAAGAGAGGGGCCCGTGGGCCAACCATTAGTCCTGAGCTGACAGGGAGCCAGGCAAAAAGCAGCCAGCGCGCTCAAGCAGTTCCAGCAATGAGTACTCAGTCAGCCAGAGCATATTAGTCATTGTCACTTAAGGCAGCATCGTCGTCGTCACGTCCCCGGCGCTCCACAGCCTCCCGTCTCCTAGGTAGCTGCCGGGCAAATTTGGTCGCCTGTTTCAGGTCTGTGAAGTAGATCATCTTACCCTCATGACGCACCCTTAACTTAGCAGGGTATAGCAGAGCAAAGTTTACTCCCGCTTGTGACAACAGACGCTTAACCGGCAAAAAGGCTCGCCTCTGGGACTGCACACCAAGCGTATAGTCTGGGCAAAAATTTATTTCGGAGTTCTTATAGAGTAACGGGCGTCTCTCTCGTGCCAATCGGAGTACCGTGTCACGGTCACGGTAATTCAGTAGACGTGCAATAATTGGGCGTGGAGGAGTCCCAGGAGGAGGACGGGGTCCCAAGGATCTGTGAGCTCTCTCTACCACCAGCAACCGAGAGAGCTCGCCAGCAAACAAATCAGATAACATCTGCTCTATAAAGTCTTCCATTCGCCCCATGTCGGTCGCCTCCGGCAGCCCCACGATTCGTATGTTATTGCGTCGAGATCTTGATTCCAAGTCTTCGTTCTTGTTGCGTATGACCTCAAGTATTCGATCCATTCGAGCGATCTGATCTCTGTCGCCCTGGCGTGCATCCTCTATTTCAGATGTACGTGTCTCCAAAGCAGCAAATCTGGAGTCATGATCATCAACACGCGCCCTAATTCGATCAAGCTGTTCGGTAACATGGTCCAGCTTAGCATCGATGCCAGCCAAGCTGGTCTTAAGGTCTAAGAACATGGACTTCACCGATGCCACAGAACTGTCCTCTTCGCTCGGCTCCTCGCAGGACTGGGAGCCAGCAACAGCGCTCTTTTTTTTCCCACCTTCAAAGGTAAGTTTAGCCTGGCGCTGATCAGCCTTACCCATCGTTCCACACTGCGTCAGCACCTCCAACCAGACTCAGGTATGTGGAGCCAGACCAAGGGAATTCCCTGTTCCAAAAGAAAAGAGGCCCCCGTAACAGCCACAGGGGTTATCGACTAGCGGGACCCCTGAATGCCAGCCTGCCCTCACAGGCCCGATTGGCCTACGCTGCCCGGCCGGATCCTCGCCTCCCGATTTTCTCCGCAGGAGGCTGCAATCTCAGTTTTCACCGCCCTCCATCAGGTCGTACCTTTGTGTCCTCGAAATAACGGCCCAAGAGGCTCGCCCAGGTCCCGGAGCACTTCCTCACTGTGCCCAAACTGTCAGCAGCCACAGGTTCCAAAGCCCCACGCAAGAGCTCGCCTCTCCAGCCACGTCCGTATAATACCTCTAGGCAGCAGGAGAACCACGAGGACCGTCAGTGGCTCCTCGCCCCAGCGCCACCATGCAAAGCACTCCGTGGGGCCGTAGGGCCGCGACGCGACCCCGTCGCCGAGTGGCCCCCAGGCGTCACCCCGCTTGCGGACAAACACCTCCGTGAGCGGCCGGGGGCAATGGATCCCCCCGTCCGCTTCGTGCTTCTTGCTTCTCTAGCACAACGCCCGGCCCAGTCCCTCAGCGGCCGGCGCAGGCTCCACCTCTGTCCGCCCGCTCCTCTTGCGTTCCGCACACGCGGGCGCACCCGGTGTGGGCCCGCCCGCGTCTCCGCTCAGCTGCTGCTCTGGTCTTCGCGCCGTTCTGAGCCGCAGAAAACGGCCCAGGGGTGCTTACTATCAATGCGCGCCCAGCCGGTACCCGTCCGAACCGTCAGGTGTGTCAATAAAACGGATAAACGGCCCCGGGCCGGGCAGAGCCTCACAAGGTGACGGCCATCTTGCCCGGCGGTCAGGCCACGCCCCGAGCATTCTAAATATTTAAAAACAATGTCTTAACTTCTGTTTGGGTTTTTTAATTGTGCTTAAAAATGAAATTACATGTAAGTGTTAATTTTTTTTATTTTACACAATTACATTTTAAGACAACTATGTTGCCCAATCTACTTAACTTGTTTCTTTGTGTTCCTGTTTGGAAAAAAACCTTAACAGCCAAGCATTTTGTAGTTGCTCTTTATTTTATTTACCTCAAAATAAATAGCAGGACAGGGTAAACACATTCTTCCCCTCTTTTGCAGCATACTGTCCGTTGTTGAACCCATTCTGTAAATGTGTGCTTTACTATTTTTATGTTTATTTCTGTTAACAGAAGAGAACATGTCAGCTTCTTTAAAGGTTCAACTTTTGAAATGCTGTTATGTCTTCATAACTGTTAAAAAGGCTGATAAAGAGAAAGGTGAAAATCCTACAGGGTATAACGCCAGAAGAAAGATAACATTGACTCTGAGAAGTGCGTGCGATAACAGATAGTATAGTTTGTACCTTGGTGGGATTCTGGTTCTTTCATTCAGGCCTTGAGCCAACCATGTTATCAGTACCACTTGGAGGTTGTGTTTTTATATGATTTATTGGCAAGGTATGCACACCAAGAGGTGGAAAATATGTGATAGCAAGTCATACCTCTTTGCCTTTTGTGAGTTACCACTCCACTCCCAACATACCTAGATGTAAATGGAAATGTTTCCATCATTTTTATTACTGTATATTTTATTGATAACATTTACAATTACAGTAAATGCAATTATATAAATTGATAATTATACTATATTATAACACCAAGTAAAATGTATACTTTTTTAAATTAATTCACTTTTCCAGAGCTGGTGATGAATGACCGTGCAGCATCATGAGGATGACTGAAACAAGCACACTCTGTCCCTCTGATCCCCAGTCTATAATTCATTTATGGTCAGATGTCCAGCATGGAGTTACACTGATATGCCTGCAGGACTACTCCCCATGGAAAACAGTGTTAGAGGCAGTTGAAGTAAGGAATCACATTCCACTGTTAGACACTGTGAGAAATGTGAAAAGCAACACTGTTCCGCAAGTATTTTACCACAGAAAGTGCAGGAGCCTGTTTTCTATAAAGAGAGATTTACAGACTATTCAACGAAAAGATGAAGCAAGTGTAAGTGGTGATGCTGAAACGTCAGTGCACGAGTAAACGAGCAAAAACAGAGGAACATGATTAAAGCCAAACGTGTATGCTGAAGAATGGATATTTTGTGGAAAGATAAAATGCTACAAGGGACCCTCAACACGTGAGAAATTAATCAAGTCTACGGAGCTTAGTATTGAAAAAAGGCTGTGAGAGTGTGCAACCATTTATTGTAATTCAAATATCTCAGCAGTTTGTAGTAGGGGCATTGTGGCTGCAAAAACCCATTATCACGCATCTTGTTATAGGAACTATACAAGGGTTAAAGCAGATGAGAAAGCTCATGCATCTAGCATTCAAACCAGTGATCACTAGAAAAATCTGAGAGATGAAGCATATGGTGAACTATTTTAATACATTAGAACTGTGATTATTCCTTACAAGGGTGATACATGTGGCGACTCTCGCTGAAAGGCTTGCAGCCCTCATGACATTCAAAATAATACAGGAAATAGACGAAACAACTAAGAACCATATTAAAAGAAATTTGGACTCCGTGTTCAGTGACAGCCTCCACATATTCCCAGACAACCAAGGAAAATTATTGACCCAACCTGATAGTGTCATGCTACAGGACGTTGTAACTTAAAACCAGAGGTTGAAAAGAGAATTATCAATTTTAAAGGCTAAGGCAACATTCAAGAACAACATCATCGCACACAAGAACAATGATTAAAACAAACCTGACATCAGCACCATATCGTCCATCAGACATTGATAAATATTCATTTACAATGCCTGATTTCCTTAAAGGGTTCTTATTTGGATTTCTGACTGGAGATCCAGAAAACAAAACGCTGTCCAAAAAGGTCACCTTACTTATGCAATCATTCAGTCAGGACATTATATATGCAGTCACAAATGGCCAGCAGAAACCCCCAAAGTAATGTGTGCTCCCATACGTTGTAAAAACACTGGCAGGCAATGTTGAGATCATTTGCACTCTAAACAGACTTGGGCATGGGATTTCATACTCACAAATGGAAGAAAATGATACTGCCTTGTGTCTTCAGAAACGTGCTGCTACCTTAAATTAGCAAATTGTTCTTCCAGCCGACATTCACCCTCATTTCTTCACTAACATTAATAGGCTGGAAGAGACTCTTAAAGGGAGGGGGGCAACTCACTGAGTCAACAGTATAGCGCTGCAGACCAAGTTGTTTGGACCACAACCTTTTAAAGCAACTCTCCCAAGCATTTAGAAACAAAAGTACAGAACATTGAGCACCACAAATACTGATGGATTGTTCATGTGGGTTCTGGTGAACAACTTGGGCTTCAGCCATTGATGACAAGTACTGAAGTCAGACCGGAATGTGTTGCCCAATTGAAGATCGCACAAAATAAGAACATAATCTGGGTTACATGACAGAAAGCGAGCCTCGCACAGATAACACCAAGTTGGTCAGGATTTAATATCAGTACTAGAGGGCGAGTTAGTGTATCACAGGATTCCGTTGGCTACTTGCCCACTATTAGTGCCCCTGCAACTGAGTTGACAACTGTTTCTGAAATTTTGAAACAGTCAGAGCTGATAAGAGAATCACTGCATTTGGCAAAAATTGTAGTGGTCAATGATCAAGCTCTCTACGCAAAAGCATCTGAAAACCTGTGGAAGCATAAAGCAATGTACAACAGAATCATTCTTTGAATGGGCACCTTTCACACCATTCATGTCCATTCTTAGAAAATGCTTTCAAGATGCTGGACTTCACTGTCTTTGCATAGAAGCAGACATGATAGCAGAAGGATCAAAATCATCAATACTAGAAGGTTGCATGTACAGTTGTGTAGTTTGAGTACACAAGGGCGTGTATGAAGCTATGTTGAGACTGGCTTAGTTGGAATTTATCCCCTGGGTAGAGAAGAAATACGAAAAGAACATTCATGTAGTAGTCTACTTCATTGAGAATGTTAATGACTTTGCAAAATACCTATGCCTACTGAGATTAGACAGCCTCTTGCAGAATGCCGCCTTTGCCAAAGGAAAACAGCTTTGGGATGTATTCCTGGGACATCTTTCTACCACCATGTAAAAGCTGGCAGAGAGGGGGGGTCATAATCCCAGGGCAGCGCTGCTCGCAGCGATGCCCTGGTGAGTTAGGACCGCCAGTGGAGAAGTGGTGTTGCTGGCAGTCTGACCACATTGGTGGTGGTCCGACCGCCACTGCGGCCCTGGCAGTCTTTAGACCACCAGGCTCATAATGAGGCCCTATGTAAGGTTTTACCTGTTCACCTAAATGAGATTGTTTGTTTTATTTTCAACCAAATACCCTGCTGTTCACACATGATGAATTGAGTAAAACCGAGTAGAAGGTAACCTATTTTAAAGTGTCTTCCTGTTTCATCTTTAACCCACCTCTTCAGTGTTTCTGCTATATAGAAGTCGCGTACATTCTGTAACAAGTCAGATTATGTGGTTAATTCATACATTCCATTAATTGGTATTATGGAACATCGTGTTTATTGATGATGTAAGTCGCAAGTGGTGTGTTAAGGGTTATACTTTCCTGCTTTTTTTTCTTTTGATAGGGGAGTCTGGATTGTAAATAAGCTACTCTATCAGACAAAAGAGCACTATCCATTCGAGTAGCAGCTATTTCTTGTTTGAGACTTTGAGTCTAGTCTGGATGCACTTACATATACTTGCAGTTGGTGCAAAGAAGCAGAGATAACAGCCAGTGCCTGGCCCATGGCATCCACAATGAATGAACAGGTTCTCCAAATGTAGTGCTCTTTAATCTGTAAATTACTTCTCCTAAGGTAAGCAAGTGCGTGTACATCACAAACCCACAGTTCCAGTAATGCTAATGCAATGCTTATCGCATCTTGTTGATGTGAACACTATTGGGGAGTATTATCACAGGCTTCTGATTTCTGAAGCTTCAATATATATTTCTGCAGGAAGCACATGAAGTGTTTGGGCATAAATATGAAAATTCTGATAAAATGTGAATATTGTGCCATAAATTATATATAGGAATTCATGCAGACGGTACCTTGAGTTGGGTACTGATGATTTAAATGAAATGCAGAAATAGCCAGTAAGGTCCACCATTCAGTCACCCAGTTACAGCACCAAGTGCCTTGCTTAAAACAGTAGATTACATCACCTAACATCTCCAGCAAGGTAAGAAAAAGAAGAAAACTAATGGAGGCATAAAACTGCATCAGCAATCGTATAGCGGTCCAAGGAGATGTTACCACTAGAGAAGAATCCAAGGGTCTGAATTCTTTCAGAGACCATCCAATCAGGAATTGCTTCAAAAACCACCAACAGAATCAATTACGCAGTATGCACGAAACTTGAGTCAGTCCACATGTGGTGTTGGATTTCCTTATCAGATTGCTTCAATTAAACTTTTGTATATATTATTGTCAGTGTTTAACTTGCCCCCATTTACCTTCTCTCTATTCATGCTCTCCCCACCTTTAATCCGAATATGTGCATTGTTTACTGTTGTCAATGTTTAAAGTGCTACCGTAAGAAACTGATTTGTCTGTCACATCTATGTGCTGCACCTAAAAGTTGGAACATGTTAAATAAATGATCTGTGCAGTGGCTGAAGGCCTTCCAAGGTTGTCTGGGCACTGTATTTGGGAGAGGCTGGCTGTGTTTAAGCCTGTTTGGTGTTAGATGCCATTTTTACATCAGTTCCCATAATGGCGTTCATTGGAGTAGCTGTTTTGCTTTTCACTAATGACCGAGCTGACAAAAATCTCAAGAATGCACTTCTTAGTCCAAAGAAGACATTTATTATTTCATTAAGCAAGGATCCTAAAAGTAGATTAGCATGTTGAAAGCACACGTTTAAAAATAGTCACAGCAATGAAAGGAAAACAAACCAAAATTATTCTCCACTGCAATATACAGAGCAAATATGTGTATCTATATTATAATGCATATCAAATAATAAATTAAAAATGCATCACCGTAGGGCCTGTCAGATGCTTCATCTTTCTCATGCCAGCAAGCTGATGACCCCGTTCAACTGAGCGAAAGAGATGTCTCCGTCCTCACGGGAATTCTATATCAGGCATTCAACGTCTGAATCCTGATTGAGGCCACTCCAACCATCACTGTCGCACTGGGTCTTTTTTCTTAAAAAAACTAAAAGAGCTTTCTGGAAAAAACCCTCGTTTTGCTATTCAAACATGCTGGCTAGTTAAGGTATGCTTTGAAAATAACCCGTTGGGGTTTGGCCACAATCCGAAGATGTCAAGTCAAAACAAGGCCGTTCACTGCCATCTGAGTAAATCCTTATCAACCAAAGCCCTTGGTGAGAAAAAGCACAAAAACAAGACAGAATGCACAGTTTACAATGTGGAAAATTACGGGCAGCCTTTAACATGGCAGTGTCTAATGCTACGATAAAGTCAATAGGCAGAATGAATCTAAGGCTAAACTGAATACAAAATGTAGTCTGTAACTGGTGAGCACTGATGTAACGGTGGGCAGCTAAGCCAAATGCAAAGTGGTGCAACACAAAGTCAGTGATCAAAACACACATTTCACTACAGTATCCCCTAATGTCTTGCCACACTATTGTGTTCACATACTCGCGTCTTTCTGCTAAAAAATTGCAAATAGATGTACAGTCCTGTATTCTTAAATAAGTCCAATGTGAGACCTCTTTGTGATTATTCATAAATCTTCAGTACAGCCCCTATCCTAAATTTTATTTTAGTTGCTTCCTTGTTCAGAAAGCGAACTGGATGAAAATCTCAGTGATGGACAAGGACTGACTGATCTCTCATTTGGGTGCAATTTCCTTAAATGATTGATCAGTCATGTTTTGCAAAAGTACCTACATATAACCGTGAAGTACGATAGTGACACACACTCCTCTCTTTAATATGTATAAGAGACCACAATCTTGAATATTCATGACATATTATTTGGAATAGGGAATAGTCCCTAAAAATAGCCAGAGGAGGATCAAACTTGACAAGGAGAGTAAAGACATCGGGCCATATTTATACTTTTACACACAAAACTGCATTAGTGCAGATTTGCGTGTAAAAGTATAGCACCGGGCGTGGCCAAGGGCGTCAAGATGGCGGTCGCACTCTAAGAGTGCTCTGGACCCCTCCGTCATCCGCCCGGAAGGCCAAGCCGTGCCGCACCCATAGCAGAAACCTAGGAGACCCCTTGTGGGTCCTGGAGTGCCGCGGGACCTGAGGCCGAAAAGTCGGAAGAAATCCGACGCCGGAGGATGCCCTGGTGAGGGTCGGGCCCAGAGGCGAGAGAGGAGAGGAGCGGAGTCGCGAGGCTCGAGGCGGCCCTGCGGGGCGGAGAGGCGAGCAGTGGCCGGAGCCTGGGGCTGTTGGAGCCGGGTGCGGTGTTCCGGGCCCCACGCGCGGGGGCGCCAAGCGAGGGACCAGAGGAGCGGGGCTGGGCGTTGCCGGCCGCTGGTGAGCCGCGTCGGCGGCTGGGCCCAGGGGAGGACCGCTGGGCCTGAGGTTGGGCCCTGCGGTTAAGGCGGGCCCCTGGCGTGGGCTCGGGCGGACTCTGGGGGCCCAAGCCTGGGCCTGGGCCTGGGGCCGCGGATGAAAGAGGATCCTGGGCTCCCTCGCCTGGAGGAGGTTGGTGAGCGAACCCAGGGGAGGACCACTGGGCCTGAGGTTGGGCCCCGCGGCTAAGGCGGGCCCCTGGCGTGGGCTCGGGCGGACTCTGGGGGCCTGGGCCTGGGGCCGCGGATGAAAGAGGATCCTGGGCTCCCTCGCCTGGAGGAGGTTGGTGAGCGAACCTGCTGCGGGTTCGGCGCGTGCCCTGGGCTGCCGGCGGGGACCTTGGCCCCGGCAGACACTAAAGAGAGCCCGGTCCAGGGGGGAGGCACTCGGAGAAGCGAGGCCTGCCCACGAGGGCCATCAGAGAGAGAGGTCCGGGACCTGAGGAATTAACCCCCTATCTAGTAGGGAATGGATACCTGAAGAACCTAGGTTGGTGCTGGGACCCTACTGACTCCAGTGAAAATCCTGTTATAGCCGCGAAAGGGGCACTGAGCGGGGACCCCGATACTTGCACAGGGACCTGGCCGACGCCGGAGGTGGGCCGAAGCGGGGACTATCTCTCAGTCCTCATCCTACAGCGAGATCTCCGATACCCCCTGAGCGACTTGCCCCCAGACCGGGAGAGAGCAAGGGACAAAATGGGAAAGGACAGGGCCACCAGGCAGCCCCCGGCCTCGCAGCAGAAAATTTAACAATATACCGTCCTGGCGCCCCCCCACGGGAGTCTACGACACTATTAGGAACCTCCACACCAGACGGAGTAAACGCAATCCTAATGGCTATTCAGTCCTCGCAATCGGCAGTGGAGTCCAAGATAGGAGAGGTCCGTGTGGACATGGGTCTCATTAGGCAAGACCTCAGGAATGCTGTGGGCCGCATAACAGAGGTTGAAACTAGAGTCTCACAAATGGAAGACGACCTTGCTGAACTTAAAATTAAAGTGGCCCAACAACAATCCCGAACTGGCGAACTCCACCGAAGGGCCGAGGACGCTGAAAATCGCTCCAGGAGGAACAACCTGCGCTTTGTGGGATTTCCGGAGGGAGTGGAAGAGAATAAAGCAGTCGAGTTCTTGGAGAGCTGGATCAAATCCTGGATACCAGACCAGTCGCTATCACCGTGGTTCTTGATTGAAAGGGCTCACAGGTCACTGGCCCCCCAGCCACCCCCCAGGGGCCCGCGTCGGCCGATGATAGCTCGCTTTATTAACTTTAGAGACCGCGACAGAGTTCTCGCAGAAGCCCGACATGTGACCGATCTCCTATGGGACAATCACAAAATCCTGGTGTTCCCGGATTACACCCGCGAGGTACAGAACAGACGCCGGTCCTACGAGCGGGTTAAGCAAAAGCTAAGAGCCATGCAGCTCTCTTACATGTTGTTGTTCCCCGCATGCTTGAAAGTCATCCTAAACGGAAAAGCTCACTTCTTCAACTCGCCGGAGGAGGCATGGACATGGCTGACGGAAGAGGCTCCGAGGCCTAGCAACTTAAGGAACAGGCGGGGGCTTGGGCCGGGGACCATTCCCTCCCCTGGAGGGAGAGGAAAAGAAGCCGAAGACGAGGAGGCCGAGGCGGAACAGAACCGGCGACCCGGATGAGTGAAGATCAGGAGGTCACGCCGGAGTCGAACACTGAGACAGCGACGGGATCCATTCCGGATAAAAGAGACACCAGCCAGGGACCTAGTGGCGACGACCCAGGCCTGTCCTAGGCGCTGGGTGGAAGAACCTGTTTGGCTTGAACTGGACGGCGGGGCCCGGCTGGAAGGACGCTTGTCGGGGGCTCACCGAGAATATACTGAATATTTGCTGCGAGACTAAGATCTGACGCCCGAAAGGGGCACTTAGGCTAACCTTCTAAACAAATATTGCAGGAGATCCGTGTTTCAGGAGGGGTCCATCACTCCACACTAACGCCAGGTTTAGTAGATAAAACTGGTTAAAATGGGTGTTAGGGCGACAGATGCTTCTTGGGTGGAAGTATGGGGTGGGGGGAGTTGGGAGGAGTTGTGTTTACACCACAGTTACAAATTAATGTATGCTTAGGTTTCTTGACCCGTGAGGGTTCCCTTTTTTCCTTTTTCCTTTCTTTCCTCTTCTTTCCTGTCCCGCGCCACAAAACACCTGGAGAGGCACCCCTTTGGCACGACCCAGCTCACATTCACTTAACCTCACTCATATGCCGCTTCCAATGATTAAAATTCTGTCCTGGAATGTAAACGGCCTCCTGGACAAAATTAAGAGATCAGCGATATATAGTACCCTGCGCAGGCATGCCCCCGTGGCGATTATGCTACAGGAGACGCATCTTCTTGGAACCAAATGTCCCATGCTCGCTAGAGGGGGATATGATAGGGTCCATCACGCGGGCTTCTCTAGAGGCTCCAGGGGTGTGGCTATATTGCTTCACCGCTCTCTGCCCATTACAATAACAGCCACACGTGCCGACACACAGGGTAGATACATAGTGGTGGCTGGGCTGATACATGGGAGACCCATAAACCTAGTAAGTGTATACGCCCCTCCCGGGGGATTGGAGACCTTTCTGGCCTCCCTCAAACAGATTGTAGCGGACCTTCCCCAGGGTACCACATTAATTGGAGGGGATTTCAATGCAGTACTACACCCTGAGCTAGATGTATCAGGAAATAAAACAGCCGGCCGTTCGTCCAGAGCGTCGACGCTCAGAGACTGGGCAGATAGCCTCGGTTTGTGTGACGTATGGCGAACCTGGCACCCCAGCGCTAGGCAATACACGCACACGTCAGCGGTACATGGGTCACATGCCAGAATAGACCTCCTATTTGCCCCCGCACTAGACATAGTTAACGTTACGGGAACAGAGATCCTTCCACATGGGGTGTCCGACCATGCACCGGTACAGGTGCGCCTTGGCAACGCCGATCCGACTCACAGGCCCTCTTGGAGGCTAAACGCTTGGTACTTACAGGAGGAGGAGTATAAAGAGGCAGTGAGAACCCGATTGATACAGTACTTTGAAGATAATGTAGGCTCAGTGCAGTCGCCGGGCACGGTCTGGGCAGCATGCAAGGCAACAATTAGAGGCCACGCCAAACACCTCATCCGAGTGAGGGAGCGAGCTCGTATCTCCCAAATAGCCGAACTAGAATCGCGGACACTACACTACGAACGCAGGCATCTGGCCTCTCCCTCAGCCCAGGGCCTCCGCCAGCTCCTGAAAATGCGCGAGGAGGTCAAGTCCCTCACCTTAGAATCAGCCAAGCTCATGTGGAGGGCCTCCACCGCCCGAGTATATGGATGGGGGGACAAAAGTGGGAAACTCCTGCACTGGCTGGCCACACGCCCTATGGCTAACAGAATTATACCCGAAATCTCGGACGGGTCCGGAGGGCTCTCTAGAGCCCCTAGGGACATTGCACAGAGCTTCGCTGCTTACTACGCACACCTGAACAAAGAACACCCACGGACACAAGCAGAGAGGGACTCTCCCCTCCTAGACAAAATCACCCTCCCAAAGGTATCATCCACAGTCAAGGACGCGCTCGACGAGCCATTAACCCTAGAGTAAGTGACAACCGCAATAACCGCACTGGCCTCGGGTAAGACCCCCGGCCCAGACGGCATACCAGTCGAATTATATAAAAGCTGCGGCGACGCAGTAGGGCAACACCTCCTTAACATGTATGAGGAGGCCAAGAGCAGGGGCCATTTACCAATAGGTATCGAACAAGCCACAATTACCGTGATCCCTAAAACCCAACCACCATCACGGAACTGTGCGGACTATCGCCCTATCTCCCTTTTAAACGTCGAAGTTAAGATACTCTCTTCGATCCTCGCAGCAAGGCTAAAACCTGCCCTCTCAGCGCTGATCCACCCAGACCAATGTGGCTTCATGCCAACCAGGAGCACCAGGCATTGCATCAGACGCCTGCACCTGGCCCTGGCGCACCGTGATACCCTGGCCGTCTCATCGAAAGCTCTTCTCCTCGATTTTGAGAAGGCGTTTGACACAGTGGATTGGTCATACCTACATCAGGTCCTGAGGGGCAATGGGATTGGCCCCAGATTTAGGAACCTCGTGAAACTCCTGTACTCACAGCCGACGGCCAGAGTACAGGTGAATGGAACGGTGTCGGACTCTTTCCCCATAGGAAGAGGCACGCGCCAGGATTGCCCCCTGTCCCCACTCCTTTTCGCGCTAGTGATAGAACCGCTCGCCAAACTGCTCAGAGAGGACCCTCTGATTGAGGGATGGTCCTGGCCCTCTGGCTCTGAAGACCGCGTGGCCCTCTATGCAGACGACGTTCTCGTATATGTCGCAAACCCTGCCACAAGCGGCCCGCGTATTCTGCAGTTGCTTGATCTTTTCTCTGAAGCATCCGGCCTCACCCTGAATCACCGTAAGTCCCTACTTATTCTGTTACACGTGGCGAGGGATTGCATAGATTGGCAGCAAACCATCCCCATTCGGCGAAACAATTTTAAATACTTGGGGATCTCAGTCTCCCTTGTACCAGAGCTAGCGTGGAACTCAACGTGGCACCCCTCGTAGCTAAAGCCAAGACAGACCTTCTGCGTTGGCAAACCCTGCCCATTAACTTACTTGGGCGAGTGGCTCTCTTCAAAATGATGGTCCTCCCTAAATTTCTCTATCTGCTGCAAAACTTCCCTTTCCGAATCCCCAAGAAATGGTTTAAAAACCTGGATTCTATGATCCGTCAATTTCTATGGAAAGACGCCCGCCCGCGACTGGCACTTGATACATGCCAATGTGGCCTGTGTGAGGGGGGCCTCGCGATGTCAAACCTATACTACTACCACCTCGCGACGCAACTCATCGTGGTGAACGACTGGGTTAGTGGAGGCTGGTCGGACCCGGCCTATAGACTTGAGCTCTGCACGCTGCAATACGAGGGAGTATTCGATGCCCTTTACGGATGCCCAATTCCCAACTGCACCCCAGAGGTGACGCTCCTGGGATGGAGAGAGGCCCAGAGGGTCACCGGTTGGTGGAAACGAATCACCGGTCAAACCCCACTATGGCATGGTAGTCTCCTGACCGAGGTCAGGAGACTGCAGGGATTCCGGAAATGGGATGGAATCGGAATCTCCACACTTGGAGATGTCTGGGAGGGCTCACACATGAAATCCTTTGAGGGCCTTCAGAGCACCTTCTCCATGAACAAGTCACAGTTCTATAGATACCTTCAGATTCGTCATGCTCTAATGACGCACATGCGTACTGACGCACCCACACCAGAACACTCACCAATGGAGGCCAAAATACTGATGGGCAAACTGGGCAAGGGGGGAATCTCACAAATATACCGCTCATTGATTTCCAACACCCTTAGTCCTTTGACCAGACTTCGCAACAAGTGGGAGGGATGGGTGGGTAGAATAGAAGAAGGGGACTGGAATGATGCCCTGGCAGCCCCCGGTACCCTAACTATATCCTCCAGGCTCCGTTTGATACAATCCTACTTCTTACACGCCGTATACATGTCACCCAAGAGACTATGCGATGCGGGCCTCTGCCCCACAGCTGTCTGCCCCAGATGCTCCCAGCCGGGAGCAGATTTCTACCACATGACATGGTTATGCCCGATCATAGAGAAATACTGGAAAGAGATCGCAGCACAAATCTCTGGGGCCCTGCAAACAGACCTACCCCCGAACCCCTCCTGTTCCTACTGGGGTGGCGGGAGACACAGATTTGGGAAGAATGAAGAGAGCCTTTGTGGGAATAGCATGTCTGGTTGCCAAAAGGGACATCATGACCAAATGGATGACAGAGGGAGCCCCATCCCTAAATAAATGGAAACTGGGATGGACTGGTGTGCACAACAAGAGAGAGTGGTGTACGAGGCCAGGGGGTGCCCGGGCAAATACGATGAGATTTGGGGAGGTTGGGAGGCCCAGGGAGAGGACTAGGTTACATGGGATTCCAATTTACACTTATGTTCCAAAACCAATTCCATTGACTAATCCAAATACTTGTGGGCCTGGTCCTCCTGCTCAATCTCGTTCTGGGCCTAGGGGAGACCTACCCTGCATAACTGAGTGGGGTCGACTAACAGAGGGCAAACCCATGATCGAAATTGGCCGCAGGGTGCCAATAACGCCCCCAAAACTTATACCATATTCCATGAATCACTCGTGGACAGGAGACACTCTTTCCACCCTTTTCACTCTTTTCCCTTTAACCAACTCTCACGCCTTTTCCTGTGGGTTTGTTTCTTTTGTATTGCTTTACCCATCTCAAGTGATCCTATTAATTCCGAAATAAGTTTTATGCGCACAGTAGGGCGCTATGCAATAATGTGTATCACTTGGCTTGGCAATGTTTTTGTAAATCTCTTTTTGGAAAACAATAAAGCATCTTTATTAAAAAAAAAAAGTATAGCACCGGGTATCACCATTCCTGGACACCGGCTGGGTGCCATATTTATGGAATGGCGCTAACCGGCGTAAAGGATGCTAACCGGGTGGGGGAGGCGTAGGGAAAACAGGAGCTTGTGCGCCGAATAATGGTGCTAGAATGTTTAGAGTGAAAAAAAAAAATGCCTCTAAGCTGTGTTATGCCAAATGTCCCCTGGGCTTGGCCATTGGGGCCAGCTCCATGAAGGGGGCCTCAAATCAGTGCCCCCGAGAGGGGGGAAAAAAATACTTACCGGGACTTACCTGGGATGGATCCCCCATCCTGTGGTGTCCCTCGAATGTGGGTGAGGGTGTCCCTGGGGCCAGTGTAGGGCACCTGTGGGCTCTTTCCATGGTTTCTGACCATGGAAAAAGGCCCACAGGATCTCGAACGGCTGCCCTGACCTAAGCGATAAATAAAGGCGCTAAGCAAACTAAGCGCCATTATGTAAGGCCCCCATCCCCCTGTGCTAGATTTTAGCACAGGGGACAAATATGGCGCTAAGGCCATATCGTCGTTTTCTGCACGGGAACGGCTACCTTGCATCTCATTGATGCAAGGTAGGTTTCCACATCCAGAAAATGACGTAGACGCCATAACTTTGGCGCTAGTATAAATATGGAGTTAGGTTTGCACTGAATTAGCGTTAAACAAAAAAGACGCAAGTTCAGTGCAAACGGAGTATAAGTATGGGATATAGTTCATGACTGTTTTGATAACAGGCAGGCATAGAATACTCTGTAATTGGCTTTCTGGTAGTAGATACTTTTTACCCCGGATTTGTCACCATTATAATATACCCCAGTTAGCAGACTGGATTTGGAACCGTTTCATTGCAGTGCTTCCATGTGCCACTAGGCGGTGCCATATAAGCATACTTCACAAAACTTAGTATTCCCAGCTGAGAACTCTGATACTCCTTTTTCAAAGCAAAAAAAAAAAGTATTGATTTGAAAGAAAAGAATCCTTTTTATTTTTTATGTGACCCTCACCCACTTTAGTACTGGCATGCTTCATCATCGGGTTCACCCCAGCAGGTAAAAGCCAGGCTAGGCTCAACCATATTCCAGGGAGCACTTTTGATATTAATCCTTCTGGGGGGGTTAAAGAGAAAATGTATCTTGCGTTGGCCGAAGGTGTCCCTTTATTGGCGATCAGGGCAGGTATGGGTTAAAATCACCTTGAGAGGGGACTTCTAGGATGTTATGGTCCTAAGACCCTGTGCAAGCCATCAACATGTTTTAGCCCCTTTCTGTTGCTTACAAGGTCCTGGACTTTCATTAGGACATCTGTATATAGAGTTGCCCTGGCATCAATGTGCAAGCCGGCAAAATGAACACATGAAACATGACAGTGCTAAAACTTGCATGCAGAGGGAGTATATTAACTTGCCTTTACCAGTCACAAGGAGGGCTATGGTACCTGTAAGAGAGAACATAGCAAACAAACACAACATGCCATCTGTATATTGTCTTATGTAATCTTGTCATCAGTAGGAATTCATTTAATTTCTCTTTTTCTCCCCTGACTGGAACACAACAGTGTGTGACTACAGGGGCAGAAGAGCTTGGTCACTATGATAAGACCAAAGCTGAATGTTCTTCTTAATCCCCAGCTTAAATGCGGGTTGCAACAGATTGGTAGCCCAAAGCCTGTAGGCCTTCAGTAGCTGTGTACAATTTGCCACAAAGCAGTAATATGACCCTTTTATCTTGTTTGCGCTTAGTTCCCGCCATAGTACTGACTCTAAGCTACCAGCCTTTGCCCTGCGCAATTTATGACAGAATTTCAAAAACGCCCCGGCGCCAATGGCTCGCTGGTCCAAAGTCCCAAATTCCAGCCTCACTTGCACAGGAGTTGTGGTTTGCGGTAGGTGAAAGACATTCTTATAGATCTTAATGACCAGCTGATTTAATAACCCGGCGCCAATATCCATCATTGAGTCTCAACCATAAGACAGTGAAAGGATGATCTTTACGCTCATAGCCTTCAATAGTGGGAGCAGACCAGGCCGCTTCAATGTTCTAGGAGACAACAGCTTTGTCTTCTATCTCCTTCCTTTGGATGACAAAGCTGCCTCTGTTGTCGAGATGCACTCCCAGATATTTATATGATGAGTCAGAGATCAGCTTGTTGGCCTTATAGAACTAACTGGTGCTTGGCAGCCTTCTGCAAAATGAGACCACTTTTGTCTTAAGCAGATTTACCTCTCGATCATCCTCAGTATAACTAAGCATTGCCAGGTCATCCGCATACAGCAGATGGCTCAGTCGCAGGCCCCCAATTTTGGAGGAATACAAATAGAACAGCAGGGGTGCAAGGACACAACCCTTTTTTACCCCGTGAAATGTTGGAATTTTTCTGGAGACAAAGCAACCATCTCCTAGTTTGATATGAATCCAAGTGGCAGTATGTAGTTTGATAATGGCCTCAGGAGCACAGAAGGAATACCCCAACGTTGTAGTTTTGCCCAAAGAGCGCGCCTGGTCAAATGCTGCCCTAAAGTCGATAAAGCAACAGTGCAGCACCGAGGCCAAGAGTCATGCCTTGTCTGTCAGGATGGACAATGCTAAAAGGTTTGTGGAAATGCCAGTAGTGACCGAAAACCCTGTTTGAGAAATGGGAATTAAGCCATTCAGATCAGCCCAGGATTGAAGATCCTCTAGGAGAAGACTAGCATAAAACGTAGCCTCATTGTCGAGGAGAGCTATTAACCTGAAGTTGGCTGGATCTGACCTTAAGCCAATTTTATAAATTGGGTGGATAATGGCACCACGCCATGAATCGGGAATCCTCAAGGAAAAAAGACATTGATCAAACAAACTTGGTCCGCCAAAAGGGGGCGTCCTGTTTAAGCACAGCCTGCGCAATATTGTTGGGCTCGGGACACCATCCTGTCTTGCCCTATCGATTATGCGGCAAAGACACATCGGGGAAATGAACCCAACTTCCGGAGTAAAGGGCGTGTGGCCGCCCGCCTGCAATTGTTGGTTGACCTGAGGTGCGTCTGACCCATTACAACCCCGCCCTGCTCAGTACATTTCAAGTCACTAACGGCAAAGTGGTTTGTCAAAAAAATAACCCAATCACCCTCCGCAATATTGGCAGGGGCCAGATCCCCACTGGTTCTTGCACTGAGGAGTTTTGCCCAGAACATATTCGAGTGCTCCTGTTTTTCGAGAACAACTGCCTTCTTATATACTTTCTGAGCCTCTCTAAGTTTAGTGGTCAGCACCTCAGAATCTGGGTGCTTCCTAAATGCTCTAGCAGTCCTATTCCGGGCTGTCTTTAAAATGAGCATCCCCCGAAAATCATGGTGGATGGACGGGGAACAAGGTTGCGCACTGGTCGCTGATATTTATAAAGGAAGAGAATAGGCTTGTCCCACTGCTCAACAAGAGATCGTTAGTCAGCCTCATCTGGGCCAAACAAAATTGACACACTCCCCCTTTATGGCGGTTCCTGAGGAGGAGCTCCATTAAATGAGTTCCAAGGTCTCATAACACACACCACCTCTCACAGACCGTACCTCGGCAAGATGGTCAAAACTCGTTGTCCTAGTTCATAGATGGTGAAATCTAGGTATGAGTGAGAACGCCCGTCTGACCTCGTCCAGCCCGGTGGAACGTCTCGCTGGAGGCCGTTCAAGGCTGTTCAACAGTGTAATGGTGTTTTTTCCCAAGGAGCTGCATGGGCAGTCCCTAGGGCTTATCTGATCTGGGAGATGATAATTACCCCAAAGGTGGGGGCCTTCCGGGGCTTCCCACAAGTCCTGAAATAGATTTGTATAAAAGTCCCTCATAACTAAAGTCAGCATGTGGATAATCGCCTACTAAATCACCCAGCAACTGGATTAGCTAGGTCAGCTTCCCTCTTTTTTCCCCTTGCCCCAGGTGCTATATAAACGTTTATCATGATGAGTAGTTGTTTAGATTTCCCTTACTAATCATAATTCCCTGGGCCCAATTCTCCTCCCATTCCAATGGCGTAATGTGCCCTATAAGTTTAACTGCAACATAGATAGATAGGCCCCCCCCCACCCTTGACTCGGCTGCTTTTCTTTTCTCGTTGAGCGGATTTCCAAAACTCCTGGAACCCTAACAGTGGGTTCCCATTCTCCACCCAGGTTTTCTGCAAAGCAATAATGTCATGATCGGTGAGGAAAGATATTAGGTCCATGGATTCAAGTTTACGTGCCAGCCCGTTGATGTACAAAGAGCACAGGGACAGTCCCTCACACCCGGCCCCTGTAGAACCCTCTCGTGGTATTCATGCGACTGGCCTTTGTAACAGAGCAGATGGCAACCATTCATGTTGGCCCGCAGTTTGTTACTCATACCAGACACTCCTACAATGTTAGGGGTGCTGGAACTGCCCTGTGCGCCCTTTAAGATTTAAAATGGCTTCTGCACTGTTGTTGACTTAAGGCTGAGGGCAGCCGACAGGAGCACAGGATAACCAGGAGAACTGTACGGAGTGATCGTAATGCCCCAGGAGTCAAAGGTGTCCTTTTTTTCACAAATTGCCTGTGCTAAGTCAGCTGTAGCCAATGTCATCAGGGTGGTTTCCCCTGACCGCATCCCCATCTGTGGGAGAAATTCAATTTATGTGATATCCCCAGAACCAATGACAATTCTGGAATAGCTTTAAAAACTCTTAAAATATTTCCTCTATTTAAAATATCATGAGAGCCCCTTGATTGGTATTCCGCTATGAGGAGCAGTTTTGTAAAGGTGCGGTTGGGGGTAACTCTTGAAGAACAGGTGGGGAATTTTAAATAAGGGTGGGCACCTGAAACAGGGGGAATCACTGTAGGCTCTGGCCCCGTCTCCCATGCCTCAACAGTGTGATTTTGAATGCATGTTAGAATGGCCGTAGGATGACACCCCAGGCTATGTAGGAAAGGCCCCAATGGAGCAGGCATTCCTCGCTTCCAGATAGGTCTAGGTGAATGCAACGGGTGATTAGAGTGTGCTCCCCCCACCCCGGCTCCATGGCAGGTGAGGGCCCTCAACTTTGAGTTTCAACACAATGACGGCGACCTAGCCTGCCTTCCACGGGTCCTGGAGAATTTCCCATGTAAGGGCGGTGATCGCAACCCCACCACATTGCTGGTGATGCTTCCACCCGGGGTCTGAGAGTTTGATGATGATATGGAGAGGGGGCCTGACAAACCAACAGGGTCAACATCCTCCGGACACAGAGCAGCACTGACAGCCGGGGGAGCTGCTAAACCATCCTAGTCTGACCCCTTTAGATCTTGGAGGGGTAATCCATCCTTCTTGCCGTAGATGATTACCTGTACAGCTTGAGCTGGCACCCTCAGCTCAATGCAGCCAATTGACATATCCACGGTGACTGTACACGGAGAAGTCACGATACTCATTAAGGGCGACTCACACAGGTCTTGTTGCAGTGGTTGATGCGCTTTAGCTGCAAAAATAACAGGCTGGGTGCTCCTCTTTTTGTTTCGTTGTTTGCATAGCTTTTTTTTTCCTCCCTTTTACTCAAGGCGGAATAAACACTAGGACTCACCTCAAGGCATGATGCTTTTCCCGTCCCACTCAGGGGTGTGGTTTTGAGATCGAGCAGGAGGGTTTGGCCCCCTGGATCCACACATGCCTAGCCGGGTGTTGATTGAGCTGGGGCCTCCTGATTGGCCCATGCGGAAGCCTTAGGACCGTCTGGCAGGCTGGAGATGATGTTCAATTGAATTTTTGCCACACCAAAGAAATCATCTAGGGTTTTGCTTTTGGTTTTATGCCCGGTTGCCTCTGCGGTGGGCCTTAGACTCGGAGAGTCAAACGGGGGTACCAACCTATCAGAAACCCTCTTGATTTCCGTCAAAACGGTTGCCAGATATGTGGGAAGAGATGACAGACTGTTGATAATCGGGGAGCGACAGCAGACTGCCTGGATACATTGGTGCTTGATTGCGCTCTTACAATTAACTGGTTTAAAGATTCAGGTTTGTGGTCGATCCCCGCTACATAGATGGCTGGTGCGTTCAGCAGGTTGACTTTAACGTCCAGCCTGTCTGAATGGTAGTTCAGGGCTAAAACTGTAGACTGCAAGGTTTGAAGAAGCTGCGACCAAGCGGGGCCACATGAAGCGACTGGTGAATGCGGTGCCGGATTAGGTTGAATTTCCACATCTTCCAGAATTTCTGAATGAAGACAGGATAAGTCAGAGAGTGATTGATCGTTAAGCCCCAGTTTTTTTACAGTCCACGCCAGGATTGTCACTACAAACCCCACTCAGGGGCTTCAAGGGAAGCATTGAAAGAATGTTGCCAGTTGGACTTCGGGTCCATTGAGCAGCTGGGGGGCTGGTCAGCAGGGCTGTACCTTGATCCTGTAAGTGGACAGGGCTGGGGGAACACTGCCTCGATATTTCGGGGGGACCAACTGGCAGGACATTCCAGTCTGTGCAGCCAATAGTAATTTGCCATTCCGTTGATCAATGATCGGGTCCCCCTGGGTTATTGACAGTTTAAACAGGGCTGCCCCTACCCCTGCTCCTACCTCAATGGGGCTTACTGGAATTGCGAGGCCCTCTAGGGTGGCTGGCCACCAGGAGCAGTGGACTATAGCATGTTTCCAGTGGTTGAGGCACCGATGATGCTTTCTCCGCTTTATCCAGGGTCAGAGGGGAGTGACGGTCCGTTACACAACCCTCTGTTGCCACAGCGAGGGGTTTCTTTTTTAAATAATCCAGCAGAGAGGGCTTATGTTGTTTCAATATGCTACATTGCAGAAATATGGCAGTAGTGTCCTGATAGGGCGATGCAGAGACCTCCAGGTGCTGAACAAACTGAGGGGGCGCTGCCGCAGTGGGGTGGTGGATGTTCAGCCCCCCATCAAATACTGTGGCACTGAGCGCTGCATCTCCACCATGGCCTCTCCTGCTGCAGTTCTTATGCCTTCGGGCTGCAACGGGATCCATCTTTACTTTACCCAACCTCATGGCGGATTCAGGTAACTTCTGGAGGTCCAGGGTTGATTACGTTTTTTCCCTTTTTTTTAATTTATTTATGTGCACCACTTTCATGCATTGCACACCAGATTTTATCGCGGGGATCTCTCTGCACTTGTACACAAGGTGCACAAAGAATCACAGGGCTCACAATTTTGTCCACTGCCAGCTGGGCCAGGTGACTGGGGAGGGGGGCAGGAGGCTTGGCATGTTAGGTTTGGGGCGGCAGTGGTGATGGCAGTGGTGGTAATGGCTGTGGCACATGAGTCACAAATGGGCTGCTCAATCCAACACGCCCTGGCACACCCAGCGCCCAGCACACCCAGCTCACCTGACTCTTCCCCCCTCCTTCTGAACAGCCGGAGGGTGCAACAATCTATGGAGTCTGCATGGGGCAGGTTCTCCTGCCGGTCCGGGGGCTGAGGGCCAGGGGCAGCTTCTGCTGGGCTCTCCGTCTGGGCAGAGGGCCCACCTGCCGTCTTGGCTTCTTGCCTCGATCTTCGCCTACTCCTGCGCTGCCCACACCCAACATCTGATGTCCAACACGGCCCAGCATGGCCTGCACAGTTCTCCAACAGCAGCAGCTTGCGGGCCTCGCGCTTCTGCCCCGATGTTTCCGGCAGCATCTTCGGAAGCAGTGAGCCAGCCAATTAGCATCCTTGAGAGTGTTCCACTTACTGCGAAGTTTGCAACACTTCTCTTGTTGCCGGGCTGAATGTTCCCACAAGTTAACAAGGAGCGCATGGTTACATGCTGATTTTGTGTGTGGTGCATGCAATGTTTTTGCACGCAAGATTGTTTTGCTCACAGTACACAGCAAAGGACTGACAATGGCAACCTGTCCTGGCTTAATTAGGGTTCTCAGTCAGTGAGCTGAAGTTGCCACTGACCCCATCTGAAAGGCTTTCCCCTTTATAGGGGCTATCTTTGACATGTTGCAGTCACTCTGAGGCTTCTTTGCCCACTAACCTCCAACATCCTGCTTGGCCACTAATCCAAGTGGCATATGGCAGTTCTGCAATGGAGTCATGTCTCAGTGGGCCCAGCAACATGGAAATGTGTCAGATGCCATTCAGGTTTCAGAGGAGACTGCACATGATCTGTAATGGTAGATCCCTATCCCTTCCCCACCAGGAGATGATGGAGGTGACAGATGCATTACTGCTGGGTATTGGAGGTAATCTGGGGGAAGTGGAGATCAGAGGACTTTGGTCTCCACAGAAACCTGACTATATTGGTCTGTTGGAATTGTGGACCATTCTTCTGGCGCTGAAAACCTTCTTACCATCCATCAAGGAGGGGATGGTGCAGGTTCTCATGGACAATACCGCTGCAATGTGGTACTGCAATAATTAGGGTGGAGTGGGGTCCTAGGTCCTATGCCAAGAGACTCTGAGACCTTGGAGGTGGCTGGGGCATCAATACATCTCCCTGATCGTGAACTACCTGGTGGGAACCTTGATTGCTAAGGCTGTTGAGCTAAGCTACCAGCACCTGGTGGATCAAAAATAGTGTCTGTATTCCAAGATGTGTGTGCATGTGACCTCCTAAATTAGGCTTAGGTGACAAGCAATAGGGCAGTGGAAATTACTACCCTTAGAGGTGGACTTGAATCTCCAGTGATACTCCACTGAACTGCATCACCTGAAATTTTGCTAAATTAAAGTCCCAAAAGTTACCAGCTATGCTTCTATTGGACAAGACTATGCGGTTTGACAGTGAGCAACCAATTGAATTACATTTCTTCTTCAGTTTGTATCATTCCTCATTCTTCTTCAAGATAGGGCCATGTTGACACTCTGATCGGCAGTTCCCACAGAATATTTACCTTCTGGAGAACTGCACAGAATATGACATTTAGCTAACATTACTCCCTACCCAAAACTAAGGCCCAATATTAAAACTTCCAATAGTTATCGCAAAGAAATACAGAATGAGCAGAGTGAAAAAGCAGTAGATTTCCACTGTAAACATTCAATAGGATGTCTAATAAACATTGTTTGCAAAAGAATTTCAATAAAGTCAGCATAACATTTCAACACTGTACTTGTGGAAAAATACTAAAACTTAGGCCTTTTCAACCAATCCTAATATATGAAGAAGAATACAATTCTAATATTCAAACCATATTTAGTATGTTATTTATCAGCTAATAAGGTCAAATCATTAGTTTTGATTATCAATATTAATTATCTTGTGTCAGTAAAAATGATTATGACTCATCATAATACACTTTCATAGTCAGTTACTATTTCACATAGAACTCAAAGTGGCTGGCGCCATGTCAACTACATTCTTAAACATGCATGTTTTACATCTTTAGCACGAGTTTCGCGAACCAAGCCTTTTAGTACACATTATGTATTATGTTTTGGTTACTCAGATTTTATTAATAATGTTTGCTGCATAGTAGATGGCACAGGCAATATATTGACAGTTGGGGAGCAGGGGGGTCCCTGTTTACATATTCACTACCGTTGACAACATGCAGTGTCAAAACATTTGCACATTGTAGTTATATAGCTGCCCTGCGTTACGACATGGTGCCACTGCTGCTGTCCACATGGGAACGCCTGTCTTCTGGGCCTTTTCCCTAGAGCTAAGAAACATAGGGGGTTATTCCAACTTTGGAGGAAGTGGTAATCCGTCCCAAAAGTGACGGTAAAGTGACGGATATACCACCAGCCGTATTACAAGTCCATTATATCCTATGGAACTCGTAATACGGCTGGTGGTAAATCTGTCACATTTGGGACGGATTACCACCTCCTCCAAAGTTGGAATAACCCCCATAATGCCTCAACGAGATTGCTAGATCTTGGTCTCTTAATGGCCAAACGCCTAATTACCAGGAGATGGAAAGCCACAGAGTCTCCAACAATAATAGCATGGGAGAAGTCTTTCATGGTGTGGGCAGAAGCCGAGGGAGTGGCACTGCGGAGGGAGGACAATTTGGGCCTACGTAAATACCCCCTGGCTGCTGGCTGGGATGTGATGCTGGATAAACTGTGGGAGTTGGTCAGAGGGTGGGCATGGGAACTGCTGTGGTTAACGTCGTATTGTTGATGACTTGAGGAGCTGCCTGTGTGCAGGAACTAGCTGCTGTGTCTCTAGCGACACACGTACTTCGTTTACATTCCCCCTTGGAAGGAATGAGTTCCCAGTGGATCGGATAGGAGACAACCCTTGTAGTCATGCCTGAGAGACTTGGATTGGCGGAGTAGGCAGAACCATGGGATCGGTGGGCACGAGGGGTGCTTGAAACGGACTCCAAGTTGTTAATTGTTCTTGTGGTTGTTTTCTTTCACAAGTGGTTAATGCTGAGACTTCACCTTTATATGATGCTATGTAACTGAGCTGTTCATTGAGAGGATATCTCAGGACAACATGTAAACTTGATGTGACGAGTGCCCCGGATAGAGGTCTATGTACTACAACCTAGGCTTCATGAACTCCCTTCTTATATTAGATATAGCTTATGGACACCAATGCAGATATATTAACTGCCAATTAACACACTTGACATCTAAAAATTATGCCTGGAGGACTGTCTCTAGCTTTCCCCTAGTACACTGTAGGTCTGTACAATGTGCCTGTTTTATAAGCCTGTAATGCAATTATGAATATGAAAAAACAATAAAAAGCTTCAAGAAAGAAAGCATGGCAACACCAGCATCTTAAATAGGGCCATACACCCCAAGACATTAAGGGGCAGTGAGTGCAACTTTCTCAAGTCTGCCTCAACTCTTTAACAAGTGGCGTGACATTGAGCACCATGTAAGGGAGGGTTCCAGTGCTATTTTAAGTGCCAAAATGTGAAAATAAGCCGCCTCATGGGCAGATCTGACTGCCAGTCCATTGATTGCCGAGCTCCAGTCAACGTGACCAGCAGAGATATTTTTGGGTTGAGCATTAATCAAGACTCTTCCGTGAACAATTTCAGGAGATAAAGGCTTCTAGGCCCTCTCTCCAGCAGGTTGGACAAGTACAGCAGCACATCATTCTCGTACAGTGCTACTCAATCTTCCACCTCTCGAGGACAGCACCAGCACTTTATCAGTGGGTCTTATCGGAGCATGTATGCCAACGGTTCGATGGCCACTGCAAAAAGAAGAGGTGACAGCGGACAACCCTGTCTTGTCCCTGTGCTTACAGGCAACACCTCGGACACCATCCCATTAACCAGTACCTTGGCCTTTGGGTGGCAATAGAGTAAGCCTACCATGCATCAGAACCTGTCACCTAATCCTGCTTTAACTAGTACCTGCTCGAGGCACCTTCAGTCGACAGTAATTGAACGTCTTTTCAAAGTCCACCAGCATCAACGCCAAATGGCCCGGAAGGATGTGTCTATGGGCTAGTGCAACATTCAACCACCTTCTACAGTGCCTTGTGCTATGCTTGGGCATAAATGTACATTGACCTGGGTGTATTACGTACCCAAGAACCTTCCACAAGGGGGTTGCTAATATCGTAGCAAATATCTTCAATTCCCCATTAATCAGCTAAATCAGTCTATAATCTGCACAAGATAAGGATGGGAGCTTTGTCTTGGGGAGAACCAGTATGGTGGCTTGAGCTAACGCTTCTGGGAAAGCTCCCACCTCCACATCCTCTTCATATAGGTTGAGCAGCTGGGGCCCCAAAAGCCCTTTATACCTGGAGTAGAATTCTGTGGGGTAGCCATCTGTCCCCGGGGTTTTCTCTGTCTTTAGGGCTGAAATGGCCTCTCCTATCTCTTCTAAGGAAATAGGGTCATTCAGTATCTTTGCCTCCCGGTCTGGAATTGTCTGTAAGGTCAGCTCATCCAATAGTGGCCTATCAATTTCTACCTGAGGCCTAGGAGTCGCCGCGTATAACGTCGTGCAGTACTGTGCAAACAAGGTCGCTATTTCAACAGGAGTAACACAAGACTTCCTTGCTACTTCGGTCACTTCTGGGACTATCCGTCCCTCCATAGGTTTTGTGGCCAACCAGTATAGTAATTTGCTATTTTTTACCTCCCCAGCCATAAACCCGCACTTGTGATGCATGCCATAGTCGCTTCGCTGTTTCTAATGATTGTGCCCTTATTGCGTCTCGCACCAGATCTAGGGTGTGTGCGCCCCCCTCTTATCCCTCATGTGCTACGCACCTCTCTAGTTGAAGTGCCCTGACTTCCAGGTGGGCGATGTGGGCCTGCTTGTCTCTCTCTTGTGCACGAAGAAGGCTTTTAGCCCAGCCTCTAATCGTGGCCTTCCTTGCTTCCCATAGCATCGCCTTGGTGACCACCATTCCGTAATTCAGCTCAAAGTATTGGACAATCTCCGCCTTCAACTTTTGTGTGTACTCCCCGTCCTGCAGTAGCCAGGCATTTAGACGCCATACAGGATGCTGCGTCGGGATCGACAATTCAATGGGCAAGAGAATTGGGGCATAATCCAAAATACCCTGGGCAAGGATCTGAATTTGTTTACCTTAGGGAGGGTGGCCACTGGCATAAAGACATGTCAATACGTTCTTGTGTATGATGTGCTGCCAAGGGTTGTGTGTATTGTTTGGGGGTTCCAGGTCCTCCAAATCTCACATAGACCTACGTTAGACACCCATTGCCTTAATGGCACTGAGCGGCAACACCTTATTCCTGAGGCCACCCCCAACGTGTCCATTACCGGGTCCATAACTGCCTTCATGTCACCTCCAATAATCGTACTGCCCGAAGGCATCTGGGCCACCACCCTGGCCAGGCCCTCCAGAAAGTTCACAAACACCATAGGTGGAGCATAGACATGAGCAAATTCAAGGGGTAACCTCCCACCATGCCCGCAGGTGCTATGTATCTACCTTTAGGGATACTGCCATGTTTATTGCAACACCATGGGGAATGCCCTTCGTGGCACAAATCCTGCATGATAAACTCGATCAAACTTGTAACACGCCACAAAGGGACAGGAGGCACCCAGTAAGTGTGTCTCTTGCAAGAATACAATGGAGGGATGGAGCCCCTGTGCACGGCAAAGCACTGCTACCCTTTTACTTTGTCAAGTAACCTATTGTCGTTCCATGATACCACCTCAACCAATGCCATGTGGGGAATTTTTAAGTGTATTTGTCTGCCTTACTGTGAATGTTTTCTCTTTTTGGGTTAGCCAGAGTTTTTTCTGCTGCTCCCCTAGGGTTTTGCCTGTGTGATGTTGCAAACAAGTGAAAAGAAAATGTAACTGCACTGTAACAGTAGTGCATTCTAATGTCCCAATCCTGTTCCCAACTCCCCTCCACCCTACACTTCCCGTCCCAACCAGAAGAAGCATCTGTTGCCCCATGTTACCCCCAGCTAGAAAATGAAGCTCCTGCTGCCTGGAGTGGGGGACCACTCCATGATTTAGGATCAAATCACCTACTGCCCTGCTCACACATTGATAACTGTCCTTCTATGCCCCATTCACACCACTGATGTCTGACTCAGCCTTTCTTCTTCTTGGTGGTCGGCTTTGCCTCTTTCCTGTTCTTACTTGATGCATTGTTCGGTCTCCTTTTGTGATGGCCACTGTCCAGAGGTACCCAAGCATGGCAAGCGTGACACAGACCCGCCCCTAGTCGGTCTTCTGCGGGATCACATTCTAGGTCTCTTCGTCGGACCACGGTTCTATCCCAGGGCCTAGCCCCGTCACAGGACCATCAAAGGTGGCTGTTGTACTGCTGCCCTGCTGTAGATGCCGCCCCTCTGTCGCCCATTCCCAAGCTGCTTCTGGAGTTTCAAAAAAGTGCCCTTTTCCCACATGGAGTACATTGAGGTGAGCAGGAAAGAGAAGAATGTAAGTGAGTTGGAGCGCTTTTAGCTTTTGTTTGACCGGTTCATAGTTCTGCACTTCCCTTGAGTAGTCAGGAAAAATAAGGATTTTGGCATTTTGGTGGCAGAGGTCCACTTGTCGGTGTGCTTCTTTGAGTATGCAGTCTCTAGCTTGAAAATTGAAAAAATGAGCTAAAATTGCTCTAGGTGGTGTTTGGGGGGAGGCTTTGCTGACAGGACCTTGTGTGCACGTTCTACTGCAAACCACGGGGTCAGTTTGTCCAGCGGCATCCATTCCTTTAGCCAAGTCTCTAAAAAGTCCATCACTCGCATCACCTCCACCTCTTCGGAAAAGTCCACAAACCTCAGCTTATTGCGCTTTGACCGATTTCCTCGTCTTCAGCACGCTGTTGAAGTTCATGTGTTCTGGTAAGGAGACGATTGACCTTGGCTTTCAAGTCCCCCACCTCGTCCTCTACTGTAGACACCCGGATTTCTGCCTCCGTCACTTGACAAATGGTGCCCCTCAAGGCTTGGTGAAGTAGTGATACACCTATCCACATCTCCCCAATCTTGTTTTCCACTGCCGTCTGGGAAGTGTGTAATGCCTGTAGGATCTTGTCTGTATCACCCACGCCAGCAGCCGGGGTTCACCTCCATTTTCCCCCTGGGTTCCCCCGGATGTAGTGAACCTGTCTACGCAGGATTTAGAGGTAGGTACCTTCGGCTGTTTGTTCTTCCCCATGGTAGATCTGCATCTCCAGCAGTCACTTTATGGTACCAGGGTTCCTGCTGTCTCGCCACCAGATTGCCCCTTCTCTAAGCTGCAATGCACAACTTGTGTCGGCTCGCCTCTTAAATAGCTGTGTTGTTGGTCTGCCACATCTGTCCCCTTATAATCCTACCTTCAGGGCAAAGTTCAGGAAAAAAAGATGGGGCCCTCGGTTGCTGGCTTCTCAGTGTCCAGTGGTGTCCCCTTAGGCACCCCCTGTGGGTGAAGCCTCACTTCTGCGTTCCATCCGTCTGCAAGCGGGCGCCTGCTTCTCCTGCATCCCTTCTTTCCCAGGCCCGCTTCTCTTCACTACTTGAAAGTCTGTCCTGGGATGCGGATTTAGCCCCTTGCTGCCATTTTCAGTCAGGATTCTTGTGCCTGCTCTCACCGCTCTGTGTGTCCAATGCTACCTCACTGCCTGAGTTTGCAGCGCTGTGCCGCCATCTCTGTTGAAGCCCCACCTCTCTCCTTTTCGCTTTCCCCTTGGGTCCTGGGGTGCTTGTTCCTCGCCTGGGACTCCGGAATCTCACAGGGCCTTTTTCTGCGGATCCCATTTCATTCCCTCCTCCCCTCTGCTCACGGCCTTCGGTGCTGGGATCCGGCTGGCTGCAGGTGACACCAGACTTCCGTCAGCACTCTATACCCTCTCTTGCCACACTGATCTGCCATCCTCCTCTCGGCTGGCGGGGCCGCGTCCCCACACTCCTTTCTTTACGACTCTCCAAACACAGCCGGAGAGCAGCTAGACCAGCCCAGGCCCTCTCCCCTGGTCAGAGCCGCAAGATTCCCAGGCCGCCACCATGGGCCGCCTCTCCTGCCACGACATCCTGACGCCCCAAGCCACACCTCCCCCCACTAATATATCTTATTAAGGACGACAGTTGCAGTGCTGCCTCAGACAATGAAAACCCATCTGAAAACAACTTTGCTGATGTGGAAATTGTGGAAGAATCTATACATGTTCCTGACTCACCAGTGTATGAAGATATGGGTTTTTGGATGATAAGGCTCCTGATGATGCTAGCGCCCAGAGCTCACGCACCAACCTCGAAGAAGGCTATACATCTATGGAAGTACATGACTCTAAGGAGCGAAGAGGTGCCTTTGAACAAGCAGAATGATCTGAAGTGAGTAAAATATGTTCACTTGTCTTGTAAACTGTATGTACATACATATTTAATGATTGTCTTTCTTTCTTTTTTGAACCGTAGAAAGCATCTATGAAGATAGACAGTGATGAGGGTCCACAGCCGTCAGTTACAACTGTTAATTTTTACTGCTTATGCTGTTCAAAACAGAATGAAAGTTTAACTGCCCAAGGAAAAGAGATGTTTAAGAACTCTAGGCCATATTTATACTTTTTGATGCAAAACTGCGCCGGCACAGTTTTGCGTAAAAAATATTACCGCCGGCTAACGCCATTTTGGCGCACCGTGCGGGCGTCAGATTTATACTTTGACGCACATTGAACCCCTCAGGGCCGACCTGGCTGCCTACCATCGTGATGTGGCTGCTATTCTCAAGAACCAGCAGGCCCTCCTTGCAGCACTACTGCCCTTAAGACCTTAACAGGGAGCAGCGACCGGGATGTCTGACTCCACGTCTTCTAACACTGAGGTGTGTGTTACCCCTTCACAACCAACAACAACAAGGACAAAGCATGCAACACACACATCAGAAGAAGAAGACATGGAACAGATCACATTCACAAGGAAAATGACCCGGAAGCACTAGTCCCTGCCACATGGCCAACTATTACCAAAGATCTGCGTTTTGAAACATGACAGTCTTACAACAACTGTACTCAAGCACTGTTCTGCTAACCACTGTATATCTTGTCACCCAGCCCAGTGATTGTCTCTCTCCTACTCATTGGCTAAGTCTGTCCCTCTGCACTGTCTGAAACAGCAACCCCAGCATGGCCAAAGCATTTTGGTAAACCCTTGTGTTGGATCACAATGGAAGATATCACTATAATGGACTCACAATCATGGACAATGTACATAAAGCACTACAGCACTTTTCAATAAATAGCACTTACACAACAAATCTGTCTCTGGGTAATGTGACATATCAACTGCGCAGTAGATAATTGAAATGTCCCTACTGTCAAATAACGTAGCTTGTCAATACAACTGTCCAGATATTATGTAGTTAGAGAAATCTGCACAGTGACCATGATTGCATCATACACTGCCCATCCTGAGGGTATAATCTGATGAAGTGAGAAACCATACACCACCATGCTGTGTAGGACAGAAGAATGCTTCATCAGGGGATAACTAAGTCATCAAATAGTGCCCTCTAAATGTTGTCAACATGCAGAAATAACACAATAAACATGCCACACTAATCTAAGTAAATAAAAATAAAAAACTGCACTAATGAAGGTGTCTGAGTTAACATACAAATAGGTAATCATGCCGAACTGTGTCACAAATGATGTATGAGGGTCATGAAGACAAGAATACAAGATTGCCAATGAGAGCTCATCTTATAAGGGTGTGCATGATCATCACACTGCAGTCAGACCTAAAACTGTTTCCCCAATATCAAGTCTGGAAGCACTGTTAGTGACTTTGAAAACACACTTATCAACATAAACACATTGGGAACCATATTAACTGTGATTGGTGGTTGCAACAAAGGGTAGACACTTTGCAAGGTAGCTCTGGGTTAGCTGCCAATCGTACAGCTCAGTTGGGATTTGTTTGTAGCATTGGACACAGATGTTATAGTACAAAAGAGATGTACACGAAATCCAAACCCACGATCAAGTACCATTCAACACATACTATTAAGGGGTAACCAAATATTTATTAAAAGCTAATCATAGATGAGGAAACTGAAGGAAAAATCTTACCTACCCTAATCAACCCTGACTACTCATTACCCACAACTGTCCCTAACTAACCTAAGCTACACTTACTTATCACATGTAACAAAACTTTCTAAACATCTACCCCTCACCCCCCTTATGAGACGGGACACATTGAGGACAACACATACTAACCTAAACACATACTATACTATCCTAAACAAATATATAATTTTTTGGTAATTTTTTTTTTTATTTGTTTGCTTTTTCTTTTTTTTTTTTTTTTACACACAAGAACCCCAACACAGCCCCCCACTCACCCACCCACACATGTAATAAGTCAAAAAAGAAACAAGCAGGACCCCCTACCCCCCACCCACTAACACTGACTAAACTAACAGCCTATACTAACCTAACACTAAGCCTCCTAAGCCCACTAACTATAAGAACAAGGAAAGAGGAGGGAGGGGAGGGTATCATGTCCATCTATTCAACTGTCTAGAGGTTGGCCCTCCGGAGGGTCCTCTTTATATCTTTGACCCGCCGTTTAATGTGCCGCACGTCCCGGCTCAGGTGGCTCACCTTGCGCAGCACTTTGTCCATCTTGTGTTGAAGTCTATTGAAGGCTCCAGGGTCAACAGCTGGAGCAGTGGCAGTCTGGGTACCGATGGAGGAGGCCTGTGTGGGCTGTCCTGCACCGGTGGCAATTCTGGGGCCAGGAAGTCCAACAGACGTAGAATCAACAGAGGCAGCTGGGGGTGGGGCCACCTGGCTCTGATTGGTGGTTGTTTCTGTGGTGGCTGTGGTGGGCACAGTAGGCCCACCCTGTGGGAAGGCTCGCCATGCCCCGGAGGCACGTTCATGGCGATATCGCCGGGCCATCCTCCGGAACCCCGAATCCAGCAGCAGGATGTGCTGGTATCGCATGGCCCGACGCTGAAATTCACGGACCTGGTCTGGAGTCATGTTAGCTGCTGTAAAGACAAATGCAGATATGCCACATTAGTAACTGCATTGTGTGAATCGGCACAGCAAGTTAATCAGACATTACATCTACTGTACTTCTAACAGCTCATATCACGATACAGAGCATCGAATGTCCCTGTGGAAGTACATGGCAGGCCAGACAACAGAGGTCACATCACACAAAGCACATCCATAACCCACAAGATGGGTTAACAACTGGCCTTGACTTGCAATCTGAGTTCTGACAGTTAACATCTAAGAATCATGCTGCATATCCTCCACCAAGAGCTGGGCTACAAATGTCTGTACGGAAAGCAAAACTAAAGCCACATGGTCTACAAGTTGTAACTGGACTGTCCAGTATGGTACCAAGTGCCAAACCTGAGTGTGTATACTACTATGCAACCAAACCGTCACTTATTCACAGGTATGTGTAACATACTGGTAGCATCAATACTAGGTACCCCATTCACAAACCCATGGCCGTGTTTGAGGGGGGCGGTGGATACACAACTATAATTTGCCAACAACATGCACACCGAGGAGTGTATAGGCTAATCCACACATGTTTGTCTCTACAGACACACCACAGGTAAGGTCTATCTACAATTTGGAGTCAGCAAACCCTAGAGCACTCATAGGGTCAGACATGTCAGGAAAATTAGAACTTAGTACACAACATATACTTCCAATGAGGCCTGACTTACATCAGACACAGAGTTGCTAGAACACCCATGATCATGAATTGCATGCACACCTAGGCTATTACACTCAGGTTCCACAGACTTGATGCACTACATGTGGAAGTACATGCTGCTAGGAGGTTCTACCTACTGTTTCAAACTTACGTAGGTAAATAGTGAAGCAGATGTCTATTGGGAAGCTATTAGCTCCACCAATCTTAGAGAATGTGGGTCTGACAGGCTGACTAAATAGGGTCTGACTTCCATTGCGACTCTTGGTGATACAAGTGTCAGAGACATGACTATCCCCTGTACTCACAGTGGGGCCTACAGGGATGTCCTACAATCCCTACATGATACCATTGGATCCGCATTGGCTAACTCAAAACATGTGAGAACTGCATTCCCACTCATGGAACTAGTGAAAAACTTGCCCAACGCATCACACCTTACTATGCGTCCAACTCACACGAGTCTATAACCAGCAAACACAACACATAACAGACATATCAACACTTACTGTTGTGGTTGGGGTCCTCAAATGTCACCACCTCTCCCACAGTGTAGGGCGCCGGTCCACCTGTAAGGTATAGAAGGAAGAAATGTGCTCAAAATCTGTGCACAGTGCAACATTTTCAGTATCATTTACAATGTGTAGGCTGAATAAGGACATGGCAGCCATTCAGACATGATGGTACTGCATCTGATATTTCACGGCCAACTTGTACATAGCATGGGTCTCCTGTGACAGTTACACACATATCTGCACACATACATTGGCCCTAACTATCATGTGGTTGCAAACTTGCCCCATAATTGGTGAGCACTAAAAAATATGGAGTGAAATCGTCTCATCATGTGCATCCAAGAGAAACATCCAACGCCTGGTTACTTGGGGACTGCATTACCAGTCAAACATGCCATGTGGCCATGACACATTTAGTGCACATAGGCCCAATGTACAGAGGGAGGGGCAGGGACTCCTGTAAGCCATCCTGTTGTTACAGTATAGTCAATTGATGTGGCCCAGCTATGGTGATTTGCACCAACCATGGAGATGTGAAGCCATGTGCATACACTTGGACTGCCAACCATATTTGGATTGTGGCTCAACCGATTCCAACAAACATCTTAAGATGTTAGCTGAGGGCACCTTACACCTTTTCACAATGTTTTCAAATCATTAACTGACATGTATCCAAAAAGATCAAGAAACACAATCATCCCACACATTCATAGTACTTCTGTGAATGCTTTCCTTCCACACTCACCAGACCAACATGAGACCAATGTTTGAGCCACTTTGCTATTATCAATTGACGTGAAGGCAGCACTCATTTTCAGCATCATGTAGTGATTCTAAAGTCAGTCTAGCAATTGCGTCACCATTGTTGGCCTAAAGTTTGGTACATCTGTACTTCTCTGTCAATAATACCCTATATAGACATGATTGGCTCCTATTTTGTTAGCTGTGCTGACAAAAAGGCCGCAGCAATTTCCTTCATGGTAAAGTTACCTGTAAGTTTGCTGAGCACGCATCAATGATCCCCTTATATTTCCCCCAAATTACACACAGTCATCAAGTTAGCTGGCAGACATTGCACTAATCCACTGATGTCACTACAGAGCATTTAATCGTGCACAATAACAATAGTCGTACTCACCAACAGTGCCACCAATCATGATTCCCAGGTGGTCCAAGAGATCCTGCTCCCTGGTGATGAGGTCAGCCCACCGGCGCTTCAGCTGGTGATCACTCCTCTGGCTGGCATACACACGCTGCAGGTGATGCAGCACCTTTCCCCACTGGATTCTGTGCGCCTCTGTCGGGTACCCGTGTATGACCCTGCCCCCTGCCTGGATCATGAGTGTCAAGAAATGTGTCACCAGCCAGATGAAGCCCCCCAACTCCTCTTCCCCCATCCTGCCAAGACGTGGCCTACCAGTCATACTTATAATTGAAGCGAAGGAATAGGGGTAAAAGAAATAGAAAGGGGAAATGGGTGAAAGTAGGGGTAAAAAGACAGAAAAAATGTAAACCTAAACACTAAAAGAGCCCAACTATCCCCAAACTAACACTACCCACAACAGACTTCCACAAACAAGAAATACACCAGATAAATGGACAAATGTAGACAAAACACAGTACTACAGTATACACAAACAATATTTATTTCACAAAAGGACTTTACAGATAGCACACAAGATAAATACAGCACAAAATCTCTGGACAACACTCTCTACACAGCCACACAGTCTAGAAGGATCATAAACTGCAAAGTGAAAGTGAAAGTGAAAGTACACCCACTGTACATGATCTGTAAACAGGATATCCTATTACATCACTTCCTGTATGAAAAGTCCCGCCTTTTCGCGTTATGCGTAATTTTTTGTTGCACAAAACGGTATTTACGTCATTTTTTTTGATGCACAGAAGTGAATATTAACCCGCATCCACATAATGATACATGGACTGTACAAATATCTGGATGCGGGCTAAATTTCACTCCTGTGCGTCAAAAAAAATGACGCAAATACAGTTTTGGTAAACAAAAAATGACGCACACCGCTAGGGACGTCAAAATTACAGTGCATTAACTGGTTTGGGGCATTTTTACTTCTTTTTTGGTTATTTTACATTTGGAACACATCAGAGATTGGCTAATTGAAGACAGTATGGTGTTGATGGTGTATGTTCACATGTGTGACATCATACTTCAGCGGAACATCATCCACTACACCCTTCACAGTATGTTCACAGTTGGCTGACGTCATAGATGGTCATAAGTGTGCCCTACATATATGTGTGTGGCACAAATTGTGCATGTTTGCCATAAGGAGAGGACAGCAATGTGACGCACATATGTACAATACCTAATTGCCTTTGGCTCAAAGTGTGTGCTTTGACAACTAATTTGTTGGTTGACCAAGTGCGTGTGTACATCACATGAAGCATTATTGTACATTTGGTTGTATGAATGTGACGTCCATGTGTCCAACCCTAAGATGCAAGTAAAAATTCGAATGAGCAAGGGCATGTGTTAGTCATACATCTAACAACACCCGCAAAGTATACTTCCACGTTTTAGGGTCACGTAGACGCCACATGTGACATAGCATGCACCAGATGGATGGCAGACGCATGTTCATGTCAAAGGTCCACAATTTCTACATCCTATGTCCTAGAGTATTGGTAAGAGCTTCCTAAGCAGTAGCTGATGAATCCCACAGTGAGTCATACACATGCATTGAGGAAGTGGGTACCAGGCTGTTTGCACAGACAGACAAGGGTCAATCTCATATGTATGATGACACCACAGTTGAGGCCATAGAAGTAAGGCCCAACTATCAAGTGGCTGTGGTGGACCAGCATACAAGACAGCACGTGTCCACATATTTCCAGTGATCAATTGCACATAGGTGTCTTTTTCATGTGTGTGGTCCAATGATGATCCTGTAGATTGTTTGGGGTGTCATTTGTCACAGTTCGGACCAGGACTCATCATGAGTCAGTGGCAGCTATTCCTGTAACTACTGAGTATCCTTTGTTGATCAATGTGAGTAAAGTAGATGTGGACATGAGAACCAACATGTGGATGGTCCCACGCTGCCACTAAAGACGTGTAATGAGACAGTCAACAGGGCAACCTTGGTGTGCTGAGTGAGATAATGTCTCAATTGTCATGTTCCGGCAGGTGTCATTACAACATTTGTACACAGGTTAGCCTCTGCACTTCCCACTGCATCTGGGAACATCATAGCCTCTGTGCTGTTTATTCTCGCAGCTATTCACCACACACGGACCATCACTATATTGTGCGCACTGTGATGCTGTGTGTGAACTGTCATGGTTCTGACATTTGTGTATTAGTCATGTACATTATCAGTGGTTGCTGGTTGTGCTGAAAGCCCCGTACCCAATCCCTGCCTATGACCCTGGGACACTGTCACACTTTGTCATTCATCCATATATGCAACCCAGACAAGGGATGGGCCATGAATTTTGCTTTTCCAAGAGGATGTAACTCAAATGGTACAGTTAAAAGGCAGATGATGCTATACAATGTATTTGTGTATGCATGGAAGAAGCCCATGCCCAATGCCCCCTGATGAATGGCAGGTTTGCTAACGCAAGTGTGGTACATATGTAGACACAGGGATACTTTAGTGTGACGCACAGACAGTTGCCAGTCAGGCTGACAGAATGCAAGATGATTCAGGAGCCAGCTATTGGACAAGTTACATAATCAGTGGTCTGACTGAGACTGTTTGGAGGACAAACTAGAGAGTTGACATGTCAATCTGTGTACGTCCTGTGTTTTTGAAGGTGACAAATGAACCCAGTGGCTGTGTTACACGGCTTAATTAGTATCAATGGTTGACGGTGTATTAGACATATTGGCGATTCCTATGCTGTTCCAGGCATCATCAGGGGAAGTGCTTTTTGAAATGGGTTGGTGTGCATGGAGGTGATCACAGGTGTGGAATGCATCTGTTTCTCACCAGTCCTGTAGGTGAGACTTGCATTCTAAGGGTCAACAGACATTTTCACAAGGGGAAGCAATCTACATGTGCTAACAGGGCTTTGAAACTAGAAGTCAGTGTATAAATTGACCTGACGTCCATGCAGTCAGATGTTCTATGACAATGGCATACCTTAGGAAAGGGTGTAGCACACTGGTTTGCTAATGTTGATCTGTGTGTGTAGAGGAGGTATTATCAGGGTACACATCTTAGTATTCCAGGGACCTCTTCCGACAGGTGGGTTGTGACCAGGTGCATGGGTGTGTCAGGAGTTAGGAAATGGGCTGACATGTGCATGGAATGTCATGTGCGCAATGCATGTCATATGTGTGGCACTTGTGCTGTCTATGTTCTGCTTCTATGGAACTCTAGTCACAGATATTCCTTGCAAATATTGGATGCAGTTGGAGTAACTGCTGTCAAGGGTCTTGTCAGACATTCCTGTTAGTGATGCCAAAGCACATTGACTGCCTCATGTATGAGGCTTGTTTTCCCCTTATTGAGTGATGGTGTCATAGTTGTGTGCCATATGCTGCGTTGGACCTTGCTTTCAACATTTATGTGTGAAATAGTTGTGGTCCTCTGCTATTGGCCTTCAAAGGAGATATGTACATGATATATGTCATTAAGAGTGTGTGTGTATGTGACCATTGTATGTTAGGCATCACATAAGCTCTGGGATGTTCCGTGTCCTACTCAGTATCTCAG
Source organism: Pleurodeles waltl (assembly GCF_031143425.1). Taxonomy (NCBI): domain Eukaryota; kingdom Metazoa; phylum Chordata; class Amphibia; order Caudata; family Salamandridae; genus Pleurodeles; species Pleurodeles waltl. The sequence continues at coordinate 745,548,223 of NC_090447.1, read as the reverse complement.
CAATGCTCCATGAGGCAGCACTCTTATTCTGATAAGTAGAGATGAAGGTGTGTAAAAAGGAATAGCCAGACCATGATATGGTGATTATAATAGGTGTTTATTTAAATTAGTTAACTAAAGTGGTGAAGGTGAACATATTCAGAAGAAATTATTTACAATCTGTTGCCGCCTGCGTATACCAGCAGCTGTGTTCTGTAGTTCCCCATCCTGTTGCAGGCCAGCATCCTCCTCTTCCTCCTCTCAGGCATGTGTGGCTCTGGTTCCAGGAGGGGAATGTTTCTTCTGATGCAAATGTTGTGCAATATTGCACATGTGAGGATGATCCTACAGACCATCTTGGGGGAATATAGGAGGCTACCACCAGTGATGTCAAGGCAGCGGAACCTTGACTTGAGGATGCCGAAGGTCCGCTCGACAATGCTGCATGTCCTCCTATGGGCCTCGTTGTATGCACGCTCTGCAGCTGTACTCGGGTTGCCAAATGGTGTCATAATCCATGGCTGGATGCCATACCCCTGATCAGCTGCAAGAGAAAATGAATGGGATCATGTTGATTTAGATGGCACTATTGAAAAGACCTTTAATGGCAGTAGTTGTCTTGTGTTGTCTGTGACTCTTTTGTGTACTAATGTGACATCCTATGCTTGTAGGCTATACCATCTGCATTGTGTTGTTTCCTTGGCTGAACGAGTGTTTGTCTGCTAACCGTTTGTCAGCAGTATGTTTTGGGATTTGCAGTACAGTGTGCCATCCCTAGCATTGTGACTTGTGATACAGGTGTCCGTGTGTCTTCACTGGGGGTGAGATGGTAGTTCCATGCACAGTTAAAATTGAAAGTGTTGTTAACACGTTCATATCAAAGTACCCTGGACATCCCATACCTTTAAACTTATGCAATGTATTAATGTAAAGGTCATTGGGACACTTACAATTTGCAAGGTGACATTTTCGGCAACCACACTCATTGACGTCTTCACATTAGGCTGTACAGTACATTCCAATGTGTGACAGGTTCAATGGTGACTTAAGAAACATGGCTAGCGATATCACGGCCTCAGTGTGTTCCTGTCGACATGTTGCTGTTGTGGTGTATGTGTTGTGTGTCCTAGAGGGTTGATGTGCAGTGTATATATATGTAGGTTTTTGTACTTACCAACAAGTAGTCCATTGCCATACTGTCCATCCTGGAAGTGTTCATTGATGGTGCAGTGACGGAAGATGTATGAGTCATGTACACTCCCAGGATATTTAGCCACGATGTTGGTGATCAATCCCTGGTGATCGACAATGGCCTGCACGTTGATGGAATGTGTGTGCTTCCTGTTGCGGTAGAGGTGTTCAGTTGCAGCAGGTGGCACAAGGCGTACATGTGTGCAGTCGATTGCACCAAGGACGTGTGGGAAGCCACTGATTGCGTAGAACCCCTGTTTAGTTTCCTGCTGCTTCTGCAGTGTGTTAGGGAAGCAGATGTGGCAGGGTGTCAGTCGAAAGATGGCGTCCAGTACTTTGGGCAAAAAGGCAGAGAATGATGGTTGTGATATTCCGCCAACCAGGGCACTAGTTGTTTGAAAAGAGACACTTGCCAGCATATGAAGTACGGCAAGCAGCTTTGTTTCTGTTGGGACGGTGCGGGGTGTCACCAAAGTGGGGGCCAACTGCTGTTCAATGTTTCGCAGCAGCTGCTGAATGGCCTGCCAGTTCAACCGGTACCTCTGTATGATGTTGTGTTCCCTGAGGCCCTGAAGGGTTGTTCTTGGGCGGAATATCCTCTCCTGCCCTCTGCGCTGCCTTTGGGGTCCCTGCTGGTGTTGTTTTAGCTGCTGTTGTTGCTGCTGGGCTCTGCGTCTGCGTGCACGCTGGATTAGTATCACCTCCATGGCTCCCTGTTGCTGCTCTGCTGTTTGTTCTGTGTGTTCTGATTAAATACAGGTGTGTTTGCCCCATTTTAACGCCTGCCCTGACCCAGGCATTAATTTTTGACGCAAATCGGGCTGTGCGTCATTTTCTGTCTCCGCCTCCCGGCCGTGCGTCATTTTTGCCCGAAAGCATAAATACGACGCACAGCTGTTTAAGTCATTTTTTGGACGGGAACGCCTACCTTGCATATAATTAACGCAAGGTGGGTTGCCGCATCCAAAAAATGACGCACACGGCGGAATTTTGTCGTCCGCAGGCTCGGGCGTCAAAGTTTAAATACGGGGCAACGTTTGCGCTGATTGTGCGTCAAAATTTTTGACGCACAATCGGCGCAGACGGAGTATAAATATGCCCCTCTGTATATTATGATGATATCGGCGATTTTGAAAAGGCAGCTGCGGGAGTACCCCGAAATGACATTTGGGAGGTTAAGGGTTTTGCAGCCACTGTTGTAAATGCCTGTTTAAGTGAGATTTTTATACTCGCTGAAATGGACATAAAATCAAAGATCCTCAGCAGCATGCCCAAAAATTTCAACAAGCCTCGTACGTGTCAAGAACTATTCACCATATATGCTTTTTGTTCGATCCTTACAAAGTTTACATTTTGTTAAGGCTGTTGTATAATTTGAAAGGGGAAAATATGCATGCTGATATGATAAATATCTTGTCAAAAACATTCAGAGAGATTGAAGCTAGACACAAAACTGGAGTGGATAAAAGGCCAGCGTTCAGTTTTTGTTAAAAGATTGGTTGAAAGAGATATAGAAAAAAACGTGTGTGGTGTTTATTTTAATAATAGACATGCTGGAGTTTCTTTAATCCCTAAGAGGCTGATTTTAAAAATAAATTGCTATGGCTACATATTTCTGTTACTTACGTTTATATACTCACCTTTTTTGGCAAATTTTCAGAACAACTATGCGTCATCTGACTGTTATATAAGGCTTAGCTACATTGCACAGCAAAATTGCTATACCTGCTGCTTAAATAAAGACTTGCAGAAGTACATCCTGCAACTTTGACGTATTTGAAGTTTTGTGTTCCACCTGATACTCCACAGTGTAATAGCCTCATGTGCATTGCCCATTTATGCTTAAACACATGTACAACCGATCAATATTGGCATTTATACAAGAACCGTATGAACTGCTTGATTTTAACACCGAAAGTCAGAGTGCAGCATGGCTGAGAACATTTCATTGTGGATTATTTCAATAATAAGGGTTATGTACTTGGGACAAAAAAATGTATTAACTAATGAGTGCTGCAAGTGACTATGTATACAAAGATATAGGCTTGGAGAGAGGGACAGTCTATTTTATGCCATTAATATTACAACCTGAAAAACATAGCAAAGTTGCTGACTTTACACCGATGTAGCTATGGACGGTGCAGTGATAAATGCACAAGATGTCCTTCTCTGAAGACAAACTGACAGGTATGGTGATAGAGAGTTAGTATACTGAAACATCCCTTTTATCTACAAGCTTTAAATATTAAAAATGTAAACCATATGTTTCTAATTGTTTTTTTTTTTTTAATGAAATGATCTTACACAAAACAAGTGTCTTTCATTTTATGGATTGCCTGTGAGTAACACGACTGATGCTCTGCAGAGGAAGCTTTATTATAATGAAAAAGGGGTTGGAAGTTTTGGAAGTGCTGAAGCTTTGACAGGGAGGGTTGGGGCAGAAAAAGAGCCTGTTGCAAGAACTTTGTTGAAGGAATGGTTATCTGGTGAAGATAAATATTATCTACATAAAACAGTTCAGAAACAATTTAGGAGAAGACTAACGGTTGTTGAAGGTTGTTGAAGCTATAGATAATCTGTGGCAGGCAGATCTAATTTGCCTTCAGAAATTTGCTAAACACAATAATGGTGCACAATATATATTGATTGTCGTAGATGTACTATTTAACTGTGTCTTTGCAGAGGCACTAAAAGACAAGACCATGTGTGATGGTGGCCTTTAAGGCCATATTTAGAAAAAGCCCAACATCTCAAAAACTACAAACATGCTGGGAAAGAATTTTTTAACAATCTTTTCAGAGATTATTAAAACAGCACACAATTCATCATTTTATTGCGCACACACAAGTGAAAGCAGGAGTAATAAAATGTTTAATAGAACTTTAAAATCTAAAATATGGAGGTATTTCACAGCATACAACTTCCGCTATGTGGATGTATTACAGTCATTTGTACAGGTTTATAACACTAGTTATAGGACATTCAAGATTACACCTGATTCAGTAACACCCCGGAATGCTTCAGCAGTTTGGAGAACTGTTTACGGTGATTGATTCATGGCCTGGGTAAAAAAGCCCATTCTATAAGAAGATCACGTTAGAGTGTCTAAGCTGAAAGATGTATTTACAAAAGTTTATCATCAGACTTTCAGTGATGAATTATTTATAGTGGAGAAGGTTGAGCTTAAACAATACTTTTATATGTATCACTTACAAGGTTATGCTGGTGAAGCTGCTTCAGGGGGCTTTTACAATGAGGAGTTACAAATAGTCATGGAGGATCCATGTAGGACCTACAGGGTTGAAAACATGTTAAAATGAAAGGTATAGATGCAGAGAAGAAAGGTTTTATCAAATGGCGGAAATAATTTAACAGTTGGGTGGAGGCTAGCTCCCTAAATGACATAAGAAGTAAAGGCTTTTGAAGAAATACAAATATGGAGACCTCATCATTTTACATCACCTTACCACCAAACGCTTCACCAGACATGTTCCCCAACAATCAGGTTTCTAACTTTACTGTGAAATTGGCTAAATCAGTGGATTTAAAAGGGGATTGGGAAGAAGCTCTGCAAGCGTCACAGCAATGCCATCAACAAAGCTCTTGTCAACATTGACACGTATTGAGATATTCAGCTTTTTTTAGTGTCAAAGGAAAAGGTTTTTAAGAAGCACCCTTCTTGATACAGAATTTATTTGCACTGGCAAGTTAAGCAGAATTTTAAGAACAGTAAAACATGTAAAAAGTACTGCCCCATTAGATCCATCATGTTAAGATATTAATGGGGGTTTCAACACTCTCTAGGTATCCAGCGATATTACAGAGCCACAGAGGGTTTGTGATAGCTATGCTTTTTTGCTAAGGTGTGTGTAGGTCCAGAGCAACAATAACACATTTGTTAATATTCAGTATGTCAAGCCTGACTACATAGCAATTTCTAAGAACCACTTTGACACTTTGGGGGTCATTCTGACCCTGGCGGTAATTACCGCCATGGCGGAGGTCGGCGGTAGCACCGCCAACAGGCTGGCGGTGCACCGCTGGGCATTCTGACCGCGGCGGTTCAGCCGCGGCCAGAAACGGAAAGTCGGCGGTGTACCGCCGACTTCCCGCTGCCCTTGAGAATCCTCCATGGCGGCGGAGCACGCTCCGCTGCCATGGGGATTCTGACACCCCCTACCGCCATCCTGTTCCTGGCGGGTCTCACGCCAGGAACAGGATGGCAGTAGGGGGTGCCGCGGGGCCCCTGGGGGCCCCTGCAGTGCCCATGCCAATGGCATGGGCACTGCAGGGGCCCCCGTAAGAGGGCCCCACGAAGAATTTCAGTGTCTGCTTTGCAGACACTGAAATTCGCAACGGGTGCAACTGCACCCGTCGCACCTTCCCACTCCGCCGGCTCCATTCTGAGCCGGCGTCCTCGTAGGAAGGGTGTTTCCCGCTGGGCTGGCGGGCGGACTTTTGGCGGTCGCCCGCCAGACCAGTGGGAAACCCAGAATGACCGCCGCGGTCTTTTGACCGCGGTACGGTCTTCTGGCGGTTCCCGCTTGGCAGCGGCTACCGCCGCCCGCCAAGCTTAGAATCACCCCCTTTGTCAGTTTTGATATTTGAAAATCAGTCTCAGAAAATGGCCTTTAAATACAGAAAAGTGATTATGAAGCTTCATTTAAGACAGTAACTTGACAGCGAATACTGAAAAGAAATCAACATGGTGTTTGTAAAAAACATATGAAGACCCTTCCTTATACATGGAATATTATCATAATCAGTCTGGATATGGAAGTTTCTGTTTCTTTCAAGGTGTGCCTGTTATGTATGGCTCCGGACGGGAAGGGTTTTTTCAAAGTTTGTTTAGAAAAGCTGTACATTTCTGAAGAAAAGGGTTTGAAATAGCCAACCACCATGTTAAAGCTGCTGCTGCAAACATTGCTAAGGATGTAGTTGGCTCAGTTACTTAGCTGTTGCAGAGCATATCAACAAACAGCACGAAGTAGGAGCCGAACTTCTGAACAGGCCGAAGATTTGTACCAAAAGGAAGAGAAAAGTATCACGCTAAAGGGGTCTCCCACTGCCTCATAAAAAAGGAACCACACTTTGAAAGTCCCTCACAAAAGAAAAAGCTCTGCAAGTCACAAGAGGTCTTCCAAGAATAGGAAGATCGATGCGCATGAAAATATATTTTAAACTAAAAAAGTGATAACACTGGCCCTTGTACACTATGCCTGCGGAGAATGTGTCAAGTGAGTGCCATGTCAGAGTTAGACTTGTTTTCTCTCAAGTCCACACAGACCAGCATTGAAAGCAGTTTTTCATGGAAGTGTTAGCGGCTTTAACACCTGTGGCCCTAATAGAGTTATTTGTATCTGGATCTTCACACATGTATATGGATCTCAACAATAGTCTTTTACACCTGATTTGTAAAATCACAAATACTGATGGGACCAATATAGAAGCAGATGCCAAAGTCACAACAACTTCTTATCCCCATTGCTACTATTTGTAATCAAGTAGACATAACCCTGGGTGACCATCTCATAACACAAAGTGATAATATGTATGCCTATTGAGCCTATATCAAAAGTATTCTCAATTATAGCAATGAAGCCCTTGATACCAAATTTTCTGAAGGGTTATTTTACATGGACACATTTTTCCACCTTGAAAATACAAATCTGGATGGTGACAATGGGGTTTTGAAAAGAGAGCCTGCTTCGCATCTAGAAGTAAGCAGTTTGAACTCCTCTGCCACATACATCTTGAGCTCTTTTTTCAAGAAAAACTACTTATCAACAGGGTTGGTCTTAAGGTAAAACTTTCCCACAACATAGATGCATTTTGCCTCATCAGTGAAGATGCTGAGCAATATAACTTGGTCATGCTTTCGGCCGCTTTATTCATAAAGAGAGTAAAGGTGTTGCCCAGCGTCAGATTGGCACATGCTGAAGCTTTGCAGCTATCAAATGTCATGTACAATATTGAGAGAGTGGCTTTGAAGATAATCAACATACTTTAAGGAACATGCTTAACTCAGCAACAAAGGTGCATATTTATACTTTACTTTGGCCGTTTTAGCATAAAAAATGTTGACACTAAAACAGCGCATAGCTAACTCCATATTTATATTTTGATGCCACCCTAGTGATGCGATAACCAAGTATATACACATACCTGACATACCTGTAGTGTGCACATACATCTGTTTACTGCATTGTGTCCCACACATACGTACACAAAATGTCTGCCATTGAAGACCATGGGGCTGAATCATGAGAAATGGGGCAGCACCTACTCCAGTGCCACCTCACATGCACCCCTATTTCCCCCTAAGAACACCATGTCTGTTCCAACTATCAGAAATGGTCCACCATGGTGTTGAGTCTGTGAAAAAACACTAACATTCATGGATGACATAGTAGGATGCGGTAGGAGTATAGTGGACTTACCTGACCTTACATGCACCGTACTAAGGCTCCCAAAGCCTGCACTGTGCATGTGTAAAAAGTGTCTGTCAGAAACCATGTAATAGAAGCTAGGAGATACTACTGCACCAAATTACATCATCCTACCAATGTGGGACACACACTCCTGTACACTTGATGGCTGGCACAACCATCATCTGTCACAAAAGGTCACTATGTGTCACACTGCATCATGCAATGATCATATGGACAGCGCAGTCTAGCTTTGGTTTTAAGTTCTGCTCGCAAATTAATATTGTGTTGATTTGATGTGTGAGTTGTGAATGAAATCAGACCGAAAGACTTTGTCAGCGTCTCAGCGATCGCGCTGAGGAGTGGTTTGTATGTGTTAGTGTGATGTAAGTGGTGCCGCAAAAGGATTTGAAAACAGGTGCACCATCTCCAGAAGTTATGAATATTACTATAAGGTTATTGAGTTTCTGAAAACGAGAGTTTTGCTGAAAAATGTTGATTGGCAACGCATAGATAGGACGGCACAGGAAGGGAAGGAATCGGATCATTCTTACTATGAAAGGTTGTTGAAGGTGTTTAAACAATTCAGTGATGTGGAAACAATTGAGAAAGAGAGAATGAATCATTTGGTGTTTAGGTTTGTTGAAGGATTAAAACCAGAAATTAATCAAATGATTAAGAATCATTTAATCTGCTGGCAAGCTAAACCGATTGATGAAGTGTTACAGTATGCAAAATACTGCAGAGATGAGATCGAATTGAAGCAGAAAAAGTTTGAAAGAGACAGCAATGGTGATGCAGATTAAGGCTGCACAGAGAGGATTGCAGGGAAATTTTCAGCCATGGCCACAAGGGAATGGTAAGTTCCAGAGTCAAGGCAGAGGTCGAGGTGGAATGATGCTTCCGTTGGTCAATAGAAATATGGATTTGAGTTCAGTGGTGATGCAAGATGAGCAACAAAGGGGGGAAGTGTTACCTTGTCATAATTGCAGGTTAATTGGACATTGGAAAATACAGTGTACGATGTTGAATCAAAGTGGTGTTGTACAGCAGACAAACGGTGTCAATTCACATCAGAGCATGAGAGGACCTTGAATGGGGTGTCAAAATCAACATTTCCAGAATAACATGAATAGTATGCAAGGTTTTCAGCCTTTACAACCAATGTAACAGATACAGAATACACAACCACAGGTACAACAAGTACAAATGCCACAGATACACCAAATGCAGCCACAGGTGCAGATGTTGCCTGTACAGCAAATGCACATGCCGAGACAGGTTCAAATGATATAGAGTCCTATGGATCAACAACAGGTAATGCTTTTGCAAGTGGTCACAAATCAGAAAAAGAACAAAAGTAAAATAAAAGTTAACCAGTTTCCTTTACACAATGAGGATGAAATAAAAGATGAATTGCCGTTGGATAGTTCAGATAAGGAGGAGTATGTGATGGCAGCATCATTAGAAGTGGATCAGAGGGGTCCTTATGTGAAGGGTGAAGTACATGGTCATGAAGTTAATTTTCTGGTTGACGCAGGAGCAACACGTTCGACAATAAGAACTGTAGAAGTTCCAGACATATCGATTTCAGAGAAAACAGTTCAGATGGTAGGAGTTGCGAACAAGCATCTGACTAACACTCTTACAGAACCAGTTCTTGTTAAGGTTGGCATTTTTAGAGATTTTCACAGTTTTGTCATTTGTGATTCTAGTCCAGTGTCATTACTGGGAAGAGACTTGCTGTGTAAGATAAATTGTTCAATTTCATGTTCAACTAAAGGGATTGAGATTGCGACAAACGGTGATGGAGAGGAAACAACTATTGCTGTTGAAAAGGAATCAGTGTCCAGAGACTTTCCTCTGATTAATTTTGATGATCAAACTAATGAAAACGAACAGACAAATGAAGACAACAATTCAGTTGACTTAATTGATTTCTTTTCAGTTTTTGAAAAAAAAGATCTACCAGTTGACTTACAGGAAAGGGTCAAGTCAAAGGTTTGGGATTTGTCAGGTAAAGACTGGTTTATTTAAAGGAGTTGAAGAGTCAGAGTGACTGTGAAAGAGAATGTGGTGTTTCCACAAACTGCACAATATCCAATTTCAAATGAGGCAATCAAAGGGATAAAACCTTTAATAGAACAGTTTTTGGAACAGGGAGTTTTGAAGGAAGTGATAAGTAGCCCGTGTAATTCACCAATAATGGGTTTTAAAAAGCCAAGTGGGAACATTCGTCTGGTCCAGGATTTGAGAAAAATAAATTATATTGTGGTGAAATGTTGTCCAGTCATGCCAAATTCAGCTGTGATAATGTTTCAGACTCCATGTGAAGCTAAGTGGTTCAAAGTGATTGATTTGTGTCAAGCATTCTTTTCCATGTCTCTACATGAGGACAGTAGATATCTCTTTTGTTTCAAATTCCTGACCAGAGTCTACTTCTTGTGTAGAATTCCTCAAGGGTTTTCAAAGTCACCATCGATTTTCAATCAGATTTTGAAAAATAACCTGGAGTCATTGGTAATACCTTACCAATCGACATTGGTGCAATACATTGATGATTTACTAATTGCATCAAAGACAAAAGAAGGTTGCAAAGAGGATCCAATTGCATTGTTGAACTTTTAAAGAGACAATGGTCATACGGTGTCTCCTACTAAGTTGCAGTATTGTCAGCGAGAGGTGAAATATTTGGGTCATTTGATTGAGAAAGGATCTAGGAGAATCTTGAGGGAAAGAGTAGCGACAATTATGAGAATGAAAATACCAAGTTCACAGAAAGAGTTGAGAATGTTTCTGGGAATGGTAGGATTTTGTTGTCAGTGGATTCCAAATTTTTCAGCCATTTCTAAACCTTTGCAAAGGCTGATGCATAAGGATGTTTCAGATCCCATAATGATGGATAAAGAATGCATGAGAGCATTTACTGAGTTGAGAGAAAGTTTGTGTCAAGCTCCAGCTTTAGGTATGCCTAATTACACAAAAACTTTTCTGTGGTTTTGTCATGAGCGTGATGGATGTTCTTTGTCTGTCCTGACACAGACACATGGTGGTGTCAATCGACCAGTAGCATATTTTTCAGCTACTTTGGATCCCGTTGCTGCAGTCTTACCAGGATGCTTACGAGCAGTTGCAGCAGTTGAGCAGAGTATAACTCAAAGTGAAAATTTGGGAATGGGTTATCCTCTGACAATAATGGTACATCATTCAGTAGAAATTCTATTGACACGATCAAAGACACAATACCTGACCAATGCAAAATTGACACGTTATGAGACAGTGATTCTTGGGGCACCAAATGTGATGATCAAGAGGTGCACAGTGCTTAACCCGACCAAGTTGTTACCAGATGAGAGAGATGATCCAGACAAAATAGACAATACTGAGCATGATTGTTTAGAAGTGACCGAATTATACCCAAAACCAAGAGATGATATTAAAGACACTTGTTCAGAAGACAATGATCAAATTATCTTTGTTGATGGTTCCTGTCTAAGAGACAACAGAGTTTCATTGAGAGCAGGATAAGCAGTGTGCACAATTACTGGCATACTAGAAGCATCATGCCTTAAAGGAGGGATTTCTGCTCAGGTTGCAGAATTGGTGGCTCTTACTAAAGCATGCCAATTATCAGATCAGATCAGATGAAAGTATTGATCTACGCTGACAGCCAGTATGGATTCGGCATCGTACACAATTTTGGGCAAGTTTGGGCACAGAAAGGCTTTTTAACCTCATCGGGTTCACCTGTAAGGAATGGTGAAAGGATACATGAATTACTACAGGCTGTACAGAAACCTTAGAAAATTGCCTTGGTTAAATGCAGTGCATATCAGAAAGGACAAGATTATGTAACTTTGGGAAATGCTTATGCAGACTAGGTTGCAAAATGTTGTGCCTTAAATGGTATCTCATTTAAAGGAACTTGGGAATTGATGTCTGAAAATGCTGACGTTTATACAAATTTCACAATGCAAACTGTTGAGACCTTAGAAGAGCTGAAAGCCATACAGAACAATATTTCAGAAGAAGAGCGTAGAGACTGGGCGAAACATAATTACATTCAAAGAGAAGATGACATTTGGGTAACAATAGAAGGGAAAGTGGTTTTACTAAACAGTCTGTTGACACAAATGGCCAGATATTATCATGGTCAAGCACCCATTGGGAGAGACGCGATGATCAGGTGTTTCAAACAGTTCTGGTATAATCCAAAATTTTGACAAGTTGTTGAACTGGTTTACCATGAATGCATTGTCTGCCAACAGATGAATGTAGGCAAATGAACAGTTGTCAACATGGGACACATAGGCATGGCACGAGATCCATTCAGCAGAATGCAAATAGATTTTATTGAGATGCCTGCGTGCGCTGGTTTGAAATACGTGTTGGTGATTGTGTGCATTTTTAGTCCCTGGATTGAGGCATATCCAACAAGGAGGAATGCTAGCCTTACAGTAGCTAAGTTACTTTTAAGAGAGTTTACTCCACGTTTTTGTTTTCCGGTCTCTTTGGAATCAGATAGAGGGAGCCACTTCAATAACGAAGTGATAAAATTACTTTTTTCAGCTTTAAACATTCAGCAGAAACGACATTGTAGTTACCGCCCAGAAGCCTTGTAGAGGATTTGTAGAGCAGATGAATGGAACTTAAAAGTCTCGATTGGCAAAAGTGTTTGCGTCAATGAATTTAAAGTGGCCAGATGCTTTACCATTAGTTCTAATGTCAAGCAGAAGTACTCCTGACAAGAAGACTGGGTTGTCCCCTCATGAAATTTTAATGGGGAGAGCAATGAGATTGCCAGCGATACCTGCAAATGAACTTGTGAATATTACAGATGACCTGGTGCTAGATTATTGCAAAAGCCTAGCTGATGTGGTTCAGTCTTTTTCTCATCAGGTGGAAGCAACGACGGTGCAACAAATACAAGGTCAAGGCCACAACTTGAGAGCTGGTGAGAAAGTCGTGTCTGGAGCCACGGTGGAAGGGGCCCTACCAAGTCATTCTTGTGACAACGACAGCTGTGAAATGTGCAGGTTTACCAAACTGGGTGCACGCCAGCCACACGAGAAAAGTGAATAACCCAACAGAACAAGAAGAGGAGCTGTTGAAGATACCAACAGCTAACAACTTTCAAGGTAAAGAGCAAGAAAGTGAAGAGTTGGATCCTGAGAATGATCGAGATGTACCTACTCCTATGACAGATGAGAAAGAACAAGGTTCAGAAGAGACTGAACAATCTGCGGACAGAGTAGAAGAAGAGTCGGTTGAAGAAGAAAGAGAAATATCAGTCAAGAGAAATTCTGATCATAGGAGGGTGTCCTCAGAAGAGAGTGATCAGAGACAATAGGCTGAGAGAAGATCTGCTCAGAGGAAGGTATCCTCATTAGCAGGTGGTTTGACATACCAAACCGAACAATGGACTGACCCCATTGGGAAAGGAATTGAGGGTAGTTCGCCCAAGTGGATTATACTCTTCCTGAACCAGTTGCGGGAACGTCAGAAGAAAGAGGTTCAAATTCAAGTGCAAACCCAATCTTGAGAAAGTTGTTAACAAAGAAGACATTGAAAGGAGACAATTGGCCGGAGAAAGGTTCAAAAGGTGGAAGAATAAATATAGTACCATCGATTCAGGAGGAAAAGGAGTTGAACGAAGGCAAAAACAGTAGTGGAGAAGAAGGCGAAAGAAGTAAGAAATCGAAAAGAAAAAGAGTTGCAAGCAGGCGATATTCTGGTAACTACAAATGAATAGTAAGAAGAATTTTTGAGCTATTGTTTAGATAGAGACACTGAAAATTTGTATTATTCTGGTGCGTGAAGATTATGAGAAAACATTTGAGAATAATTGGAGACTTATTTGAAAGTCATGCCTGAAAGAGACATTAATAACTGGAATAGAAAAATTGATTATCAGATTTGACAAGCTGCTACATTGGTTTTGACAAAAGACTGTCCTGAGTAAATGAACTATTGAAAGAAAAAACTATTTTAGGTGGGATTTTGTTTTTGATTTTGTTTGCTTTATTTTTTAAATTAAAATTGAGAATCTTTAATAACCAAACAGTAGAATTAGCCGTTGTAAAGTTTTAGTTATTGGTTTGGCAGTAGCGAGTGTGTTAATGTGTTTATTGTTATTCGTAGGAGTGATTGTTTATGAGACAAATGGAGCCAACCATACTGCAAAGATTGATCATTCTCTGGATACAACTATTACATGATTAGTGAAAGAGAAGTTTAGAATAGATGTCAAATACTTACATGAAGAGAAAGAGCTTTCCTCTAATGCTGCCTATCGCCTATTGCGTGAGTATGTTGAGGTGATGGACTCAAAAGATTGTTTTGTCTGTACGCAGATTCCGACTTCAGTGGAAGAAGGAACTACTTACCATAGTTTGCCAGTAACTTATGCTATAAGCTGCAGTCTTTTACTAACGCGCTTTTATAACCAAGAAAATATTCAGTATTTCTATTCAAATTATGACATGGTATTTTCATTTGTAACTGTCATTGGTTATTTGAATAGAATAGCCAAAGATAATAACGTAGTTATTATGAGAGATTTCTTTGAGCCTACTTTAACCTTTGGTACTACATTTGCTCACCGTAACAATTTAACATGTTTACTAACATCTGGTTTAAGAAATGTTTAGATAATACAGAAGATAGAAGGAGAGAAATAAAGGCAGGGAGAGATAAGGGAATGATTAGTCGAAAACCTGGGATTGATTATGCTTATACTGACATTACTAAAGAAGGAAAACTAACATTGGATGTTGAGCATGTGGTAAAGCTTTGTATATACGGGCCATAGAGTAAAAATGATAGAGTGTTTGTGGGACAGAGTGAGTGTAGACATCTGTTTATGTTTCGGAGTAAATGGGATTTTATGATGAATGGACAGGGTCCACCAGTGCCTGGTATTTACTATATTTGTGGAAGAAATGCATATTACCGTCTTCCTAGAGGATGGTATGGCACATGTTATTTGGGAATAGTCTTTCCAAAAATTTATCAGCTGGAAGACTTGAGTAAATTTCCTGGGAGGACAAAAATTCAAACGAGATACAAGCGAGAATCAATATCTAGCATTGTGAGAGTCATTTTTGGAGCTATAATTCCTTCAGTAGGAGTAGTTCTGAATTCTACTAAGATACAGAAGTTGTCTACAATAGGGGATAACATGTTGACAAGTTATTTTGGAGCTATCATTCTTTTAGATACTGAGTTGGCTGCTACAAGTGCTATGGCACTTCAGAACCGCCTTGCGTTAGACATTCTTTTGGCAAAAGAGGGCGGAGTTTGTAAATTACTTGGTTCAAGTCATTGTTGTGCATATATTCCTGACAATTCAGGAGAAATTAGAGAGTTGATTAAAAACGTAACAAATAACAAAGAAGATTTAAAAGAACTAACCGAAACTACAGTTTGGGAGAAAGCTGGCAAGGGAATTGCAGATGTGGGAAATTGGTTTGGCAATATGGGAAAAGGAATTATATTGACAATAATAAAATGGGTGTTGATAAATGTGTTTTGCTTAATTGGAATCTGGGGGATGTATAAATTAATGAAATGTTTGAAAAGGAGACGACTTGATAGGAATCGGAGATGATTTGACATACAAATGACTAAATTCTATGGGTAAAATAAAGGGAAAAAGAAAAATAATGCAAAAGTAAATGAGACCAGATTTTGAATTTTGAAATGTTAATATATACATTTATTATGGATTGGTTTAATGACATAAATAGTCATCAGAGGAGGGATTGTGAGAGTGTGAATTCTCTAATATATTTTATTAATGATTTCTAATGTATTAATCATATAGTGAATTAACATGGAAAAACAGGTGACTTTTGTGAATGGTTGCCATAATTCATTTTGTTCTCTGGCTAAGCAAAATTCTATATGAAGTCGTAGTTATTTTCCGTTGCTCAGTGCTTATATAAAAGAGTGTGCTTAATAGCTTAATAAATGTGTAAATAGCTACCCCTAGCAGTTTGCTGCACTATGTCTTACAAGGTCAGATTTATTAAGTCATTACACAAGTTGAATGTTCTATTGTTTGAAATTGTCACTAATACGTGATTTCTTCCTTGAGGATGGTAGTAAATGTTTCAAGGCAAGAAGTATCTTCCTGAGGAGAGAAGTTTAGACAAGATGGAACAATGGAGTCACAGACGAGACGGAAGAGGAAAAGTTACTGTTATTAATGTGTCTTGGTTATTGCTAACGTCATTGTGTTTTAGGTTATCGATTAGAATGACTATTGGTTGAATCATAAACCACCTCATGTACTGACCAATCATAAACATTTTGAAGATTAGTATAACAACCTGGGTAGGATTTTCTGGAGTCAGATTTTTAGATTTGTTGTTCTTAGTTCGGAGTTCCTAATGGTGGTTCGAGTTGTGTTAGCAGTGTGGGTTTAGCTGTCGATAGGCCCGATTTTCTGAAGACTTACCTGATGGTGTCCCTTTGCTGAAGTAGACTGTATGTTGTTGTTCTATAGGTAATATATGAAATCACATTGCTATATGTGTCTCTTTTGCTTTGCAGGTACCTGCTGCAACTTATAGTTTACATGCTGCATTATAACAATAATATTTTTTTTTTATAATAACCCGAGCTAGTGTGTTTTTCTAAATGTGGGTTTCTAAATTCTTTTGCATGAAGTCCAACATGTTGATGCTAATTTGTGGTTAGTGAGGGAATCGTCCTTCATATGCTCAAGATTCATATTGACACTCTTTGATTGTTTGTACTAATGTCTACTTTACTTTTGTTGCCAATTCTAAGTGTTATTAATCAGTGTTATGATACTTGTTATTATTTGCTTGACTGCTTTGATTAAACTCAGATATATAAGACGTTCTAATCAGCCACTATTGATTCTATATGCTTATCATTTGTGTTTGAGAGTTATTTTTGTGACATTAGCATTGTTAATCTAGGGAAATAAATGTATAATCATTCTTAATAAACTGGTGTGGTTATTGTTTGAGGTCCAGATCCTTGAATATATTGATTACTGTTGATGATTACATTACTCATTGATGACATCCCCTCAATCCTTTGTCTCTTCGATCCATTGATCTCTTGTGTAGAATCCACTATTCAATTTAAAGTAATAGCTAGGATTTCGTGGCACTGCAGCACAATGCTGTATCAACATTGGAACCCATTGTGCGGCTAGGAAGTGGTATGTGCCATGTAAGAATAGAACACTGCTTCAAATATGGACTACACAACACATGTACCTAAATCATAACCATCACTTTTGGGAACAACATAAAAACTTCCCAGGCCCTTGAGCCACTACCCAAGTTTGTCATGTCCATCAACACAGTCCAAAGAAACCATTTCACAAGAACAGGAACATACACCACACCACAAGCAAGTCTGGGTCACCACTCCAACTAAAATGTACAACTGCCATGGGATGTTTCAACCCACTATCAACATTTACCAACAAATCTCCTCTCTATCCTTTGCAGCTGACCAAGGGTATGGCATACAGTCATGGGTGAGAACCCCATTTGCCAGTCCCGAAATGGGGGATCAGAGGGCCTACAACGAGGGACACAGGAAAACTTGTAATGTGGTGGAGAGGACATTTGTCTTCCTAAAACCCAGGTTCAGGTGCCTGGCCCTGACAGGAGGAAGCCTCTTGTATGCTCCACCCCTTGTTTGCAAGATCATCCTGGCATTTGCAATCCTGCACAACATTTGTGTAAGGACAAATATCCCCAGGAATTAACAAGATGATGTACCCAGCGAGAACGGGGATGAGTTAGGAGCACATAATGTGGAGGGGGAACAAATGGACACTAATACACGAGTTCATATCAGACTCCACTTTGTGAAGAACTTCTACACATGGTGGAGAACGTCTACACATAGTTACTATACTTTAAACATCACATTGTAAATAGCACAAATAAACCACTTTGCACCAGAATCTCCTTGGTCTACGCCTTCTCCACTAAATACACCATTGGAATGGGACTCAAACCTCAATGAGCAGGTAGGTAACACAAAGGTGACCAGTATGGTAGCAACAACGTTTGTGACATAAGTGGGTCTACTGCCACCCTCTCAAATATCAGTGACAATCAATTTGCAGCATGCGACTCCTGAAGGTCTAGATCCGTGCACCACCACATATAATGTCCTGTCAAGTGGGCAAGGTGCTAATACATAGCCCATTCACCACAACAACACCATGCATAACAGGATGAAGGTAAGGGGGGGCACACATGAGGTAGGGGCTGTCAACAAATGGATATCAAGTTATGTATGAAGAGAACACTGTCATAAGTCATGGTGACAATAGCATTGCCTGCATGGTACATGTGTGACAATTGTGGTACATCATTGTGAACTGTGGTCCCTCAGTAAATGCCCAGGGATTGTATCCAATGTCCAATGCTGAGCCTGCACAGTGTATCAATGAGATTGTGTCCCGGCACTGCCAATGTGTACAACCCTGGCCCATAGTGGACTGTATGGCACATGGAGTGCACAATGGGTTGCCTTGACTACATAATCAGCTATGGGTGCGGAATCACTATCCAAACACACAACCCGTAATCATGATTTATGGATTTTGTGGGACAATACACCACCACATATTCAACTGGGTTGAATGTAGGCAGAGTTGCAAATATTCACTCAGTACATAAGGTGCACACTTGTCACACAAATCTGTTGTCTTAACACATGGCTAGAGAAAATCTAGGCAAACATCTGCAGACTGATGTACGGGTGTCTGTCTAGGTAGCAACCGGTTTGCCAGGATCAACAATGCTTGACGTGTCAGCATGTATATCTAGTATGCTGTGTACAACCACATCACACAGCACAAAGCAATACACACCACCCATTGTCACCCACATGACAGAACAAGTGCATGATAGCAACATTAACAAATAGTCCCATACATGTTGTGGCCTCCAACATCGCAATCAGGTGTAGGATGTGCAACTCTGTCCAGCATTGTTGAGATATGTCTGAAACACAATGCCAAACTGAGTGGGGGTAGACATGCCCATATATGTTACAATTGGCAAATGACCTCTCCAGCACTGAGATGATGTGACACCTCAATATCAGTCAGTCATGGTAAGAGTTAACTAGGTTGTGCCATGCTGGAAGAAATGTAAACACATGTACTAGGGACGTTCTGGATGGACTGATTCCAGACACCCACAGATATGTGCAAATATAACATGGGAGGTGAAATGGAGACAACACACATGGTGTTGCAGGAGTGATGTCATGTGTGTGTGGAACTCATGACAACTCATGAATACCATCAATGGAGCCGTACCTATCAAGTAGGCAGGGGAAAGAGCAGTAAACATCTTCCATATACACAAGTCACATGTTGCATGATGTCCATGTCTGAATAGACAATGTTGCAGTAGAAGATGTGCACAAAGAATGGGAGCAATCTAGGTGACAATTAATGCCTCACCAGTAGTGCAGGAATACATGGAGAAGGGACACACATAGACCAACACTGACTGTACAACACATCAATGTCTACATGTCAACATTTCACATATGTACAGAGAGGGTGGCCAGGTCAGTACATCACCCAGTCATGTTGGCCACTAGCATACTATGGTATTTGCCCATCGCATTCTATCATGACATGAGCCTGTGACAGACAATACCATCTGCACCCTGGCACGTTTCCAATACTGAAGTCACAACAGAGATACAAGCCCAAAAAGATGCCCAAGGAAACTGATAAGGACATCAAAACATGTCACATGTCTCAAATGTACAAGACCCAAGTGTTGTACATGAGAGGGGAAAGCTGACATCAAGTACGGCAGAGGTAAATGTGAGATTCTGGACTGTAGGACCACAATTGTGCATGTGATTGTCTACTGGGGAGTGTGCATAGTACTGCTGAGTTGCAAACATGAAGAGGCTAGGTCCCTGCTCAATGAACCCACACACCGCTGCTCTAGCTACATGCACATATCACATTGTCAGGGGCCTGTTGCATGTGCACAGGGGGGTGATTAAACTGGGGCTCCATTGACTTTACCCTCCACATGCAACCATGGGTTTGTGTTGCGATAGAAACTCACACTGTTATGATGATGAATAGGCTAGCAGCTATGCCAGACTGCAACACTGTAATACACCAATGTATGCCATTGTTTGTGACAGTCAATACAAACATGATGTGGACAAATATGGGTGCCTAGTTGTTGGCATGCACACATATGCACACATAGGCCACATATGTCAGCACACATGTACATAGAAATAGGATTGAGAGCAAAAGGCAACCTAGCACAAAAGTAAGGGCATAGGTATCACTAGATCAGTGACTGTCAAAAATGAGATTCACATGTGTTCTGACATACGGAAATATAGGTGGCACTGAAGTGACAACTCATGCATTTGTCAAATGGCAACATGTGTCATGCAGGAAGATAGTAATGTGAGGTTCCACTTCCCATGAACACACCACTGTCGTCATATGTGACAGAAATCACAAAACATATGCCATAAACACACACTGCAGACACCAATCTTCCCAAACACATGTGTATATGACATCTCCTGCAACTACGGTGCATGGGGGCACAAATGGCACACATGTAGCAAAGCAGCATGAAGGGAAATCCAACGAAACACCACAGAGTGGACACACATACACAGGAAATTGGCAGGGTTGACGTGATGTCAGTGCAGTCCACTGAGTATTGTGTGTAGAAACTTTCATGGTTGTCACAAGCATTACCATGTGTTGGACATAGGCCACCAAACACGTTTGGTGTTGTAGGTATATGTACACCTGTATCTCAGACATAACAATGTAGTCCACATCCAAATTGTTTATGTACACATGTATGCACACATGGCACACATGTGCCAACATGTCTGTGGAAACAGTGTAGCTACACATGTACATGTGCATGAGGTATTGAGTAATCGCATGCAGCAGACTCACAAACAAATCCACAGGCCCAACATATAATTGTCACCGTAATGGCAGTACTGGACGTTCACCCACATGTTGTAATACCACATATACACCATTGTTGCACACCCCATCTAACATGTGAAGTAACTCAAGGTTCACTCAAGGCACGCAATGCAAAAATCCACACAATGTCGTAATGCATGAAAACATTTTCACACATACCCATATGCCATGGAATACCCCTAAGCTAATAGACACATAGCCCTTGTGCGTCTATTGAATGTCCACAGGCCTTTTCACGCTAATGGCAAGAAAATACGACACATAACTGCGTCCAAAAAAGTGATGCATGACTGAAAAACGTGACTCACATGCCAAGGAAGTGATGTACTAGGACATCCTGTCTGCAAACATGCTAAAGTGAGTGTAGTTTCACTTTCACTTCACAGTCTGTTTCTCTGTGACTGTGTGAGGTTGTGTGGTTTAGGTGCTGGTGGATATGTGGAGTGTTGGCTGTCTTTGTAGTGTTCATTGTGCTGTGTCCTGTGGTTTTTGTATATGAATTGTCTTATAACTTGTATTTTGTTTAGTAACTGTACTGTTTTTGCCTCTATACTGTGGGGTGTTTGTCTGGGCGAGTTTAGTTGTTGGGGTGGTTTGGATAGTTGGGTTTAGTGTAAGGGTTACATTGTATTTATTTTTTGGGTGAACTCCATTCACCACAAGGAATGTCTGGCAAAGGGAGGATGGGCTGGATGTCTGCAGATGAGCTGGAGGGGTTCATCTGGCTTGAGGCACACTACCCCCCCATGATGCTGCAACTGGGTGGCAGGGTGATACCTGGCCACCCCACAGAGGCAAGGCAGCTGCAGTGGGACAAGGTGCTCCACCACCTTACCCGGATATTTTCTACTTGAGGGAACGACCACCAACTAAAGCATCGCTGTGCAGATCAGGTGTCAAAGGAGCAGGATCTGCTCGACCACATGGGAATTCAGATTGGTGGAACAGTTGGTAAGTCTCCCATTGCCATACAATCTCCTTTTTTTGCATGTGCAGTACAGTTGCAGATAAGTTTGAGTGCTGCATACAGTGGTTCGTGGGCATGTCGAATGGAACCTGTATGAAGAGTCCCTGTGCCACGTTAGGGCTGCATTTCAAATGTACAACAATTAAGCAAATGCAGGACAGATGTATCATTCACCCTGCACAACCATCACAAAGTGTTGTGATGCATGCATAGTGTAACCCAGTAATGAGCAGCTACAAATGATGCCATGCAACATGGATAAAAGGGGGTCCCAAAACATTGTTGGGATCCCAAAGTATTATCCTTTGAGCCAAAAGATAATTCCCTATGTATAATTTTTAAGCACTCAGAACGGCTGCTGAGAGAAGGTGTGATATGTGGGCATCTAAATGTATGAGAAGGGCCCCCATGTACTCAGAGGTTTTGATGATCTGTTGCATCTCCTGCTGAGTGCATCATTGACCGTCATATGAATAGATGATGTTGGACCACACCTGCATCATGCTGTGACTTATTTCTGACTAAGTACACACATGGCAGTGAGTAAGGGGTCCAGTGAGGGCCACAAGGACAGTATAGATGCAATTGGTGCTGAACCACTGTAGTTCTATCGGCCCCTTTGAGTCATTAGCCAAGGCCGTATAAGGGTGCTTGATCATGCACTGGGCCAGACTACTGGCTGTTTCATGTTCCAACTCATTGTGTATCACAAACATCCTATATGAGGTCTATAACCAGGGCTGCCCTGCATCAGCTCCAGCACTGGCACATCACTAACTAACTTGCACCACCAGATGCATCCTTTGACCACTGAGCAAGTGTGTCTGTGTTGAGCCGAATTTCTATGCCCATGTTTTGATCCCTCACTGGACTAACAATGGTATACCATGGCAACAACTGCAGGCCACACACTATGGGCACTACATCCATGATTTAACTCAGTCAATGTGCAGGTGGGTACACCAACTTCAGGAGTACACTCCCACGACAATTTTGAAAGTCTGTGTGCCTTATGATAGCACACACATATTACTTACTTCACTGAAGGATGTATAATGCCAATCCTCAACACCTTGGAATGTCTACAAAACTCCAGGGTAGTAGTTTGTCAGTTTGCTGTGACAATGATGTAGATGTATACAATATCTGACGCAGACTGAAATGCTATGGGTGTTACAATTGGCCAGGCACTGCAACAACCATCACATGCCCCTCAGATGGATTATACATTACCATGGAGTCCCATATGGTCATGGAGGTGTCATGCTAACAGACAGCTGCATGACAATGCCATGTATAAATTGTGCAGTGAGAAGCACCACAGAAGTGTCAGGGACAGTGATGGTTTATAAGTGTGTGGGTCTACCTTATCTGAGCGTATGTGTGATTGAGTGACCATAGATGTTTGTCAGTTACTATGATCTACCACTAGGATGACTTCCTCACTCAGCCTATCCAGGTTACAGGGAACAATGTTGTCCATTTACTGAAACTTAGCATTTACACTAAGCAATGTTTTCCATTCATGTCTTGCAGGTGGACAGCGCTCTACACCATAGGAGAGGTGGAGCGTTTTCACATCATGTATGTTGGAATGTTGTGCAATGAGAATGGCTTGTATGTAGTTCAAGTGCCAACGTGCGCTGTCATGGAATTGTGTGTACTAGGTATAGTAATGGCGGAGTACATATTCATTGCTGTCTACCATTATAGGTCACAGGGCAGCTGTATATGTATATAGCATGCCTGGGGACAACCACTTTGTGACAGCACCATTGGAAGCACTGTGTGCCACACATAGCATACACTTATTGACAAGATGGTACAGATGTGGGTTCTATTTGCAGAAGTCTCTAGGGCAGTGGTTCCCAACCTGTGGGCCGGGGACCCCTGGGGGTCCGTGAAGCCTCCTCAGGGGGTCCGCGGCTGCTTAAAACATTTAATAATATTAGGTCCCAGCTATCAGTAATGACTCCTCGGGGGTCCCTGTGTTCCAATAATGATTCAGTGGGGGTCCCCGGGCTCCAGTATTGATAAAATGGAGGTCCACAGAAGTCAAAAGGTTGGGAACCACTGCTCTAGGGGGATTACGTAGGAGACACACACACCACAGGTGCCTCAGATATAATGAGTAGGTAGTACTGCAAGGAGTCATAATGTGCTGAACAACAGTCAGTAGTGTACACAATTTGTGGACAACTCTACTCCAGATGGTTGTGGGAAAAGTCTATGATTCTCCCACACCAGATGTTTGAAGTTTTCACAAAATGGTCCTGCCATCATGATAATGGTGACTGATGGAGGTCACATCACATATGCATATGATGTGAATTGTGTGTGAGTACCTGGTACTTTGATGATGTCTGACATGCATGTGCTAATGATGCAACACGTTTCAGGATACAGTTGCAGCACCCAATGCAGTGCCAAAAGTACTGTGGGCTTCAGGGCATCCATACAGCCACCATGTGTGTGCGTTTAACACATGTAGGACTACATAGCACAGGGTAGGGGGTTTCGGTTCTGTAATGTGTTGACAACTGTGATGTGTAGCTCAAGCTTTGCCCAACCTTTCTTCTGACAACATTGCATCAGTGGCACATGTGGATAAATCATTGGAAATGGTGTGGCCCCTTGTAACGTATGCTCAGGCCAGGTCTTGCACGTGGACACATGAATGTAGATTTACCAAACCTTAGAATAGCAGCTTGGTAGTTAGGAGCCCCACTATCATATGGCCCACACCTTGACTCCATAATGAGTGGCCATGCCTCGATGTATCACCAGGGGTGATAATGTGATGGATTGCATGCCCAGCCCCCTTATGCCCAGGGATACAGGAAATCCAGACCTGTAGAGGCATGTGATCCTCACAAGTTACATGAAACAATTGTTAATCAGGGTTTTATTTGTTCCTATCAGCTCTGGGCCCTTTTGATTAACAATGGATTGGCATCATCCCACTGACATGTACATGATACTGGTGATGTCTGGTTAGAAATAGGCATAGATGAGGAGGAAGTCATTGTTGAGGAATGTGTGTTGGAATGTATGTGTTATTTGCTGTTGCAGTGTACTTTACATTTCTGTATAAACTCCAACTGATGCTTGCTTGCCATCATATTTCAGCAGCCAACATGACTCATGAGCAGAGAGGGAATTTTATGAAGAGGGCAGAACGTTACTGCCACATCCTTGAAGTAGAAGCGGGATACTGTAGGATGGGATGAGAAAGGTTTGGGGAATGGCGTACCTTTGCACATGGGGGACAGAGAAAGCAGGCACCAAAGAACACAGGAGCAAGCTCCTCAGGGATGTAGGGGGTCACAGCTGGACCTGCGCCCTCCACATCAGCTGCACCAGTCTCCACACAGCCACATGTACTGCCACCAGTAGCCGGTGTTCATACACAGTTTGAGCTAGACCTCAGAAGGGACTTAAATAACATCCTCCTGAGACTGGACAAATTGGAGGAGGAATCAGCAGACAACAGGAGGATGTTGAAGTACATTAAAAAAAGGCTAAGAAATGAACAGTTGAACCTGTGGACGACGTCCCAGTTCCTTCCCCTCCCTTTTAAAGTTTTAATAAGATTGGGTTGGGTTTTAGATAGTTAGTATCAGGTTAGTGTAGGGTAGGCATAAGTTAGGTTAAGTAGAGTGGGGGTTCTTATTATATTTTTATTGGTGGGGGTCATGTTGCGGTATTTGTGTTTAAGAAAAATAAAAAACAACCTATAAAAAAATATATATATATAACAAAAAAATATGGATTTGTTTAGTCCATGGAATAAGTTAGGTCATGTGCAGTTATAGCAATTGTTGTCCTGCTTTTATCTTGTTTCTTATGGGGATGTGGGGGACAATGTTTAGAGTGTGGTGTTCTATGTGTAAGACACATTTAGAATAGGTTAGATAGATGTAGTTGTTTGATCAGTATGGTTAGTACAGGTTAGTTTAGTTAATATATAGGTTAATGGTTTTATGATAAATCCTGTTTATAATTGTATACATTTTGTGTAAGTTGCTTGAGTATCTGGGTCTTCTCATGAGTACACTGGGCAAATTGGGGGAATGGACTATGGAATCCTAACTATCTTGAAATCCCTCATTTACCATGTGCTTCCCCTATTCACGAAGGAGCTGTCACATTGGCTGCAACATCACGTTTACTAGTCCATGCATTTGCCATCCAGTATACCCGTCATTCACATTGTCTATGTATATTTTGTCTTTGACAGGTAAGTCTGGTCCTTCAGCTGTCATTGGTAGGGTCCTATAGCTACAATTTTGGGAACTTTGACACATCTGACAACAGGCCCAATTTGAATTGTATCCTGCAACACTGACAGGTGCCCACCACACAAATGAGTTGTTCTGGTACTCCCAGCTGGCTATATTGCCATTGACTTGGTTCTCAGCCCAGCCATACCTGCCGTATACCAAAACGAAATGATATATTTATCCATTTTTGTTTTTATACTCAGTGAATTGGTTGTCTCAGACAACACCATCATACACCTTTCTCACGTTAGGATCCTTCTGTGTAGCTTTGTGTTCCACAGTTCTGCACTCATGTACTGCTATTCTGTAATCATTGACATGGATGCACACACATGGATTCACACAATGCAATCATTTAGCTGAGTAGAAGGTGTGGTGACTCCTAGTTTGTTTTAATGGGAAATAGGAGTTAGCTTAGCCTTTGGCTTGCAGACTCGTGCCCCTGTCACCTAGTGGCTTTTACCCTACTTAGCTTGCTCTGTTTTAGTGCATTTATTTAATTATATCTTTTAAGATGGCTGCCTAATTTCTAGTTAGGCCAATGTTTTAGTTTCACGTTAAACAAACTGTAGGTGTTCACATTAGGTACTTTCCCTCTTCACACCTTCGGGAGAATTGTTTACATAAATTGCCGCCCCAAGCATGTCATGTTATCTATTGTTTAGGAACAGACCTACGTCAGGGGTCCGAGCAGATCTGTATAAATGCACCTCACTTAGACAGATAGTCAGAGGGATTCAGACCAGATGCCATTGCTGCTATAGATGCTGTACGTCGCCTTGACGCTGACCCAGTCTTCGTGTACACTACAGAGTCTGAGCTAGAGACCTCATTCTAAGGTAACAAGGGTTTGGGGGCTCTTCTCATGGACATGGCATAAGCAGATTAGGTTTAACACACCTAGCTCTCTTTTTGGTTAGGGATTAGATACATAACATTAGGGTATTAGGATATATATTATATCTCATGTCACTTCATGTAAATGCAAGATGGTGGGGGTCTTTGTATTAATGACTCTTGTCTTTACCATTCTGTTTCTTGTATTGTTCATTATCCCAATCATTGCAGCCCACGCAATTTATCATAGTTGCAGTTTTGTTAAATAAAACCTATTGAAAACTTTACTGCATCTTCTTCATTGCCTGTGTTTGATTGAGACATGTTGCTCATGTGAGAAAATGGTAATCTCTGTTTAACCACGACACTCCCTGAGACATCACACTCTTGAGTCCATGCGTAAATGCTGCCACACATCACCTTTTACTGTTGGGGTTTTTGGTGAGGTGCTGCTTGTGAACCGGGAGGGTTGGGACGACAGTTGCGACTTGTTGTCGGACAGGCATATTCATCTACAAACATTAGTACTGTCATCCTTAAACCAGCAGTATTTCCTAGAGCAAGAGTCAAACTACGACAATGGATAACAGAAAACATAGACATGATAAATGTGTACAAGGTGTTTATTTACAGGGGGAAGTGTTAAAGTGAATTATTTACAACGCCCAGGTCTGAGACCCATTAGTGAACGTCATAGACATGTGACACAATCAGAGTCCAGGGTTGAGGGACATGTCATGAGACATGCTTAGGAGTAGTGTCCATTAGTGAGGAGGAACAAGTGCCAATTGGTATGTCAGAGACAATGACAGTACATAGCAGACAGGTCAACATTGGGTGGGTGAAGAGAGCACATTTCCTACTGTCACAACACTGGCATGATCTTAAGCCCAAAACTAAGGAGAAATTGTCTTTGTGGCACAGACTGGTGCTACTGGTTACTTTTCCTACATAATTTCTTCCACATCTTCATCCTCTGATGTGTGTGGTACCTCCTGTGCCATTGTTGGTGATATTGTAGAGGTAGAGAGGGCCACACACACTTCAGGGGATAATGATGTGGAGTCCAAGTTCCCAGCAGCTGCCATTCGTGGTGAGGCATAAGGTATCACTGCAGCAAGGAAGAACTGCTGATTTTTCAAAATAGCTGCAACATCGCAGTGGTAGGCAGCCATGTCTTCCCTGAGGGAGGCCACTTCCCACTGAATGGACTCCAGCCTGTTGTCTGCTATGCTGCTGCCAGTTTGGGAGGGCAATTGTTGTGGCCTCTCCCTCATGACAGCAGCTATGTCTGCCAAGCCGCAGGGGCAGCCCCTTTGCGTTCCACCCCTTTGGGCAGCCTCCAATTTACAGGCAGTGAAAACTGTACCCCAATATTGGTGATGGCTATGTTACGAGCCGGTGTCAATGTTGTGGTGAGTTTCCTATAGAGCTGGCAGGCGGAAATACGGTTTCCGCCCACCGTCTCAGCGGGAAACTCGTAATGCCTGCCGCAGAGGGAAGACCACAATGGCAGTCTTTCCTATGCAGGACTTTGGCTGGTGGCCTGTGCTACCCTTCAATGTCATGATGGGCACCATAATGTTCACAAACATTCACCCTGTGTTGTATTTGTTTTATTGTTTGCGCATTCCACTGTGTGGGTAATATGGTTGTGTCTGAATTGTTGTAGGTTCACCCCGTATGTGTTTTGTTCCACAGGTTCTAAGCTTTAGTGCAGATTTTTCTCTTGCGCACCGGCACAGTTCAGGTCAGCACCAAAATGAGTAACTCAACACTGCACCGGGTTAGTTACGTAGGGAAGTGCCATGTTTACTGGGATATGGGACAGCCCTGCAATTCCCCCTGCGGCTGCACATATTTGTTCTCCCTGCACAGAGACAGGCATTATTGCAGCATCATGAAGGAGTGGCTGTCTTGAGGGGATGAATTGTTTATGCACATGTACAAGTCATGTTAGCTATAGGTGGCATTTTAATATGTGCTACAAAATGAAGCACACGTGTGTAATGGCAATGCAACAAGGAGGAAGGGGAGCATTTTTGCGAGATACACCACCCTGATCTCACTCAATGGTATTGACTTCCATTCTAGTCTCAGATGTCTAAGTTGTGTAGGTACAGGAGCTTTGACAATATGCAAGCGGTGTTGTGATGGCACAGGCACAGTAATTACAAGTCCCTTCCAGCCAATGTGCTGCATATTTACATGGTGGAGTGTAGCTCTGGTGGATGGCGTATGTCCACATTGTGTATATGTTGGAGTGCATAGCACAACCAAGGCATGTGTACATCTGTTGCTTGTGTGGGGATAAGGCATCTTGATTCAGGGCCAAAGTGTCCCCATGCAATCCTTTAGCATGCATTGAGGGTGTCCTATCTGCCTCCCCCATCTGGCATTTGTAAGATTCCAGTTATTTCCCCCATGCAACTTGCCCCACATTTGTGGTGGTGGTTGGAAGTCTGCGCTGTCTTGTCCTTGAATTCCTGTGACCAACTCTTCTGGGATGGCTGCTGCAACCATCTTCTCCAGCTCATCCAGGTCCTCCTGTGGTGCAGGACTTCCACCTCCAATCTGCAGTGCTGCCTTTCGGTTCCTGGCCAATTTCTCCTTAGTTCTGCGCTTGCAATAATTTCAGTGCTTCTTGCACTCAGTGACAGTTCTCTTCACCTCTTTCGCACTGTTGATTTTGTCCACTATTTGCTGCCATATAGCCTCTCTCTTACCACCTGGCAATTTGAAGGTGACGAAGAGCTGGTGTTGGCGCTCCATCACCTCTCTCACAAGGATGTTGTGCTCCTCCTCATTAAAGCGGCACTTTTTCTTCTCCATCTCCAGGGACTTCTATGGATCCTCCTGGCTGTTGCTTGGACGATTGGGGTTTCCCTGGGGTATGTCCTGGCCTGATGATTCCATCTTCTCTTGCAATTGCACTCTTTCCTGCTTGTGCATTTAAATTTGACCCTAATGCGGGGTAAAAATGGAGCTGACCCTTTTGCAATATATTTATGTGCCTCAAAACGTTCTTGCGCCACTTGTGCAGCATTAATATCATTTTTCCTTATGACAGGGTGCAATGGTTACTGTAATTGTTTTTTACGCTCAGCATTCTTTAGCGCCATTGTGCATCATTTGTTAAATATGGCACACGGATGGCGTTAAGGAATGACGGGAGCTCGCATAAACAAAAAATGACGCACAAGTGCGCTAGCGCTGTTGTGCGTCATTTTCCATAATTAGGGGCAAAAATTTATTTTTGGGGCAACTTCCGAAGCTCGTTATCATAGGCTTTGATGGGGGTCTATGCCGCAAATCCATTACATTTCAAACACTATGACATCACCTATACGGCTCTGTTTCACGAAAGGGTGTGATTCCCGTGAAGCCTTACACGCAAAACTTCATAACAGCAATTATGTTCAGGGATATCTTGGTTTGGTTTCAATAACTGGAAAACATTTATGGGACTCTGGTGTTGCTATAGCCAGAGAGGGATATGGGGTTGGATACAGACTGTTTGCTTTTGATCTGAGCCCTGATATGGAAGATAGCGATCATTTTAATCTTATCAAAAATGGCAAGCTGAGATACATTTTAAACAGCCACTTGCAACAAACGTGAATATGGAGGTGTTCTCTGTGATTGACGATGTGCTACAAATCAATCATGCCAGACAGATTTTTTTCAATTAACTATAAAGAATACGAAAAAATTGACACTTTCAGATATCCAACTGACCACAGACAGATTGCATTGCCCCACCACCCAACACAATACCCTACATACAACACATATACACATACCCCCCACAACTACTACAGTCAAACACCTTCATTCTCACAGCAAACACTACTCTGTCCCCTCCCACTAACACTACTTGCCACCACCCACACAATGCAAAACTACAACATACATTTCTCTCAGTTTCAGTTTCCCAGATACACACTCTCTGCTGATACTAACCAACAACACTATCCGCTGTTCACTCCCCACAGACCACCTGATATCATAACAATGCCCAAACCCTGCATTCAAACACTTCATCTACAAACACTCTTCCCCTCTTCTCACCAATTACACACAACCATACAATCCCCACATTTCACTCTACCACACATATTACCTCTTCCGGTCATCTCAACTAATACCTACTTCCCTGACACACACACATCACCTCTTACACACCTCATACATTCATCTCCAAAACACAGCAACACCCCATCTAACACTCAAATTCCACTTAGCAGCACTAACTCACATACAAATCCCTCACCAAAAACAACTACACCAATATCCCCTCTCATTATGCCACAAAAACAATACCAACCACAAACATCAACACATCAAAGCAACACAAACTTACATTACACTCATCGTCATACCCACTCCCACCCCCAGAACTACACAAAGGATACAAATTCCATCCTATCTCCACCCCTACCCAGCAACTTTCATTCACTCGCCTCTCCTCCATTGCACAATTTAGAGCCTTACATCATAATCCACATGCTCCTCCACCACCCCTAACCCATACTCCATCCACACTAAACAAACGCAAACAAAATAAAAAACATGCCACTCATAGCAACCTCGCATCCCCTTGTCTGTTACATAATAAAATTACCCTACAAAAAACACTACACTCCTCATGGCTCTCTCAGCCACCAAGTCCACCACCCACACACACAGACCCAACAAAATGCCTCCTTAAACTGCTGGAAGAGGAACACTATATTGAAAAGCAAGACTATTGTGAGCCTCAAACAGTTATCACAACTAGCAACACTCCTGCTTCAAGCTCACATTACACTACTTACCCTTCTACTAAACAAAACAACACTATCACTAACACACCTTATCTAAACTGCCAGCTCATAAATGCTCGATCACTCTCAAAAAACAAGCACCACATCTACGACCTGCTCACAGACACACAACCTGACTTACTATTCATTACGGAATCCTGGTTGGGAGATGACATGGCACCAGTGTTGCACAATGCCCTTCCTCCGGGCTTTCAAACCATCACACAAAACCGTATAGGCAAGAGAGGAGGTGGACTAGCTATTATATTCAAACAGGCAATAAACCTCAGTAAAACAGAAGCCCTCCTTACCAGATGCCACCCTACTCCAACTTCCTCCTGTAACTTTCTCCTCCTTTACAGACCTCCACCTAACAACTCACTTTCCCTGATGCTTTTCTTGACACAGTCTCATACCTTATTACACTTTACTCCAATCTATGCATTCTTGGGGATCTAAACATTTGGTTTGACAAACCCAATATGCCCCATCCAAAAGCTATCACCACTGGCCTACTCGCATTGAACCTACATCAGATTGTACACAATCCCACACACATCGCTGGTCACATCCTAGATGTCATTTTTGCTAAGCCTGAACTCGTTACTATTCATAGCATCACACCAACCACCTGGTCAGACCACCATCTGATAACTTTCCGACAGACAACTCCACAAATCAACACACCCCACAACCACTTACATACATACACCTATCGACCATGGAGCAAACTCAATTTGGATCACTAAGAAACACAACTAACAGCAAACACAGATCTAGATATAATTAATTCTGTACCAAAACTTTACGAGTGGCTACAGGAAGCTTTTGATGTCCGAATACCACTCAGAAAAACTAAACACGACAAAAGAAAACCAACACCTTGGAGAAACACAGAACTTAAAAAGATTAAGCAACACAGAACTTAAAAAGATAAAGCAACAAATCAGAAAGTTGCAGAGGACCTGGCTCAAAACAAACATCAGTCAAGACAAACTGCAGCTACACAAACTTAACAGGATATACAAATCATCAATCAAAAAAGCTAAAAAAAGATACTACTCAGGCAGAATTCTAAATGCTCAATCTACAACCAAGGAATTTTATAAAATTCTCAATGAATTTCGAAAACCTACATGCATGGAAGGAAGTCATCCCACCACTCAAGATTTCACAAACAAATTGGCAACTCACTACACAACCAAGGCAGACACATTGGACTCCTATTTAAAACAGAAGAAAACCATCAGCACCAACCCCTTTACTAAAATACCCTTTAAGAATAAACCACCCCAACCTCTACAGTCCTTCAAACAAATATCCCAGGATGAATTTATGGATTTGGTCAAAGCAAGCAGACCTTCTGGTTGCCCTTCTGACCCTTGCCCACCACAAATCTTCAAGAACATCCTGCTATCTACTTCTGCTGCCACACCTGTAAGAAGAATCATCAACAACTCTTTAACTTCAGGAACTTTTCCTGCAGACCTGAAAAAGGCATACATACGACCATTATTAAAGAAAACAAACCTAGACCCGCAAGACCCCAACAACTACAGACCTATCACAAATGGACCTTTCCTGGGCAAATTGATAGAAAGAGCAGCATTCGCCCAGATGTCACAATTCATTGAAGACAATTCTATACTTTCAGACTTCCAAACTGGATTCCGCCCAGGAAGAAGCACTGAATCAGCACTCATGGCAATCTGGGACGATCTTAAAAACACAGTCGACCGAAATGGAGTTGCTGCACTACTTCTCTTGGACCTCTCAGCTGCCTTTGATACGGTTGACCATGACACCCTCACTCAAAGACTCCACGAAGCCGGCATACAAGGGATTGCTCTCAACTGGATTACTTCCTAGCTCCAAAAAAGAGCGAATATCATCCACTCGCCCCCCTTCTCGTCCGAACCCTACCTCACAAAAGCAGGGGTCCCCCAAGGGTCAATCATCTCACCTTTGCTTTTCAACATCTACATGATATCTTTACCAGAACTGATCAATGATTTCCATCTCACATGCTACAACTATGCAGATGACACACAAATACTACTTAAATTAGAAGACCCCAAAAACATTGAAAACTCACAAATCTTCAGTTGCCTCAGAGCCGTTGATCAGTGGATGACCTGGAGCCATCTCAAACTAAATACCTCCAAAACAGAAATACTCATATGTGGTGACTGGAAAAATTATGACCCTCTGTGCCTCTGGCCTGACGATCTCGGACCACCTCCTCAATTATCCAAGGAAGTTAAAAACCTAGGAATCACCATGGATTCCAAGCAAACTATGAATGCCCAAGTAGACAAATTAGCACGCACAAGCTTCATCACCTTAAAGACTTTATGACGCATCTTCCCCCACCTCGGATTTCCACACAAGGTGCAAGCTACTATCTCGCTTGTACTATCCAAACTGGATTATGCCAATAGCCTCTACCATGGATCATCTCTATCTGTTATGAAAAAACTACAACATATCCAGAATTCCGCAGCCAGGATATTACTACTACATATAAAGCCGCAAGCCCACATCTCCCCTGCCTTGAGAGCACTACACTGGTTACCCGTTGCCAGAAGATGCACTTTCAAGCTGCCTTGTATCACCCACAAAGCTATACATGGAACAGGACCGCTTTTTATCAGAAAGAAAATTACCAAATACATCCAACAAAGAACCCTCCGCTCAAGACTGGCACCCCGCCTTAGAACACCACCATACAAGAAAAAGACTATAGGTGGTACATCCTTCTCCGTCCAAGCAGCCAAACTATGGAATTCATTACCCCCAACTATAAGAGCCACAGATAACTTTCTTGTCTTCAGAAAACTACTCAAGAGTTGTCTCTTTCCTTCATAACCACCTTTTTCAAACAACTATGAACTGCATATGCCTATGTGGATAAATATTTATTTCAGATTATATGTATATTTCTATTTATTTATAGTTTCTTTGGAAAATATGTATTGCTACTGTCATAACAATAAAATACACACACACTCTTTAAACCTGTCTGACTAAGTATTTTTTTACCCATGATTCTAATTATGTATTGTATGTGCATATGTGTGTGTATTCATGTGTGTGTGTGTGTGTGTATATATATATATATATATGTGTATGTATGTTTATATGTTGTTTCTGTGCTTGGCATGTTCGTGGATCATTGCATGGCTCCTGGTTTTGGGTTGTTATACTAGATATCTATGAATTCCTGCTCTCATCTTATCACACTTATCTACTCATCACTCTTATGTCATGTCTCTATCAAACTATCCTCCATTCTCACTCTGACTCATCCTAAATCCCTTCTACCACTTTCATCTCCTAAATATCTCTGCCTAAGCTCTTCCCTCCACCTCCACATCTAACTCACCAAACCTCACTCTACCTCTGTGACCTCCCACACAACCCTACTAAATTCTCCTGCATTCATCTCACCCTGCTACTATGCTCTCCCTAACCTTCCACATACTCTTCCCCCTCCGCCCCCCTTTATTCATCCCAAGCCTTTGGGTTGAGTAAATGAAGAATATACTCCCAATTAACACTTCTGGATTTCTTTCCACCTCCACCCCTCCATTACTCTAGTCAATCTAACTAACAAACTCTCATATCCGCGGCTCAAATTAACTCATAATAATACTAAAACTGTACTCATTATTAAACAATACTAATCCATCACTAATTCTTGTTGGGTTCCGGAGTAGCGTGCTACTCATCGAAAAGCGCTTCGACGTCTCGTCAGGGGTAGTAAGCGCTATATAAATACGATTACAATACAATACAATACAATATCTGAATTTTGAGCCGCCATAGATATGCTAAGAATTGTTTTTACGTTTTTTTTCAGTTGACACCCTCCCTAAGGATATTGGGCATGAAAAGCCCCTTACTCTTGTATTTAACACAGACTCATACTATAATGAACAAACTCATTGGGCAACCCTGTTTTTAGATATGGACAAATAAATTGTCTTTTATAGCTTTGCAGGTTTCCTTAAAATAACATATTCACTAAGCCTTTATCCTCCTATTTATAAAAAGGAGCAAAAGTGTTAGAGTATAATAAAGTACCAGTCCAAGACACTCTGGCTCTCACATGTGGCGCACACTGTATCTGTTATATAAATAAAATGTCAGAGGGTATGTAGTTTTAAAATTTCTTGAAAATTAACTCAGATAACCTTTTGAAAAATTACTGTCTTGTGTCAAATACATAAAAGAAAATGTGCATGCCGCAACAAAAGTCTCAAAAACTGCCCACACACAAATTGACCAGATCTGGTATGTAATATTTTACCTGTTATTTCGTATCTTTAAAATAAGATAATCCAGCTCAGTTGCGACTCCTTAATATTAAAAAATGTAAACATTGTATGTTTTGAAATAAATATACAACTTTTTTTGACGTGATATCCTGATTAATGAGTTTGCTACACTTATCAAATATTAGCTCCCATAGTGATTCAAAATAAAAAGGAAACTGTGAAAAGTTTAAAAGTGTTTTATTTATAATTGTTAATTAATTATGTTCTCAAAATGGAAAACAAGAATAGATGTATATACATAGACATAGATAACTTTTTTTTAAAAAGTCTGTTCCATGGGGCAAACGCTAAAGAAATATTAAATAGGCGACAATGTGCTCTTCTTGAAAAGTTTATTTTTGGGTTCCAGAGTTACATCATCATCATCCAGCCCAAGTGGGGCATTTTGTGAAAAGAAAGGTGATGTGGGTATGCTTGAAAGAGGCTGAAAAAGAAGAGGTATAGGTCTCAATGGGCTTGGAAATGGGTGACTACCCACATATTTTAAAGAGTAAAAGATCGCTGTTTGAAGCATTACCTACAATGGAAGAAAGAATGTTCATTGCTGCAATAGCTTGCATAAACTTTCCCAGCCTCTAGGTGTTTTCTGCTGTGCGAGAGCCTGGGGTTGTGTGATGCCACGGATTAGAGGCCTGATTACGACACTGGCAATCAGTCGACTGCCAGACTCTTGGTGACAGGCAGGAACGCTGCTGCTGTGGCAGTCCGACTGCTACATTATGACCCTGGCGGTCAGATCACGAGGGTACCACTGTCTCCACCAGGATCGGTGATCCTGACGGGTTGATGGTGGGAGCAGGTTGCAATTAGCCAGGGCGGCGCTACATGCAGCGCTGCCCTGCTGATTATGACCTGGTTTTCTGCCAGCCTTTTCATGGTGGAATTACCGCCATTAAAAGGCTGGCAGAGAACAGGTGCAGCGGGTTCCAGGGGGGTCCCTGCACTACCCATGCGCTTGGCTGGGGAAGTGCAGGGGTCCCCCTGCCCAGCACCCTGCTGTGCAGTGAGCATTGTGGGGGTGCTGGTGCACCATGCTAGTGGCTGCATTGCTGTTGGCTCAATTACAAGCTTGCGCACAATGCTGCCACCACTTTCCCGCTGGGCTGACGGGCGGAAACCTTGGGTTCCATTTGTCAGCCCAGTGGGAAAGTCATAATAGGTCTGGCAGGGAGGTCACCACTACAGTGGCGGCCACCCTGCCGGGGGTTTGGCAGTTGGTGTTCCTGTCCACCAAACTCATAAGTATCCCCTAAGTCATAGATCTTAGATCCTTTGACAGTTTGCCCTCTGTAGATAAACTCTCCTTTTCCATGAGGTAGTGTCCTTTTCAATGGACATTTTGTTTAACAACATTTCAGCGTTTTTTTGTATTGCTGCCTGATGTTGCTTAATAGTTCGTGAACAAAAGGGTCTGGGGGTGGCGAGGGTTCTTGTGTAACTGGTTGCTGTAGACTTTCAGAGTCAGTAATATATAAAGTAAGCGTTTTTTTTCTCTATGCCCTATCAAAAGTACTTTAAAAAGTTCTTAAAAACTCTTGACTACACCTTGACTTTGTCATGAAGTTCTAAATCTGTATGGTTTAGGATGCTGTTCATTTCACCATCCAGTCTCTGCGTCCCATTTTTCCGTGTGTCCCAGTCTTCATACATAGTGACACCAAAATGTTCCATCTAATGTCTGAGTACCAAGTACATCTTATTGGTGTACGCCATTAGTTTCCACAATAAAGAAATAAAGACCCTATGAATCCTCCAGACTGCTTCACCAATTTCTTTATAGAAAACAGGGATGTGTGTTAATTACTAAGCTTTTCAATAAGCTGACTCTTCTTCTTTAGGGCTTTGAACTGAATGATCTAATATTAGGGCAATACCCTTTAAGGTGTTAAGGGCAATCTCTGAAAGAGCAGCAACTAAACCATCAGAGGCTGATCACAACATAGTCTTTCTTTGCTGTGAGTTTGCAGTGACTAACAATTTTAGGACGGCTAGATTTCGACGTAAATGTGCTGGCATAGTGACCTTTAGTACTGTGTTTAGATTATCAAATGTTGATAGGTAGTCGCTAGCGATTCATTTTATAGAGATCGGATTTATTTTTGGGTGTGTAAGCAACCTGGAGATCAGGTGGAAAAATCAGTACGGAGTCTGTACTCTTCTAGGGTTGCTGTTTTTAAATCTACCAGTAAGAAACCACGGGGTTTCTCTGTAGCATCGTTAAGAGCTTCCAAGAAAAATCTTGTGTTTCTGGGATACATTTGTTTGGCTATTACTGTTGTTGTTTATCGCTAGGTTTTTCAAACAGAACTAAGTAAAATGCGCTGAATTATTGAGCGGCTACTCCTACCCTTATAAAACAAATACTGCACTATATAACAAATGCTTAAAATCCGGGGGTGTGAATTTTGAGTAAAAGCTTTATCTATTTCTGGGCTTTATCTATTTATGAGCTTCACTTATTTGGTTATCTACAATAACCATGTTTACACGACATGAGGGCAGCATATTATCATCATTGAGACTATCAGGTATTCCTTCAATAAATTATATGTATGGGAATTTATATTCTAGCTCAGTAAATAGGTTTTGCCAGCATGAATAAAGCCATATAATATGAGTTCGGGTTTGGCTTAAACCAGTTGAAGCATGTTCTAAAAGCTTATTTCATAAAATAGCTTTTACCACAATTTGAAGGGCCTGCTAAAGCACAGGAAAATGGATTCTACAGTCTAGGGGCTATTGTGTGGGTAAAGACACTTATGTCTGTCAATGCCCATAGGGCAGAGTTTTGTACTCCTCAGTCAGTACCAGATTATCAAACACTATGCGTAGGGTTTTATACAGGGGCACGGTTGTAATTTGCCACTGTTTTGTGAACCTGACAAGACTAGGCTGTTCCACCACAATAGTTTTATTAAATGTGTTTGTATGCTCTTCAATATAATCAAAGACGGATCCTTTAGGCTGTTAAAATTGATTTTGATGCTATTGTTCACATTCAGTGTAATAACTTTCAATGTCATGCATACCACATTACTGGATGTGCAATAGCAATAATTCTCCGGACCAGCTGACACAAATTCTTTAACATGTTCACCAGGACATAACCTACTTTTTAAATCACCCAAGTAATCACCAAGTTGAAGGTCTTCACCCTATTGTTTACTCAAAAAAATCACAGACAGTATCATGGTACAAACATCTGTTCTGAAATTGATCCAGTATCTCGATCCAGCATAAGTGGTAGAAAAATAAGCTATATGATACTGTCTCTAAAGAGATTACAAGCCTTCCTTAGGATAATTACATCTTCTTGGCAGTATGCTTTCAGTTCTGCCTGAAAATCAAATACCTCGTCATGCTTTTCTGTGTATCATTTTAAAAAGGATTCTTTCTCATCCTGCATCATAAAGTCTAGAAGACAGTATTCAGTTGAAGGAATAGGCCCCACATAATTTTGGTTTGTTGAGGTGTTTAAAAAAGAGTGGAAAATAACCCTTAGACCCTGAAAACGAAAGGCTTCAGGTAGTTTGCTGAGCTTCATTGTTAATAAATTAAAGGAATTAATAAATTTTATTATTAGTAGCACCACCATGAGCAGCATCAGTTTGGACCCTTGAGTGATAAGATTCACCTCTATTTTTTTCAGTAATTATCTGGCATACGATAATAATGTGTCATAAGCTTTTGAGCTATGGGCTAACATTGTATAACCTGTAAATTTATTTTGTAAGAACGTGTTAAAAAAGTCCTTCATGCAGGATGGACCTGCAAACTTCCATTTTTCATTGATAGTTAAATGTTGTTCAAAAATATAGTTGGGTTTGTGCACTTCATGTTCCTGTGTACATTTACTATCAAATATGATATAATTTTCTGATTTGTTTGAGTAGGGGCTTTAGACATGTAACACTTGTGTTCTTTTCTTACTGAAAAGTACATTTTACAGTGTAAACATTTCATTCCTTTACGCTTGTGGGTGATACTGATTTATCGCCCTCATTGCAAACAATCTACTTTAGGGCTACCCTGTATCAGGTTACTGCTTGCAAGCTGTTTCTGTGTTTTTTCAGCACTTTTTTGAGCGACATAATAGATTACTTTGTGGATATTTGACTTTGTGACTGGGGTCTGGTGTAGAGTCATCAGACTGACACATTTTACAGTGCTTTTCACATTGATGATGAGACTTTGTGTTATATATATATATATGGTCACAATGCACACAAGAAAACTTTCTAAGTTTAATATACCATAGAAATGCTTGTCATCATGTAGAGTATACACAGTCT